>NC_045614.1:38649811-38952841 GCF_009829155.1 Mustela erminea
AAAAATTAAATTTCATTTGCATTTCTGACTAAAGTCTGTTTGCTGGAAAAAGATGGGTTCAAAGGCTATTTGCTTCTTTCTTTTTTTGAGCAAAGTGGTGGCAAGGGGCCTGTTTTGTTCGATAAATTTGTCTAAACTTTTCTATCCAGTATTCTATAGATCACTAGAGGGCACTGTGGTATTTAGGCCACTCTGACCTCTTCGAGTACTTGGAAAGGTCCTGAACTCCCAAACACGTCGGAAAGGTGAAAGGGCAGACTTTTTAAGGGGGAGGGGATGAGTTCTGGTAGCAACCACTTCTTAATTTTTCTAAAGCAAGGCAAAAATGCACGATCAGGGTAAAAGTCAAATTCATCCAAAACCCCTGAGCTCACCTTGTGATACTCAAACACTTGTCACTTGGGTGGGGGGGGGGGGTTCTGCAGGGGACCAGTGTCCTCTCCATATTCTGGAGATTTCAATGGTGGGGCTGGGCTTAGATTTGCAGATACCCACGTTCGAGCCCGCTCCTCCCTCTACATGTGCTCAAGCCTCCTGGCGTGAACTGGAGGCAATTTCACTGCAGAACTTTCAGGCGTGCAAACCGAGAGCCACAAATGGTTTGAAACAATTTATGATATCCGGCCTCCTTCGACATGTATTAGCATATACCTGGTTTCTTTAACATACACTTTGTTTTTCCAAAACCACAAACATGGTTGCTGCAACTTCATGTGGAAGTGCTTAAGGGGCGGAAAGTTAACACCTTTGTGATCCTTGCAGCCTCTCCGTGGTTGTTAAACAAAGGCCTCTTTGTGGAGGCTTTCTCGAGATGTTTTCTTAACATGTTCCAAGTAGTTTTAGGCCGGGAACTAAAGTAAACAAGATGTTACCATGATAAAAACACTTGTGAAAACATTACAGAGCGCACTTAGTAGTTTCTTTCACATAAAACTCTTCACAGTTTTAAGAAGTAAAATTCACAGAAAAATTTTTTTTTTTTTTTTTTTAAAAGCAAACGGCCGATGAAATGTCCTCAACTGTCTGCAGTTGTCGACCTTTTATGAAAGGGTCAAAGTTCCGGCCCTGGGCATTTTCCTTCACCTTTACTTCTCCTAGCCTATTAGAGCGCATAGAACATTTATTTTGTTTTAATAAATAATATACATCCGTCCAACGTGCAAAGGAATGGTTTGCTGTATGTGGTGCTCTTCTCCAAGACAAACAGCTCCAAAATAAAAACAAAACAGAAACAAGAATTCCTTTCAAATGGATACCAAGCAAGGACGTGCATTTCGCTCTTCCGAGATGTGACACAAATGACCATCTAGAAGAAAAACTCGGGGAAAGAGAGAGATTCTTCCCCAGCACGTGAGACTACCTGGTATTTGTGAAACTATGGGTCTGGGTCTGATTTTACATTCGAAGTTAGAAACAGGGAAATGCGGTCATGATTCAACCTTCAAATCTGCTCCTCCACTCTCTCAGCAAGCCGTGTGAGCCCTTTTTGAAAAGAAAAGGGGGAAGAATTATAAATCCGTGTTTTCCCTGGGGAATGGCTGTGTCTTCAACCGGGTTTGAAAAGAAACCACCCGATCCAAGTGTGGAGAGAATGGAGGAACACAGGGAGCTCCACCTATCTGGATCAGACTGGGCTTGTTTTTGTGTTGCCGTTATCGGAGGACTCCAAGCAAGGCAGGGCTGGAGGAATTCATTAAAATTAGCATGGGCACCTGCTGGTATCCGTTAGCGGTAACAAATCCAATAGTCACATGATAACTCATGGCTGATGGGTTAAAAAAAAAAAATCAACACAAAAACTGCAACTTGTTTTGAGAAGAAACAGGGAAGTAAATGAGTACAATAGACTGGGTATCTGCTGATTCTGATAAAGCCTGCCTCTGTTGGCTGTGGGGGAAAGACAACAGGATGGTTATTTGTACAGTATTTATCTTTGAAATCAAGGGCCCTGTGGTATACCTCACCTTGGGAACAAACACTGCAGAATGATCACAGAAAAGTGTCAAATCTCTGGTTTTGATTTACCAACAGTTATGATATTTTGCTCTCAGGAGGGAAAAAAGAATATGTCTCATTTTTAGACCCATGAGTCTCCCCTCCCTTCCCGTAACCTCTCTCTCTGTGAACACTGGCATTATACTGTCAGATGGGATTTTTATCCTGAATAACTGATCTTGGCCTCTCTGAAAAGTTACATCTCACGAGCCTGAGCAGAAGGTCAGGGAACAGTTACAGAGCAAAGTCACTTTGCCCTTTCATACTGAGCCCTAAAAACCAGGTGGAAAAACCCAAGCCCATCTAAGTATAAAAACTGTGGCTGGTGAATGAAGTAACAGGGCAAGGCATACGTGGATGTTTCCCCAAAATATGAATAAACCTAAGGGTTCTGTAAACCTAGACTGGAATAACCCAGAACAGCAATGGCCACAGAAGTGCAGAAAGATTTACCAGCTATGAAGGCTATGACACCAAAAACCTTTACCCTAGGTCAGAGGTCAGCAATCTAAACGCCCATTCCTTACATCTGGTCCTATGGCTGCTTTTATGCCTATAATGGCGGAGGTGAGGAGCTGTGAAACTCAGCATACTTACTGTCTGATCCCTTACAGAAAAAGCCTGCCATTCTGTACCCCTGCCCCCCCATCACATTTGACTATGTGGGACTTTCAACAAGAACTTTATGGTTAAAAAATATTAAAGATCAGTCTCTCGTGACAGATTAATGCTCTGCAGTGTCATGATACATTCCCTAGAATGGTCAGAAATATTTGGATTTCTATTTTTTTATTTTTAAAGATTTTATTTATTTGTTTGACAGAGCGAGAGATCACAAGTAGGTGGAGTGGTGCGGGGACGGGGAGCGGGGTGCGGAAGACACAGGGAGGCAGGCTCCCCGCTGAGCAGAGACCCTCACGCAGGGCTCGATCCCAGAATTCTGAGATCGCAACCTGAGCCAAAGACAGACGCTTAACAACCCGAGCCACCAAGGCGCCCCTAGAAACATTTGGATTTCTAAAATTATTCCTCCTTTAAAAATATACTTAAAAATATACTTAAATAAAATTATACCTCCTTTAAAAATATACTTAAGTGAATAAATAAGAAAAGAAGTACTAATATATTTTTAAAGAGTGCCTGGTCAGGCACTTTACATGATGTGTCTCTTAATTCCAACAAACCTGAGAGGTGGGGTACTAAGATTATTGTCCCAAATTATGTGGGTGGATACTGGTGCTCAGAGATGCTGTGTAACTAGTTCACTGAACACACTAATACAAAGTGGCTTCACCACCCAATCTGCCTTTGCTTCAAAGCTTTTTCTACACCTACTGCCTTAAGTTGAAAGGATGCAGTTAATAAACTGCACTGCTTCTAAACCAGGCGGTATTGCATAGCAGTTAAGAGCAAGCACTACAAAGGCAGACAGCTTGGGTTTGGATCCTGACTCCTCCTCTCATTAGCTGTGTGACGCTGGGGAAAATCACTTCACCCCTCTGTGTCAGTTTCCTTATCTGTAGGTTGAGAGTAAAACCTTAATTATCAGGGTGGCGTAAGGATTAAATGAGTTATACAGTTGACCCCTTGAAAAAGGTGGGAGTTAGGAACACTGATGCCCTCAGTGAGCAAAAATCTGTGTAATTCTGACTCCCCCCAAAACTTTACTAGTATCCTACTGTTCACAGGAGGCCTAACCAACAGCATAAAAAGTCAATTAACACATATTTATATATATTATATGTATTATATAGTGTCTTCCAATAAAGTAAGCTACAACAGAAAATACTAAGAAAATCATAAGGAAAGGAAATATATTTATAAAACTACCGTATTTATTGGTGGGAAAAAATTGCATGTAAGTGGATCTCCGCAACAAATCCATGTTGGGCAGGGGTCCACAGCATATGGGAAGTACTTGGAACTGTCCCTGTTGTACAGATGTTTAATTATAAACCCTTACTAGGGGAGTATAGAATCAAGGGACCAGAAGATAGGTTGAGAAAAAAACAAAACAAAACTAGAAAGCCACAACTAAGTCAAGGTCTGAGCAATGCTACATTTTGTTATTGAGAGTGCCTTGGAGAAGCCAAATGCTACTGGTTATCAACCTGCCGAAACCATGAGAAAACACCTCTAGAGAGGGATAATGGAAAAGAAGAGTGAACCCAAGAAAGGTGTGCTTCCAGGATCTACACTCTTGCACAGGTGGAGAAGAAATGCTTAAAACATCACTTCCCAGTAACAGTGACTCCACGGGGACGTGAATCAGAGGCCACGTGGTTTCTGTCTGACCCACACGAAATACAGTAGCTCTTCCAGACCAGTTCAATGGAAAGCAAAGTTGGTGTCACTAAAGCCAGGGTGATTACGCTTTAGACAGCACACAGATGGGGGAGAAGTGAGTCTGCGAGAAGACGAACTTATTTTCCACTACATTAAGCAAGACACGGAAACCTGAAGACAACTCTGAATTTCCAAGAACTAAAACCATGCTCGAGAGGAATATGCGGCCAACTGATGTGGAACGAGGGAAAGCAGTAAGAGAACAGTGAGTTCTAGAGTTTTTTGTTTGTTTGTTTGTTTTCCTCTTCAGCATTTACGCTCCCTTTGCTGGTTTATATACTCCTTTCTCGCACTCAGGGACCAAGTCGCTCCTCCCTCGCCCCCACGTGGTTCATGGGGGTGAACGCTTCCCTGTCTGCTCTGGAGGTGTGCATCTGATGGGAGCCTGGCTACATCACTGTGATGGGCTCGAAGCTGGAACACGTGACTCAATCTGGGTCAGTGAGAGTCTGCTCAGGACTGCTGCTGGAACTACAGAGAAAAGAGATGCGCTCTGAGACGAATAAACTTCATGGCATGGCATCATCCTCCTTAGCTCTACTTGGAACGAGCCTAAGAACGAAGGCAGCACAGACGAAAACTGAGCTAACAGACACAGAACCAATTCTCCGGTAACACCGCTGAAGGATCTGAATGCAGCCATGGACGTCCCAGTAATGAGTCCATTATCATTAGGGAATGATAATTACCTAATTATTTTAGGGGAAATTCCCCCCCGATTTTTTTGAGTGGGGGGAAAGGATGAGGGGTTAAGCCAATTTAAGTCAGGCTTCTGAAGCGTGCGAACAGAAGTCTTCTAACAAATACAAGTCCACAACTAAGTCCCAGGAAATCAAGAAGCAACAGGTGCAGGTTCGCAGTGGGCATTCCAATTCCACTGAGCAAATACGAACTGAAAACATGTCATTTCATGTGCAAAACCATAATAAATAATTGAGAGGTGGTTTCCTATAAAGAGCCAGGCTCTTCTACTATCCTTAAAAGGGTTTAAAAAAAAAAAAAAGGAATTACTCTAGGTCCCAATTCTGATGATCTTTAGATTTTCTTCTTTAGCATGAGGTGTGGTTTGAAAGTTTACTATCTCATGGTGGAGGCACAGAAGAAAAAAAAATTATATATATAATATTACATGTAATAAATATATATTAGATAATAAAATTATATAAAAAACACATATGATTATATATATCTATATATCTATCTCTTTCTATCTATAGATATCGCCTAATTGTCACTTTACATAATAAATGGACTTTTGATTTGAGGATGAGGGTGGAAATACTTTGGTAATAAACATTTTTAAAATGGATCATATTGGAAAACTGCCCCTTTTTTTGTGACTCAGAAATGGATACACTGAGAATATTCATAGCAATTGTATATTTCTAGAGACTTTATGAAAATAAATCTTATTTACAGATGGTTATCAGCCGTTCTACAGATGAGCAAAATTAGCACCAATGCATTTCTCAAAGCTAGCACTGGTGCAGAAGGTGAAGTCAGAATTTGAAAGTGGCTTCTGCTGAGGTCTTTTTCTTTCATTATCTAAATACAATTAGGTAATAACAAAACAATGATTTATAATGAGTGATTTATGAGAGAACACAGCCCAATAACAGTAATTTGAATCATAAGAATTGTGAAGGGCTTTTGCTTACTGATCTCAATTGTTGATATTTAAAACAAATTTCAGGCATCTCTTTTTAAAAAAAATTTTTAAGTACTTAAGTTTCTAATGACCCCCCCCCCCCACGCTTTTCAAGTAAAATGTTATAGCTGGGAAGCTCTGAAATAGATTCACAGGCTTCCTTAATTAAAAAATGATATTCACCAAAGCCCCCTTCAGATAACACTGGATGTACTTTAAATGGCAGGTTTACTATATTTGTATCCAGGTCCATAAAGTTAAATATAGAGATTGCTTTAATAATATAAAGACTGCACAAAACCAGAAAACTGCACATAAATCTGCCTGCTTCTAGTTTTAGAGGCTTGAATAAGACAGAAAAGACAGAAGGAAAGATCCCCAAATACCAAATTTGTAAGCTATCATGAAGCCAGATATAGAGGACTGATACGTGTGCATATACTGGATTATAGCATGATAGGTAAATATGCTGAACACAATGTATTATTATATTTGGTCTGTCAGTGATTCAGTGATACTATCAATAAATCTATGAGGGTGTCCATAACACAGGGCAGTTTAGTCTACATTTTATTAAAGGACAAGGTCACTGTAGGGAAGGGAAATAGTAAGATGTAGTGCAGAAGCCTTTCATTTCAATTAGGAGAAGATTCATGTATCATTTATTTCCAGAGACACTTTAACAGTGTTACAGATTCAAATGGAGTAACTCAAGTTTTCAGTCATACTGTAACTGGAGAAATTTAAGTTACTGCATTCTCACCATAAGGACATGAATCCAAACTAAAGGGAACACCAAAATGGAAAGGTAAGAAGCAAGGGGGTAGCATTTCCTCAGCACCCATTTCTTAAATGTATAAAGTCATTTGCAGAAAAACAAAGAGGACCAATCACCAAGCTAAAACTAGCCAGTCACTGATAGCAGTTCTAAAAAATCAGAGTTAGTAGGTCAGTGATTCAGTATGCAGATACATGAATAAAAGTGAAAAATAAATTATTGCTAATTTAATACTGGGAGAATTTTTATTTAATCACTGTCATTCTGAGAAAACGGGTAAACACAGACTCTCACGAAGAGCCATCAAAACTGTCCTTGGTTATACCTCCTTTGCCCTTTATAATCAACCCTCCACAGATTTTGTAAGTGCTCCTATGACAATGTGCTAGACCTTATGATTTAGAGTCCATTCTCAAAATGGTGGTATGAAACCCTCCATCAAAAAGGCATTTTATGAGGAAAAGCATGAACAGTGGGAGGTGATGGCTATGTAAAAGAAAAAAGCAATATAAAATCATTCTTACTTTAGAAATGATTGGAAATCTTCGCACACTGCTTCACAGCCTGGCCACTTGCATACACCATGTCCATAGAGAGGATGGCTATGGGGGTGCTCCTCATGGGACAAACTGAAAAAAAAAAAAACACACACACACACACAAAAGGACAAGAGAATGAATATGTTGCCAAGAACCATCCCATCAGACTTAAAAGGCAAGAGGAACCCACATGGCTGAAAGTGGACATGGAGGAATTGAGGGTTTCTTTTTCCCCATGAATTTACTAATTAATTCTGAATTGTTCTTTGAAAGCAAGAGTTAAATTCCAAGATGTGAACAGTCCAATGTTAGAAATGTAACCACCGTATATGAAAAGTGTTTGACAGGCTTTTGTTAGAGGCAAAGCTCTCTACTCAGACTGTGAAGGATTCTTTAAAAAGCTAGAATTTATCATTTAATCTACATAATGAAAATGATAAAAATCTGTACTTGATTTTGAGATTCTCTTGCTGTTTTCTACCCAGAGTATTATACGTTTTCTTCCTCCTTTCCACCAGAAAACTGCTTTCACATAATTGTATGATCTTTTCATAAATTAATTTTATCTAGCAAAGAATAGAGCAATTAAATAATTTAGAATAAAATAATTTAGAAAGACAAATATATCCAAGCAAATGATTAGCTTTAAAAAGACACTAATAACAGCAAAAAGATTATATCCCTAAAATTACAGACACCAAGAGTAAGAAAAAACTTAGCATGAACACAAGGGGTTAATCCTCCAGTGGGGTTCCAATCAATACATAATGATTTGACCACAAGGATCCAAGTCATGGGATGCTTTGATCCACGCCATATGGTGCTGGGGGAAGTATTTCTGTTGTACTCGCTGAGGAACCATATTCTCAAATATTTTCTCTATTAGATTTCTGCATCCAGACTTCTTTCAGACAAATTATTTTTATACTCATTTCCATAACCTTAGATTCCATCAAATAGAAGTGTAAAACGAACACAGAGAGTTCTGTTTCGTACTCAAGCACATTCCCTTCAAGGAAAGGGCTGTCTTGCAACTTACTCCACTGCCTCTCCATGACTTTGAACTTCAATCATGACCACACACACACACACACACACACACACACACACACGCAGGGCTTCTATTTTATATTACCACCAGGATGTGCATTCATCTATCATCTATCGATTCACACTCACAGAGCAGACATACACAAATGCCACTTGTCCCTGACTTATAACATAATGAATCCACGGTGGGCATATTATGAACAGTTAAACTAAGGAGCAGTAGGAGTAAACACACGTGCGCACAGAACTACACCTTATCAGGGATCAATAGGTCTCTCTCTGGCTTTTAAATGATTATGCTGGAAATTTAATATCACTTGAAAATAATGACAAGCTTCTCTGCCTTAAAATAGAAAATACATCTGGGAACCAGAAAAAAATTACAGAAGTCTAACTCATAAAGGTGTCCCTCATGAGAGAAAAGACTAAGACTAGTGAATGAAGGTGGCTCTGTAGTGGAACTTACAAAGCCCAATGACAAAAGGATGTTCTCTAAGCAGTGAAGACAGCGGAAGTCCATTGGACCAAAAGAATTATTGCCAACCCAAGCTCATCTTTGGATTTTTAAAAAAATTTTGTGTTTATTTATTTGACAGAGATCACAAGTAGGCAGAGAGGCAGGCAGAGAGAGAGAGGAGGAAGCAGGCTCTCCGCTGAGCGGAGAGCCCAAGGCGGGGCTTGATCCCAGGACCCTAGATCATGACCAGAGTCAAAGGCAGAGGCTTTAACACACTGAGCTACCCACTCACCCCTATCTTTGGATTTTTTTAAAGACTATAATCAATTACATAAGATGATGGACACTAGCGAAACTCTTTTGATTCACGGTTATGACACAAGTACATTAAGTCAATCACGTCATTATGCTGCACAACTTACACATACCGTATGTCTCAGTAACACTGGAATAAACAGATATGGTACCAAAGCAGAATTTCAAAAATTATGGACAATATCTGAAATCAGAGAATCCTTCTAAGGACTTGAATTCTCAGCTATTCTATGGGAAGGAAATCATTTAAAAACTATTCCTACCAATAGCTTAGAAAAAAGGAAAAAAAAAACACCCTAAAACATTATTTTCTTTACCAACTCGTTTATATATATATAAATATACAATACCCACTTTTGACAAATTAAGGTGTGAAGATTTATATCATCCTTTTATATTTAACATAATTTTGTTATTAAATAATTTCTCGGGGCACCTGGGTGGCTCAGTGGGTTAAAGCCTCTGCCTTCAGCTCAGGTCATGATCCCAGTGTCCTGGGATCAAGCCCCGCATCTGGGCGTCTGCTTAGCAGAGAGTCTGTTTCCCTTCCTCTCTCTGCCTGCCTCTCTGCCTACTGTGATCTCTATCAAATAAATAAATAATCTTTAAAAAATAAATAAATACATAACTTCTCATGCTACCAACTGTCTTCAAAACTTTATTTACTGAAGCTAGCAGCCCACGATAAACTATCATGGCCCTAGTTACATACCAAAATTTGTCTAACTACCCATTTTGGACACTGAGAGTCCCTTCATGTTTCATATGTTTATGAATAACATTAAAAATAAAATTTTACCAGGTGAAGCATTCCAGCATATAACTGATTTTTACAAGACACATTCAGAGAAATAGGATGGATCTGTAGATGAGTACTTTTTAAAATTCACTATGACTATTCTCTCAAGTAGCTCTCGAGAGATGCTCCGTGCCCAGTACATTCTTAAACATTATATATATTTTGTGTGATCCCTTAAGTTGGAAACCAAATGCCTCAACTAGTTAGGATACAATATTAATATCACTAGTTAAAAACTGCAAATGGTTATTCTAATTGTATTTTTTTGTTGTTGGTGGTGGTGTTGTCAACTGCAGAGTGTTCTGAAAAGTATGAAAGAAAACAGTATGTGTTCACTAGAGGGATTTAAGACTCAACATAAAATATACATGATTTAACATGGACTCTGCCATCCCTTTCCCTGTCCCCCCCCCAATCTCTCTGCTTTTTGGTTAACTTATTTGTGAAGGCCCTGTGGCTTGACTAAAAACCATTCTGCTCTAAAAAAAAATTTTTTTTTTTTTGGATCAACTTGGTACAGACTTATTTCCAAGAACAGAGGACAGTTCACTAAGGCCTTAGAAAGGCACCTGAAAACTAAAGAAACAAAGTCCTCCCACACACATACATCCCATACTCAGCAGACCACCTGAAAGCTTAAGTGTACATTAAAACAGTATTTATTATGAAATTAAGATATGCTCTTATTTTAGTAAGTTCACATAACTCTGAGCTGGCTACTGAAGAAAGTCCATTCCTCACGCCACCCCACCCCCATCCTGCACCTAATAACCTCACCTTGGGTAACACTGTTAATGTCTGGTATGTTACAGTGCTACATTTTTCTTCTAATGTATTACTAGTTTACAAAAATGGAAACTATAGACACTACTGTTACTTGTTTTTCATGTTTAATATATAATAGAATACTTCAATTTCATTTATTTGGGGCATGTCACAGGTGCGTTTATTTAGGCCCTGAAGGAAAAGGCACTTCAAGTATACAGCGAGGGCGGGTCCGTGTTCCCACCTAAGAGCGCTTGGTGCAATTCACAGCCAGACTGGCATTCCACCCAAGGTGTATTCCAAGCAAAGCTGATTAATGATGACCACGAGCAGGTGTAGGACTCAAAGCTCTGAAATATTTGCTTTTTTTACCCACATTCCTAATTTTCTAGAAGATGAAGGCCATTCAACTCCATTCCTACCCAAACCTCCCGGTAAACTTAGGTGTGAGCAGGGCTTCATGGGGATCCAGACATTTTTAATAAGGCTAAATAAGCATTTTTAATAATGCTTCCCCCGAATTAACCCCAAATTATAAATCGTGTGTTATTTCACTGGCATGTTATTTCACAAATTGAGTTATGAAAGACTGTTGGTCATTCTCCAATCACTCAAAAAGGTGGAATAGGTTTTGCCTTTTAAGTGTTATTGAGAGATTCATACACCATATGATTCACTCTTTCACATGTATAAGTCCATGGTTTTGAACCATGGTTAGATCCAGACATTTTTAATAAGGCTCTAATGAATCTCAGAATGCAGGACCACTGGCTCTGGCTGCCCTGATCTGCATGGCTGGTGACTATAATTGGATACTTTTAAATACACTAAGTTGTCTGGGAAAAAGTGCTTGACTATGGAAGGAAAAGGAACAGGCTGGTGATGGTGCCCAGATACAGTATGTCTGGACAAACACAGAAGGAACCATAATAATTGTCAGGGGTGATGAAGAAACAACTTTCACCATATCACTTTAGATGTTTTTATGTTGTACATTGCAGAAATGCTTTGCTGTGCAGTTGTTATTTCTTTTCTTATATATGTACGAATATGAACACATACAGGCACACATGAAAAAATCAAGTGGTATGCAGGACTCCATACTGAGACCACCCCTGGCCCTGAAAGTGGCACAGCAGAGCCCATGGTGCGTGTGGCTGAGCCCTGCTTCTGGCCTTTTAGTCATGTTGTGTGATATACCAGCTGTAGTTCTGAATGGGAGCGTTTCTGTGTCATCGGAAAAGCGGAACAGACATTTGTATTCTGACTGCCTTTAGGGATGTGCCAAAAGGTAACAGAAGGGAAATTTATTCTTCTTATGTCAAAGTATACCAGCGTCCTATAAAGTTAATCTTCTCTGGTGTAACCAAGAGGAGAATAATCTTTGAAGAAGATGAAGTCAACAGACACCATGCTGTACCCCAAGACATTTCCTGCCAAGTTAAAGACAGTTTTCCTTTCTTCTGAAGGCACACTCTCAGCTTTTCCTGTGCCCTGACCCAAGTTCTCACGGTTGTCTTTGGAGTCGCCCCCAAGATGTGCGTTTTCCCCTTTCTAAGAGTGCTGTTTTTTTCCTCTGGAGATTCCTGATTTTATTTGTAACAAAAGTCTCCATCTGTGTGCACCAGGTCTATAGCTACTTTCCCCCATGCTTCCCCCGAATTAACCCCAAATTATAAATCGTGTGTTATTTCACTGGCATGTTATTTCACAAATTGAGTTATGAAAGATTGTTGGTCATTCTCCAATCACTCAAAAAGGTGGAATAGGTTTTGCCTTTTAAATGTTATTGAGAGATTCATACACCATACGATTCACTCTTTCACATGTATAAGTCCATGGTTTTGAATATGTTTAAAGCTGTGTAACCACATCACATAAAATTTTAGAACATTTCTATCACACCAAAGAGAAATCTCCTACCCATTTATGGTCACTCCCCATCTCTTCCTAACCTTCAGCTCCTTCTAACCACTAGTCCTTCTTTCTGTTTCTAGACATATGCTTATTCTGGACACTTCATATAAATAGCATCATGCAAGATGTGTTTCTTTGTGTCAGCCTTTTTCCACTTAGAATAATGTTTTGGAGGTTCATCCTCACTGTAGGACGTATCAGTATGTCTTTTCTTTTTTTTACAGCTGAACAGTATTCCACTGGGTGTATAGAACCCCCCCCCTTTTCTTTTAAATCCATTCATTCACTGATGGACATCTGGGCTGTTTCCACATTCTGGCTACTGTGAACAGTGGTGGTACCAGAGTGCATGTCCTGTACATGATTAAATTGATGTTCTCAGTTCTTTGGAGTATATATCTAAGAGGAGAATTGGCAGGTCATGTGGTAAGTCTACAGTTAACATTTTGAGGAAATGCCAGAAGAGTTCTGAAAGAAGCTACACTACCCTTAATTCTGACCAGGATTGTTTGAGGGTTATGATTTCTCCACATACTTGATAGCACATGCTATATGTCTTTATTTTCGCCACCTTGGTAGATGAAACGTGGTGCCTTTTGTATTTCTTATTTATAATTATTTAATGTTTAATGATGTTGAGCATCTTTTCATGTGCTTACCAACCCTGTATATATCTTCTTTAGAGATAGGACTATTCAAATTCTTTGTCCACTTTTTAAAAATTGGGCTATCTTTTTTACTGTTGAACAGCAAGTTTTAACTTATCCTGCATGTTAGTTTCTTATCAGATGTATGATCTACAAATATTTACTCCCATTTTGTAGATTGTCTTTTCAGTTTCTTGATGGTGTGCTTTGAAGCACAAGTCTCCAGCTTTGACAAAGTCCAATGTATCTATTTTTCCTGTGGTTCCATGTGATTCTGATGTCATATCTAATAACCCACTGGCTACTCTAACATAATGAAAATTTATTTCTGTATTTTCTTCTGAGAGCTAGCTCTCGCATTCATTTTGAGCTCATTTTTGTATACGGCGTGAGGAAGAGTTCCAACTTCATTATTTTGCATGTTGCACCAGCAGCATTTGACAAAAAGATTATTCTGTTCTATCCTAAAGGAACTGTCTTGGTGCCTTTGCCAAAAATCAACTGAACAGCGCATCTGGGTGGCTCAGTTGGTTAAGCGACTGCCTTCAGTTCAGGTCATGATCCTGGAGTCTTGGGATCGAGTCCCGCATCCGGTTCTCAGCTCCATGGGGGAGTCTGCTTCTCCATCTCACCCTCTTCCTTCCCATACTCTCTCTCAAATAAAATCTTTTAAAAAAAAATCAATAAACATCAATAAAAAATCAATAAACAATGAACATAAATTGATTTTGGCTACATTTTGCATATGGATTCTGCACAGGACAAAAATGACACATCTTGTTAATGATGAGATGAATAAGCAGGAGGTGTTCAGTGATTACTGGTTAAAGGAATGAAGGAGGTTCTATGTCTTTCAATAAAGTTTAACGGTGTCCTTACCGCTGCTGTGAAGCAGGAAGCGGTTCCCTTTGAAACCATTCCCCTACAAATACACCAGAAAGCACAACTAATAGCTTTCCTGCCTCCTCTGCCTGCCTAGATGCAGTTCTGTTTCTCTCTTGCCCATGGTTCACCCTCCTTTTCCCCCACCATTCGGCCTTTCATTCAACCAACCAACATAAACAATGCTAACCCTAAGACAGGCCCCAAGAGACTGATGATGAAGACCAGTTCTCTGCCAAACTGCCTCAGTGCCTCCCTACGGCTCAAGTCTCTCCCCGCTGGTCTTTTTTCCAATTCTTTGGTTTCACGTCCATGTGCAAGTGATTCCTTATGTCCACCCCATAACGCAGTCAGTCACATAACCTTCCCCTCTCAGATCCATCACAGCCCATGGTTTTGGCTGGGTGGCAAGGGACTGCTCACTCCTTGCCAAAGCCTGTGACAACCACAGACCTCAGGGTTCCAGAAAGGTGGTCTTTTGACAGTTTCAGGACCACCTACTAAAAAATGCTTTACACTAAACTGTGACCATAACTACGCAAGTATCAATGAAAGCCACTACTTTACAGCTTCTTCTTTTATACGTTTAATTCTTTAACGACAACTTACACAGAAAGGATCCCACTTTTTCCCCTTCTCTGGCATCACTTTTTAGTTCTTAGCCTTTAGTTCTCTGCCTTCTACTTTGCTACCACATCCTACTTTTGATGACCCTGTAAGTACCAGATCAGGGATCTCATAGGTTGAAAGAAAGGAGTATGAACTCGATTTCTAGTGATGAAGTGATATCAGAAGACACAGTGACTTCAGATGTTTTAAAAATGTTCAAACTAACAAACTAACAAACTAACGGATCTGTTTATGATATAAGCCATAAGTCCATTTCAGGGACACCAAACAAGGTGGGTTGCTTTGGGACTCCATCAGAGTGGACCTTACGATACAGAGCGATGCAGAGGAACAAGAACAAAAGAGATGACGACTCCAATCTCTACCACAATGTTCCATTTTAGAGTTTATTCTTCTGATGTCTTTCCTACTATTGGATATCTCCACAAAACCAGCGGGAAGTCAAAGTTTCTTGCAGAAACTAAAGTGACAGGTCAAGTTTCTTCATGGGTTACCCTGCAGTATCGGGAGGAAAAGGTCTTACACCTGCCTACCAATGCACAAATGATATGTGGGAACACGGGAAACGAGGATGTGAGCACGGCATCCTCTCTCCTGAGAGCTCTGTAAAAATGACCTTTCCCCTCTAACTTCCACTGAAAACACTTCAAGGAGCAGGCGGGCTTCTCATTTCCCACTGAAAGCTGGGAGACGGCTCAGGTGTCACATTTCTAGCATACTGCCTTCATTTTGTTTTTCA
This sequence comes from Mustela erminea, assembly GCF_009829155.1. Taxonomy (NCBI): domain Eukaryota; kingdom Metazoa; phylum Chordata; class Mammalia; order Carnivora; family Mustelidae; genus Mustela; species Mustela erminea. Next base: position 38,665,319 of record NC_045614.1, read on the forward strand.
CTCATTACAGAAGTATGCCATCCTATGTGTTTATTCATCGGTTATCTGAACGTACGCTGGCTGTCAGTTCCATCACCTTCCACAAAGACAAGAGTGTCTGAGGAAAGCCTATGAGTCCACCCTGAAGTAAGTGAAGATGAAGTCTCCACCAACAGGAACACACACACACAGACACACGCACGGACACACAAACATGTGTGCACACATGCACGCGCGTGTGCGCGCGCACACACACACACACAAACATGTGTGCGCACACACACACACACACATTCTCTCTTTCACTCTCTCATGTGGTGAATCCTTGACTTTCCTTCCCCAGAACGCTCATCATCTCAATTTTCTGCTTCTTTTCAAATCATGTTTAATTAGAGGATTTCACATTCCCTTGTGATAGGATATTCATGAGTAAAACTTGCAATTGGAGTGACTGTGAATTAGTCTATTAAGAGCCAAATTTGTGCTTTTAAACAATGATAGAGATTATTGTTATTATCTGCTCTCAATATTGTGGCTTGGGATGTGAGGGTTACCTTAACTAACTTGAGATCTGAAATAAATGCTTTTAACAACTTAGGTCCAGGGGTTTTGGTTTTGGTTTTGTTCTCCCCCCTTGCATTGCAGAGTATCCTGTAAGAGATACAGGGTTCCCTCTCTGTAACGGCCCTCACAGCGTGGCCCATGAGAGCAGTGTGTGGGGCGAGTGTGAGTGATATACAGATATCCTCACCCTTGTAGTTACAAATTCATGTTCATGTGTACTAGAAAAAAAATCTGACTAAGACATCAGATTCATGACTTCTCAGTGTTATATTTTCTTGCAATCTATTTAAGTCACTCACTTTTAATCAAAATATTCAGTAATAAGTAGTGAACAGGTACATGCAGGTGTGGCCGAAATGGGACATGGTGGGAGACTGATGCAAAGCCATTACTGTCCAGGCTTAAAAGATGGTATTTGTATACAAGGGTATGCAAACACAACTTTCCTCTCTCACTGCTCCTCTCAGAGTAATGCTTCCCAAATTTTATTCTGGATATGAATTGTCGGGAGATCTTTTTAACGTGCAGGTTCTACTTAGTTCTACTTAGTGCAGGTTGAGCTGCAAGACTGTGCTTGTCCGCAAAGCTCACGTGTGTTGCCCGTGGTGGTGGGTTACGGACCACAGCCTGAGTGCTGAGTGCCTTGAGAGTTTCCTGTTCTGTATCTGACCTAAAAATGTGCTTTATTAAAGGGACACTCAGGGGGTGCCCTACCCACTGTGGGTTGAATAACAAGATAGAAATGGATAAATATGGAGGGGGCGGCCCTGGGCAAACTCACCAAGTAATAGCTGCAAACTCATTAAAAAAAAAAAAAGAAGAAAAAGAAAAAAGAAAGCCAGCTGGCCCTGTTACCTAAGAATGATAGGAAAGGCTTTTTAAGACTTAATGTAATAGAAAAGGTAAGACTGGAGGTGGTTTGCACAGCGAAAAGATCATTTCCTGTTTCTGTGGACCAAACACCAATTTCACATGAGCACAAATATGGAGAGTGATCTCATCTGAGAGTGATGTTTGCCGGGTATTACATGGATCAGGAACAGCCTGGCACACACAGATAAATCGGTAAACCTGACAACTCAGAACTTCACTGTGCCCAAGCTCGACATCTGCCTTAGGCATCCTCTAAGTCTGGTTCGTACCCCAGGAGCCTGGAAGTACAAGATATGTGTGTACCTAAGATCTTGAATTAAATTTTTAGGAAGATAAGTGGTAGTTCTGGGCTTTCCCAGGAAACCAGGGTAAACATACAGTTGAAACAGGGTTTCAATCCACCTGGTATAGTACCATATTCAGTCAAGGTCTCTCTCCTCAGTGAAGAGGCAATCTGACCAAAATAACAGGACACGCATGCCCTCAAAGGTGGGCCATACAATGTCCATTAGAGCAAGGATGCAGAGTTTTAAAACAAAACAAAACAAAAAAACTGGCAGATTTAATTTATATTAGCTAAAAACATATGGAGTATCTCCAACCTCTGATTTCACCGGTATCATTTCTTAGGATGAGGCCTATTTGACTTTAATTTTTAAAAAAATGACTTGATTTAAAGAGAATAATATAAGTCATACTATAAGTAGCTATGGCGAAGTTCACAATCATGGGACGTCAACCCAGATGGCTGAGGTTTGGGAAACCCAAAGTGCATGATGTATTCCACAAGCAGATTCGGTCTCTAGCTGGCTTAACTTCCTCAGTAAACAATGAACCAGCGGCAAGTCACTGAAGACACACTTTTAATTGAATTTTCAATGGGGAAGGAAGAGCCTCGGGGGTCTTCCTGGACTTAGAGGACACAAAACCCTCAGAGGGCACTCCATCCACTGCTTCTGGGACTTACACATATCACAAAGGTCTTCAGAGGCTCTCATCTGCAGGCTGCAGATGTGACTAGTAAGTGCCGCTCTACCAATGATAAGAACCCAGGGTTGGGTGGCATGAGATCAGCATCTTCACCATCATTTCTTCACCATCCACTTTACCCAACTGCCTGCCCCATCTCTCTTACTGGGCAAAACGTGCCATCTTGGTTCCCAGATGCCAGAAGTATGTGCCCCAGCAGGAGAATAGAGCAGAGAATGAGAACTTGAGAATCTGAGAGCAACTGATCACAAACAGCGAGTGGGTGATGACAAAAGCAGAATGTCTGTGTGTACATGGTGATGAGTGAAGGAATAAATAAAAGGAAGGAAAAAAAAAAAAAAGGAAAAGGCAGACATCCAGCTTTTGTTTCTTATGCCACTAAGGGCCATCCTGAGTTTATGAGAGTTTACCACTGGCAGCATTAACATTGGGATCTCGTTAAGAAAACAGAATGCTTTCCAAAGAGTGGCTGTGAGCAACTGTGTCAATACAGACATAGGGACCACTAATCCAAAAATTATTAACACCATTAGGCAGGCATTCTGATTATGTCAATGCAAGTGTGTTTGCATTGGTGACTCATGAGGTCTATGTGCAATGTGCCCATATGTTAGGGGCACCAACGGTACCCAAGAAAACCAAAGAACATAAATAAAAGTTCAATACTAATTCTTCATAGTCCTTCCTCCAGAATATTGTTCCATTCTCCAGAACAGAAGCCAGTGCAATTATACTCCAGAAACAGCAGAATCACGTAAGTGTAGTGTGAGGACCAGATGCACAAGCTGGAGATGAGGAGACGAGTGACATAAGGATACAAACTAGCTGAGAACCATGAGATTCTCCATTGATGTTCCCTTAGAACTATCCCATATGTTATGGAATTACTGTTGTTCCTCTGTAGGACAAGATGCTTCATTAATGTTCACTGGATTAAACTCTTCTGTGCCTTTAACTGCACAGTGTTTAAGTGAACACTGAACTTGTGATAAGCATCGTGTTGGGTTCCTAGATCGGAGTCTCTAAGTTGGGGTTCATGAGAAGACCCAAGGGTGAGTGGTAAGATAATATTACAGTTTCTGTATGCGTGTGTTAAGATAACTTTTGTTATCTTAGGGCTTTTGTAAGAATATACACATGTATATGGGTATATCTTTCTCACCCTTAGCCTCTAATTTTTATAATATAGATAATATATTAGATGTAAATAATTGATTAAAAACACACTTTGTAGGGATGCATATTCAAAATCAATAACAACAGCAACAACAACGTGAATAACCACATACAATCGGAGGTTGCTGGCTGTTCCCTTCCTCACTGAAAGAGTTGTACCCAATTCTCCACCAGTAGAGAAAGAGAACTGAGCAGATGGCTGGGACCGAAAATGCTGTAATATATGATCTGGGCCTTATAGTTTCAGTAGGAGCTCAACGGCTACAAGGAAGAGAATGAGAACAGGCAGATGGCTGAAGCACAAAAAGCATCTTTAGGCATTAAAAAAAAAAATTAGAAAAACAAACAAGAGTGCTTACAGATGATTTAACGGCTGATATTAAAGAATTTTTAAAAATTCTGTTCCACAACAGTTTATATTAGGTCATAGTCTTAAGAATTTTCCCTTCTCCACATTGCTTCTCTGTTACTTTGAATGGTAGCAGGCGAAGAATGCCACAGCATAAGGATGGTCGAAAGCAGTGGTTCTCAAAGTATGGACCCTGGGAACCTGGCGGAGATGCAATTTCTTAGTCCTTACCCCAAGTTACTGAATCAGAAGTATGGGACTGGGCTCTGGCAGTTTGCAGGAGAGTCAGTCCTCCCAGTGATTCTGATGCGAGCTCACGGTTGAGGAGCTTTCTTAGGCAGAACCCAGCTTTTTCTGTAAGTATCTGTAAGATTTCTGTAAGTATCAACAAGACTAACCAGGTACTCCTACAGCATCTGTGGCCAAAGGGTAGCAAATATAGAACCGCTCCCAGTGGGTTCTTAATCTTTACTATTCCCTTAGTTCACCTTCTTCTGCACATTTCAGCTTGTCTCTGCGATGAAATTTTGCACCTATCATACCAGGCTGGTTATGCCAGATGATTGGGACGGAGCAATCAACAAGAGATAGTGAACCTTCCTTCATGGACCTTACCGTATTCAAAAGTTTCACCTGATGCACAGTGAGGGGCGTGGAAATACGTACACTGTGACATTCCACTAGTGCTCATCTTAAACAAAGCAGACACTGTATCACATTTTGTATATATTCATATCACTACCTTTATTACACTGTGTTGCAAGCATCTCCTTCCCTGTATGTCTCTCTCATTAGACTGTGAGCTCCCAAAGGGGCAGAACGAGGTTGTAGTCCTCTATTGAGTCCTTGAACCTATATAGTTAGTATATAATTAATGCTCGATAAATGTTGTTTGAATGAATAAATGACTTTGACCGTAATTAACAGCGCTTGTTAATATTTACTGAGCATCTCCTATGTGCCAGAGCCTGGTGCCACGCCCATTTCACAGATGGACAACTGAGCACACCAACATTAAGTCACCTCAGTGGGCAGCCTGGATTGGAATGCAGGCAGTCCGGCTTCGGAGTCCACACCTATCACCACTAAACGCAGCCGCCCCCGCACTAAATGAGGTTCGGGCCATGGTCCCGCAAAACATGTTCTTTCTGCCCCTGACTCAAGGCCCGTGCTTCTGCTGCACCCTAAGCCTAGAGGGCTGTTCTGTCACTTCTTTCCATCTGTTCAAAGGTCACTTCCTCACAGAGCCTTTGCCAGACTCACTCTTCTCCCTTCCCTGCTTTATTATTTTGTTCAGAACTTCTTCCTTTTTATTATGTAATTATTTGTTTGTTCTACTGCTACTGTAATGTCAGCTCCATGAGGACAGACTTTGTCAAGCTCACAGCTGTGTGCCCCGGAGCCTAGGACACTTGGCACGTGGTTGGGGTTTGGTAAATTCTGTTCAACGAACGCATGCATGCTATACCATCCACTGACTTCTGTCCCACTCTCCAACACGTTTTTGTTGAACTCTGGACAACTTCCCATTTATCCTTGTTAAGTTTCTTTTTATTTTTGCCTGTACAATCTTCTAATTTATTCAAACACCACTGGATTATTCCAGCTCTTGGTGTCATTTTTTTTTTCTAATTAAAGTAAACTGCCATTTACTTCTCACACTGATCTTTAACACGAGACTTCTTGTTCTTGTCATAAATATGACTCATACGGAAAAATGGAAGTTGAACACCGGGGCTCATATGTACAAGAACGTTTCCATCAACAGTTCAAGATATAAAAGGTAGAGACATAGCCATAGAGGTTCTGTCCAGTTTTGAGGTCTACAGTAATAGTTTCAGCCTTTCGGATATATAACCTAAAATTCCACCAGATGACTCAAAGGCCCCTCTTGAAAGCAAATACCACATCATTTACACAAACGCTTTAGGTTTTTCTTTCCTTCTGTCATAATATACCTTCAAGTTCAACATTCATAGCCAAGATGTAAAATATACATAAAGAAGAGATCCCTCAAAGACAGGTTTCAAAGTATTAAAAAAAGAAGGGAGGGAAGAAGGGAATGGAGGAAGGAAGGAAGGAGTCAACCTGCCATTAGTCTGACTTACTTGAAGACTATAAAAGGAATGAAATTTGAAGGTCATAAAAATACGTCTGTTTGTTTAGGCAAGTCTTACAGGTAGTATAAATATCATCAGGAACAGTTGCTATGGGGTCTGTTTGTTTACCAAACAAGAATACAAATAGTTATACAAAAGTGGAACAACATTTAGGTATATAAATGGAGAATGCTTTGCCTTCTGGTAAATTTCCCAAAGTGCCTTTTAAAGCGTTCCTATTTTCACCTTACTCGCTGGGAAATCTCTGTTTCCTTGGTTCTCCCTTTTCAGTTCTAACGCCTCCGGGGAATGTTTTACTCTCAGATTTCTGAGTCTGATAATCATTTTCTCTTCCTTTTCCCCCTTTTCACTTTAAGACATAAAAATCAAAACCCCTAGCACAACCATCCAAACTGTACAACGAAAACCTTCTTTGCAATGTAAAATGCAAAAAAAAAAGACAACAAAAGCCATGGAGTTTATAGAAGGATTCTAGTACAGGCATGCATTCTTGAAGTTGAGTTAATCCATGAACCACCACCCAGTTTGTGTGTGTGTGTGTGTGTGTGTGTGTGTCTTTTAACCGACTTTCTATAAACCAGGTATGTTTCACACACCTGAACTAGACCCGCTGAGTTAACCATGTGTTTGGGAAAATGAAGAGGGTGGGGGAGTGGGGAGAGGATAGGGAAGGAAACCAGCAAAGCTCTTCTGGAATCTTAGTCGAGTGTGTGTGTGTGTGTGTGTGTGGTGAGTAGGCGCGCTGTCACTCAGATCTACCATAAGACAAACTGTACCACAGAGGCTGCTGGGAGTGGGAGCCTTCTCTTCACACTACACTGACCACAGTCCCCACCAGGCACAGCCCCGACGCCTCTCAGTGAATGGTGCAGACTGCCATATGGACGGAGACACTGAACAAGCTGTACAACTCTGGGCGACATGTGCCCGGGGGATTGTCCCATATTAACACCACCTGGGCTGTGGCAATTGTGCTCTGTCTGTGCAGAGGCACCAAAGAGCCCATCAGGATGTTATTTTTGAGTACAAACAAAAAGGAAAATTACAGTGAAGAGAATTCTCTGGCTAGCCTATCTGTTGCTCAGTTCCCGAAATAGTTTCCCCAAGGAACGGTTATCTTCTTTATTCACACAGGCAGAAATGACAAGCTGGAACACATATTAACAATTTCCCTTTGTGAGCCTCCACTATTGTTTTAATGAGGAGAATATACTTTATAATATACTTAGGCCCGGACTGATTACAAAGCGGGGGGTGGAACAAAGCCGCTCAGGACGGCCGTACATATGTAACACGCTCATTTGCATTACCCTGGCGAGCCAGGCAGCAGAGCGGGGGCTCGTCGGCCAGGGCTGCGGAGCCGGGTTCCTGGGTGACACGGGCGCACAGCAGGAGGCTCGGGAAATCGTGAAGCTGAACGTGACTTTCCTTTAAGCCTCCTGCGCAGGTTCCTCCTCTCGAGTGGCCCCATCGCTGGCTAAAAACCGCCAGACTCCTATTTGTCACCGAAAGGAGAGCAGAAGAACCCTCGGACTTTTCCAAACCGCGTGGCTGGCTGGAGGTCCCTGGCTTCCCTCTCCACTTCTGGACGGATCCAGTGCCCACTCAAGGAAACCTTTCTGTTCACGAATCCAAGTTGCAAAGTATACGTTTCGGCAAGACACTTTCACAGGGTGAAGGGTGAAAGCCAGTACAAGGGAGGAGGCTGTCGGGGCGCCCACCCCCAATGGGTCCTCATTCTTCTTATACTGTTTGCCTTCCTTCACACCCTTGGGGTAAGACCAGTGTTAAGAAAGCTAACGTGTACTTGGGAGGAAGGGACACAGGCCCTACTACAGAAGGGTAAACACCTGTGAGATGGTTGGGTTCCCAAAAAGGGGTTTGGCGGAAAAAACCCTATTAGCAGGAGCCAGTCATCAGAAAAGCATGTCTATCCTACATGATGAGAGAAAGCAGTAGGGCTCACAGATTATTTTGCGGGGGAAACCGGGCACATGAGACATCAAACAGCCCATGGTTGAGATCCATATTGTATAACATCCCCACAAACAAAATTAAAAGCAACCCAATTTAGGAGAAACTTATATATTAAGAGAAATTATATCTCCCTAGACCAATGATACCATTTTATTGGAAAGCATGTATCGTTTAAACACAATAAATAGAAAAAGATTTATAGAGTCTAATGATGGTGTGTTATGGTAAAAGGCACTTTACTGAGATAAGATACAACAGCTGTTAGAGAATAATGGCTGAGTTTTTTTTTTCTTTTCTTTTAATCACCATACAGAGTGAACAGTCAAGAAAATCCATAAACCTCTCCCTCATGGCATGCCGATGTTTTAAAGATTTTCCCCCTCCCCCACCCTATGCATGAATGACAGGACACGAGGCTCCTCCCTGCCTTGCTGCCCCGAGAGAACCTTTCTTCCCGCTCTTGCGACACCCAGACACAACTGGTTTTAAGCCATGAGACTACCGGACCGCAGCTCTTCCGTGCAGGACGGTCGTGAAACACGCAGCAGCACGTCTGTGCTACAAAACGTCGACTAGACCCTGGTGTCTCTTTCTGATCGAAGCAGAAATGTTTCTGCCTTACAGGCTACTGCCCACACAGTAGCCTGTCCACTGTTAGCCCCATAGGGCTAACAGTAGCCCTATGGGGTACCATCTTCTTGGCACAGATGGTGTATGGGGGCCCAAAACAATTTGACAAATTGCACAAGCCACACAACTAGTTAAGGACCAGGCAGGGACTGGAACCAGAGACTCCCTGACCCTCAAGACACGGGACAGGTGTCGCTGCCATGACTCTGCTCTGGGGCTCAGAAGCACCTGTATTCCAGGCCTCTCCAATGGCCTATAGCTCATTCCCTTTCAGGTCCTTGACAACACCTGACTGGCCACGCCCCAGCCTGTTCTTTACCCTCTCGGAGGCCGGCCCCAGATGTGCCTCCTTGCAAGAAGATAAGGCAAGGTAGGAGAAATGCTAGCTGTGAAACTCTGGAGCCTCAAATTTGGCTCAACAGACAGATCCGGCCGCAGGCTCCCACACTTGAACATCATGGCCTCGTCCGGATCTCTGAGCTTTACCCCTGGAGACTATCATCTCAGTAAAGCCACGGTGGTTCTGATGAACAGCCCACTTGGGGACCACCAGACTCTAACAGTCACTACAAGGACTTGAGGAACTGAATGCGCCACTAGCATTGCTTCTCAACCAGATGAACTGAATGCGCCACTAGCATTGCTTCTCAAACTTGAGAAGGCCCTGGGTATCTGGTTAAAATGAAGACCCTGATTCAGCAGGTCTGGGGTGGGACCAGAGACCCTGAATTTCTAAGAAGCTCTTCCCAGGTAGTACCAAAGCTGCTGGCCTGTAGCCATTGAGTAGCAAGAATATAGGGCGTATGTGACAAATACACATTCCTGCACCCCATCTCCGGCCAGTATAATCCAATTCTTCAGGAGAGAGGGCTAGGAAGCTGTCTATTTTAACAAATACCTGTGAGAATATCATCAGGAAATGAGAAATGCTGCTCTTATAGCTAAGATCAGGAGTTGGCAAATTATTTTCTGTAAATGGCCAGACAGTAAATATTTTAGTCACTGTGGGCCCTACGGTTTCTGTTGCAACTGCTTAAGCCAGCCATTGTAGCATGAAAGCAGCTATTCAATAGACAATGTACAAATCAATGATCATTGCTGTGTTCCAATAAAACTTTATTTACAAAATGAGCAGTGGGCCAGATCTGGCCGGTAGGCTGTAATTTGCTGACTTGTGTTCCAGACCAATTGCCTTAGCACATATTGGCGGAAGCAGCAGTAACAATTCTGAAGACAATTTGGGACAATTTGGCTGCAGGTTCTCCAAAACGCTCTAATGGGTGATAAAGATTCGGGGTGGCTCATTTTGCTCAAGTGCTTCAAATAAACAGATACAGAAGAAAGCAGCTGATTTTCAAAAACAAAACAAAAACAGTTGAAATGAGGAAGAGCTGTTCAGAGTAACATGACCTCTAGCTTACTGCGTACATTTCTGGCTCAACAGGCCTGATACGAAAACACACAACAGTTAAAGACATGTACCGCTGGAACAGCTCTGAAAGCAAGCTTCTAGAATTCTAGCAAGTCAACCAACAGCACCAATATTTACTCATCAACAAAGAATTAAGTTAAAAAAAAAGGGGGGGGGGGGGGAGAAACGCCAGGCATGTCCACGTTTCAGAATTCCCTGCCTTCTGAAAAAAGTGGGGCGGGAAACACAAATGTTATTGTTATGTAGTCAAATACATGGCAATACGTCAAGAGGCCACAAATCAAAAACAGAGGCTGTGTATCAAGCGAAAAAGTCTGCAAGCACACTAGCCAAGCTAAGACCTTCAGGCTCACTTGCGGGCAGCTGCCCACTGTGGAATGGAGGCAAAGGCAAGCAGTGAAAATACCTGGGGCTGCGTGAGCAGAGCAGAAGGCGGGAAGAAGCACTGGGAGTGGACAGAGGGCAGGTCAGACCTCGCAGGGCAGGGGCCCGACGCAGGCCAGCGGATTCTCGGAACTAGAGGGCAGCCTCTAGGGAAGAAGAGGCTGTGCAACGAACACCAGCCAACAGACACCAGCCAACAGACCGCCGTGATGCTTTCAGGGTTCAAAGGAACCTCTTCCATCAGCGGCTTCAAGGAAGTCCTGAATCGCACACTTGGAAGAGCTTTGCTTCTGAGACCTGCTCGCATTAGCAAACGTCTACTGGTGGTGGCTGAACCCAAAGCAAAAAGCCAGGAAGGATCAGAGCAGCAGAGTCTCTCTCATATGGACTCCAAAGGACAGGTAAATAGGATAAAGGCCAGGGGAGGTGCTCCGTGAGGACGCGCAGGACCTATGAGGCTAGAAGGGAGAGAGGGAGGCTTGTCTGGCATCGGCCTGGGTGCAAAGCCGGCATGGACTTCATGTTTGTTCTTTACGTGCGGTTTCAGACTGTAAGTGATGTCTATTTTACAAATCCTACCTGCCCTCTTCCTTCATGGAAGGCCCAGTAAAGACCAGTATCCACCTTAAAAGAGCAACGTCTGCTGTTTTCCTTTAAAACGTGCTGATGTGCACGCAGTAGGTGAAGTCAATGCACGTTTTGTTGGATTTTAATTAAACTTTATTTTAGGAACACTGATTTCAACTTATCATAATTCAATAGTCACTTCTAGGCTGAATGAGAACTCTAAGTGCTGTATTACAAAGTTAAGGGGACAGGCTTGCATTCGGATCTAGTAATCAGTTCTGTGACCTGAGGTCGGTTCTTTAGTCTCTATGACTCAATTTCCTTGTCTGTAAAGTGGGTATAATAACCCCTACTGCTTGCCAGCAGTCATGAGGATAAAGTGAGACATCACTCCAAAAACAAGAGTGCAGCCAGTGCTCGGCAGAGAGGAAGAACTGAGGACGCCTGAGCTCCCTTCCCTTTCCCTAGTGCGCCATAATATAATGTGATATTTAGAATTTTAATTCAGGCAATTACTTAAGTAGTAATTGCTATTTGTATTTACATAGCTGCTTTGATCCAGGAAGCTCAAAGGGCTTTACTAAATTTAGCATTTTAATAAATGTTTCATTTGCATTCCGTTGATTTTGTTTACCCACACCAAAACTTGGAATTTCCTAAAGCAAGACAGTCAGACAAGTGAAAGGGAACAAGAGGATAGCTTCGTGTTCAGAGGTATCCCAGGTCTGAGTTTTAACTGTTTGTCTACGAGGTCACGGTTCCCTGGGTCCTGGGGAATAAAATGGCAATGGGAGACGGGAACACGCCTGCTTCCCGTTCAGCTCCCTTTAGCTCCTGCCTGCCGAACTTCACCTTCGCCACACTTCTCTCCGGCGCTGGCAACCGAGGTATGTTTATTGCACCAATGAATTTATATATAATCAGCACAATAAACATTATTAAATTGCCGGAAGAAAATCAAAGCACGAAGCGCGGCGCCAGTGCTGAATTCTAATGATGCTGAATGGCCGTGATTGCACAGGGACAGGATCTTAACAAGCCTTGATTTGAGCGCTGGCATCCGCCTCACAAATCACATGGGCCGCTCCTCTCGTAATAGTGCTGAATACTGATAAATGTCTCCACACTGCGCAACGGGGAAGTGGGTTTCTATTGGCAATCTTTACCAAAGTGTGTTTTTTCCCTTCTCTACACTCGAGGGTTTACCCTGAATGATTTAATTATAATTTTCCTTGTGTAAGACAAATTAAAGAGGAGAGTAGGAGTGTCGTGCCAAGCACATTATTTATCTCCTTAACAGATTGCAGCTCACCAAACCCCAGAGCTGCTGCCACAGCGGCTGCTCACGGGAGCCCGCAACACGCATGGGGGCAAGAGTGGGGGAGGGGAAGGTTTCCACGTGACCCAGAAGTGTGCAAGCCTAGGTACGGCTAGGAGACCTCTCACTACTCTCACCAACAAAGCCCCTCAGGATACCACTGCCTTTTTCCAACGTCGTTTTGCATGGAGCCTTCCTGAACCTTTTGGGGAGGATTCTTAAGCTGTTCATCTGAGGCTGAGTCTGAAGGGCTAGGGTACCATCCCCAGCGGCCGAGGCTCTGGCTTGTTCACAGACTGCGCTGGGAGAACAGAACGGGAACGAACAGCACACCGAAATCAGTGGACAGCCGGCCAAGTTATGGATTTCACGAATGCACTCGTGAGTAAGGGATGAAACTTCTCCCAGGGACCGCTGTGACAAACGTCGAGGCAGTGAGAACATTTTTAGGGATCGCTTTTTACCATTTTCCACTACATAAACAGGATATCACACTGACGTTTTCAAAATAAACCCGGAGGTAAAACCAGCTAAAACCTCATTATGTAAGTACCTGTACGTACACAAAGCTGGCTAACTAATGATTGAATTTTTCATGATCAATTCTGTAAGTTCCTAACTTTCGAACTATCTTTCACCTAAAGTGCTCGTCTGTCTTGTTCACCAGCTTCAGCTAAAACAGGCTAACCAGCATTTTCTTTTTCATTCAGCCACAACTAGGAACCCACCCGGTCATGCTAATGGAGAGAGCCAAGATATTAAGGAGTAGCAGATAATTTCATAGTTGCTTCTTCTTTACATATGTAACTGGAAAATTCAGCCTGTTTTTACAGCCAGATGACAGCTCAGTAGAACCCAGATTCTTTTTTGATCCGTATTCTAATTTTGGCATGTAGTATAATGAAGATTAAGCCTCACTCATGTGCAGATCGTAAAAACAATCCAAACCAACTTATTCTTCTGGAATGATCCATTTACTTTCCAACACACCTTCAGACCTGAGAGGGCTATTCTTCTCCTACCCGACTCACCCCTAATCTATCACCTGACTACAGATACAGAACCTTGTAGAATGGGACCGAGCACAGAGCATCTAAACAAGAAGTTTTCCGTGTCACGGGAAATGTTTGCAGGCTCCAACGGCCGAAAAGATTGCCACAAATACCTGAAGTGCTTCGGTCAGCAATTCCCAGTGGATGGCCTGTTCTGCCTGTAGATCAAGATGTGATTTGATCGCTCCACAGTAAATGGATGGCATCAACCTTAGACACCAAAAGCAAGTAGAGCAAAGGACAGCGACCTAGAATCTTCTTGAAAGCCCTCTAAGGTTCAGTGTTATTTTTTAATTACAAAGACACTGTAAGAGGTGAGAAAGCAAGAGAAAAGACTGGCTTCCAGACATACAAACCTAACCTCACTGGAAACAACAGAAGCCACATTTGGCCCAATGCCTCCACACAGTCTTACTGTCCACCATTCCATCCTTCGAATTCTTCTGAACAGGAAATTGAAAACATCTTTTACTTTGCCAATGTCTGCCAGAGAAGTTCCAAAATGCTCTTAAAAGGATGGCTGCAAGTTTTGGTTTAAATATCTATTATCCCCATCTCTCAGAACGTCTCACGTTCTTACGCTTGACCGGGACACACGCCCACACACGCACAAATATTCAGAGAGCATTTTCTGTGATTACAGGTCTCGGAATAGATAAAATGTTGCTGGTAGAAAGATACACATTTAATTAAACCTGTGGGCTTCTTAATGCACAATAGTTCAAGAAATATATGAAATTATATTTGTAATTGCTCAAGTGAAGAGTAACATTAAAAAAAAAACGTTCACTGAGTCATTTTTATTAAAAAACAAAATATAGAATTTGTTTTTCCTGCTGGAAGTGACATTTACTATCACACATTACTTTGAAAGTTTCTTTTCTTCTGTGTGGGGAAACTGTGCATATGAAATAGATGGGAAACCGTTTAAAAATAGTACATTGAAAATAAAAGTTTTTAATTTTAGGAGCATTATATATATACACTCCATTTCTGAAAAGCATTCAACAGTAGTATTAATGCTTCTGGGGTGTGAGGATCCAATAACATGAATTAACAGCTTCATTTTCTTAGAACTATCTGCTAACATGATGTTTTCTGGATATCTCAGACAGACTCGGCTTCAGCTAACATTCAAGCAGAGCTGAGGGCAACTATAATGATAAAGTCTTAACTCCCAGAGAGGAATCAAGCGACCGAGACAGCACTGCATTCCTCCCCAGGAGTTAAGACTTTTATTTTTTAAACCTGTGCATATAGACATGGATCATGTGCGCGCATACACAGACCCCTCCCATCTCCCCATCTTTCCAACCTTCACTGAGCACTGACCAGGAAAAAGGCCATGTTCTCTGGAGGCACAACAGTGCAAAAGACAGGCTCCCTGCCTTCAAGGAGGGCAGTACGTAGTGGCTAAGTTCTCTGCCTCTTCTTGACCTGAGATTCAAAGTCGCCAATACCAGACTCTACTACTCCCTTGGAAGGTGCTCAGAGCCCAGACGACCAGCATGTATCGACTGAGCACTGGGCACGAAGAGGAAGCCTGGAACCCTTGAAATCCAGCCCATCCGGTGAGAAACTATCTCAGCCTGGGTTCGTAAGCTTAGGTTAGATCTGCGTAAGTGCTAATTCCATGTTGAAAAGGTGAAAATAATTAGATGCTTCACACCCAAACCATATTGAACACATTCTTAAGTAATTATATGCACATTCAAGTCACATGGATCCAATTAGGGATCGCTGAGATATGGCAGAGCAAGGCCACCCACCCTCCCTCGTTGAGGACTGCTCCGGACACATCTCGGCGGCTCATTCCTACCTTTCCCTTTTGGGAGTGTGGACTGAGAGCTGTCCATTGGTAGAGGCATGTGGGTTCATTATTAAGGAGGTCTTGGAAGGTGCAGAGGACGAGACACATGTCGTGGTCAGATCCAAACTGCTGTGATTGCTGCCTGTGGTTTCTTCTGCAGAATGAGCACTTGTCACTTCTTTCCAGAGCTGCTGCAGTTCTGTTGGAATCATGCCTGAAACAAACAAATTGGATAATTAAATCAATTAACAGCTAATTCCGTCCTCTTCAAACAGTAATTAAATCAAAGAGTCAGTAAACAAAGCCTAGTGTTAGGGTTTTTTTTTTTTTTTTTGGTGTGTGCGTTTTTTCCCCCCTCCCAACTAAGGCAAATACGGTAGTAACAACCGTGTCCTCCCACTGAACAGCAGAGTTGAAGTGCCCTCATCACACAGAAAAGACCTCCGTGAAAAGGATTCAAAACACAGTTACTCTGCAAAGACAGTAGGTCTCCATCCAAACTGTTGTTTCCAGATTTTTGAAAAGGAGTAGGTAGATGTTATTGTATTTTCAGCCACAAAAAAGGGCTTGAAGTAAATTTGTTCAACTCTACTATTATGACAACACGAACCACAAAATGAATAATTTTTGTGCTTAAGTCTTAAATGATGACAAATAGCTTTGTTATTAAATATAGTTTTTATTAATCACTTTTAGACATAAATTATGAATTCATATCGTCTTCCTGAAATGCTTTTCAACTTTTAACATTCAAATTGATTATACTATGATTATTTCATTAACACACCTATCTTCCTCATTAATTTTGGTTTCTAGTACCACATGCTTAATTGATGGATGTGTCTACTGAAAAACTGTGTAACTTTTTTTTTTTAACAAGTAACACTATTATTACTGTCATTTCTTAGATCAATGCTAATGAACCATTGCAGAATAAAATGCAAACGTAAAAGAAACTTGGAGTAATAAAGTTCTCTTGTTTCTTAAGGGGGTCAGCATGGGCATGGGTCTTAAGCAGGAAGGGTCAAACCTGTACTTTCCCCAAGAAAAGAAACCATCAGTATGTCAATCTCACTATTACGGCCTCACCACTGGTGTTGTGGAGGCATGCCTCTCCAGCCCAGGCTTTCCAGAACCCACCTCCACGCACCTGCCGGTGCAGACAACAGCAAACCACCACAGCCAGTCCTTCAAAAGGACAGCTACAAGAAATCGTCAGCCCTATGCAGCACACGGCAATTCCACATTAGAACTGGATGTCTGGACTGCGGCTCATTGTTTCAATCAACTGTAACACAGCTATCCTAGAAAGCCTGCCATTTTCTGACTATATAGCAGCACCCGAAACAGGCGTGTTTCTTACCAAACCTAAGCTATTGAATTAAAAAAGAAGGCTGTGTGCATTATATTCATTTGAAACACATAATAAAAAATGCCAAGGTCTAAATTTAATTTATTTTTGTCATTTAGAATACAATGGATAGATAATCATCTCAACGTGATCAGCCAAACATCTTTACTTTGCTAAACTGTTAAAGATTTTAATTATGCTAGCATTGGAGAGCACTGGTCTAATGAGGCGATGGACTCCAGAGAATCCGAGTGGTTAAGAACTGTGAAATGAGTCTGATAGGATTTTTTTATATTCACCGTGGATCGTTTGCATATCAAAGAGGAGTAAATTATTGCACAGCAGACCAATAACCTTCCCCGCCTTTCTGAGAGGAGCGTTAACAAAAACAGTTGGTCTCTCCTCACGGGTTCTCCACGAAAATGTTCAAATGCTCAAGTATTTGCAATTAATATATATTATAAAAGGAGGCTTCAAATGATACATTAAGTGGTCAGATATTCTTAGAACGCATCCTCAACAGCCAAGTCGGTTTTCTTCTCCCTTCATAAAAATCAAATGCCAATTATATTTTGATGGATTTTGTCCCAAATGAGCATTTAGTTATTAGGCATATTCAATTATTACTTGTCCCCTGAAATTAAGCCTCAGAGGCAAATTAAACAAAGGGAAAGGTCACTCCACAATCCCGTGTCCGGTTCTGCTGCATCTGGGCTATTATTTTCAAACACCTTCCGAAGTGACATGTGGGATGTGTTTGTAGCTAACAGGCCTGCTACCGATGTCCACACACCAACAATTACCTGGGAAGATGGCTGACCCTCCGACCACTGTTTACTCAGTTGAAACAATAGTGAATAGGCTTGTCTGTTGATGATAGCATATTGATAGAAAGCCACGCAAGTCAACACCTATTTTTATTTTCCAGGGAGTAAATACACATAAAAAGAACGAGCCGCCCATTTTTCAACTGGGTCAGCTGCATGGGAAGTGAAAAAATGGAAGGAAAAAACGGCTTCTAACAACTTTCCCTCCAAGGAAAGCGGGAACTTTGGAGCTGTTTTGGGAGTGAGCTGTTCATCCAGCAAATAAAGACAAAGGCGAATGTCTGGTTACACTTGTTACACCTCCAGAGTATACTGATATTACTCAGCTCTCCTTCTCTTCCAGGGGGCTGGCCAGTCAGTTTCACCCCTCACAAGGGGAGCTAGTGGAGAAAACAGTAACTCGCTGACAACAGGCATGCTTGTGGGTCAAATCTCACTGTGATAATTGCGTTTGAGAACATTCTCATCAGACTTACAGAGAGCAGTCAAATCATTCTTCTCCATCAATGCTACTACACCTTGTTAGCGATGTTAAACTATTACTCCAATGCATACCATCTACAGGAGAGTGCTGTTATTTGACAGTCACGATCTCGTGACAGAATTAAGACAGATAAAAGTCAGGCTAGTCACTCATCAGACTAAACGGATATCAAATTTCCAAAATGCAGCACATATTTCCTCCAATATGGTAGACAGGAATTAAAGTACCGGGTTAAGCAAATTCATGAACAGGTATGTGTGTGTGTGTGCGCGCGCACGCACGCGTCTGTTGAACACCTAATCTCTAGTTCACAATTTCAAAATTAAGAGGTCAGAATGAGCATGAAGTCAGGGGGTCAGCTGCTTCAACAGACCAGGGAGAAAAGCGTATGCGCTCATTACGTAAAACAGAGAAGATCCTGCAATGCTCTTATACAACAAAAATGTCCCTCTGTTTTATACCATAAAACCTTCAGGAAAAAAAAAAAAAGGCCTCTAAAATATTACTTTCTATCTGTTCACACTTTCACATTTCTGCACATTTAAGGTGACTTAGCCAAGGCCATGAGCAGGTACGTAAAAGAATCACACAACGACTGTATCACCAAGTGGCCATCACTGGCATTTGTTAACACCTAACCCCTGTGCCTTGCTACATTTCTTTTTCCAGGACAACCAACCCCTTCATTATAAAAGAAAATGCAGACACCGGCTTAAAAAATGTATGTTGTGGGGACAGTTGACAGATTACTGCTCATGGAACTCAATTTTACAACCCCAGGTATCCCTGGCTCAAAGACAAACAGAGTTGATCAACCTTTTTTTGTCCTTGTACATCCATACCCAGGTGACCATGTTCAAGCAAGCAGAAAGTTGATTTAAACCTCATAATGACATCAGTTTTAAGCCATCATGTCTCTGATAAAAAAAAATTGGGTTGTAGTCCAACACGACTGAATTCTCCAGCCACTTTGGGCAAGGGGAGAGGAGACACGGAACCCACCTTTGGAGCCTACAGAAGCTGGCAATGGCACGGGGAGCTCGCTTTGCTGCCACAACCTGACTCCTGAAATAGCGTATTTACATTTAGGTATCTTGGACACACATAGGGGCACCCCTCAGATATTAAATATGCTCCTTCCTAACGTTGCAGGGGCTAATAGTTATAGCGGGTTGCAAAGCATATCAATCAATGCCATGACTAGTGAATTACCTACTGGTGTCTCTGATATGTTACTGCAGAGATTACACTTCATGCATCACCACATTCGTTTCTTTCATATCACACATGAGCCTGTCTTGTCACTGCCCAATTGCCTTCTTTTGGACAGCTTAACTGATGTACTATAACAATGAACCTCAGTGAGCAAACTTAATAGTACAGGAGCAGTGGGAAAAGATGAGAGGTTGAAGCCCGAGTCCAGTGGGTGTGTCAGAACAGCCTGCAAGGTTTCCAACAATAAACCCGAAGGTGTAATTAATGCACGTTATAACATTGTGCAAGCACAAAAATGCATTCGCCATTGTGTCCTTTCTTCTCCCCTCGTACTGCTCTGTTACCAAACCTTCTCTTTGGACAGCCATTGGGATGCTGACCATGTATCCAGTAGTTGAGATGTAGTGGCCAAAAGGGGAGGAGGGCCAGGAGGCACATGAAGGGAGAAAGCCCCAGTTTCAACTCTGAAAACATAAACAAAAACCAGAACACCCTGGAAGAGATGTAAGTTGGGTGTGGTTGACTCCAGAGAGAAGACTCAGATGAAGACGTGCCTCCCTGGTTCCACGTGACGCCAAAAGTTACTGAACAAATGAGAGTGTCTTAATCACCATGAAGAAGGTTCCACATTTTCAACCCTCTTTAGAAGGCAACAGAATCCAAGACACCAAAGGCATTAGCTACCAGCCTTTATGGTCCACACACATACATCTGAGCCTACTGCCACTGCCAAGACCAGGGTTCTCGAGGAGGGGGCTGGAACGTGCCACACCACGAACAGTGTGGGGGAACTGTATTTCAAAACACAGTGTGACACTTTCTTCTCTCCTTCCACACTGTTCTGCGCTGTTTCCGAGCGGTCCGTGTGCACACATACTACGCATGTCAAAGATGTGCCTAATCCACGAGGATGTCCTAAAACGGCTAGAAATCCTCACTTGTCTCTGAGGTCCAACACGCATGGTAATGACGCATCAATGGCTTTTCAGGAGAAACTTTTCAATCTGTGAAATCTAGTTCCTTTGCACGGAACTTTAGTTTTTGAAGAGCAGGAGGTAGAAATGCTACCTGCTCTGATGAGTGTAGAACTTGCTCAAAAAAACCAACAGATGTATGCAAACAAGAAATGAAAAAAAAAAAAAAAAAGAAAGAAAGAAAAAGAAAACCCGACAAAAGAGATTATTCTCAATATAGAGAATAAACCTGAATTCATCTCTAGAACTAAAAAAGTGCCATTTCAAAAGCATCACTAAGTTTTTCAACAGAACAACTTACAGTGATAGAAAAATATACCTTCCATTGGCTAAACAAAAGCCTTCAAGAAAATTCATCTGTGGTTCCAAACGGGCAGTGCTTGATCAGATTGAAACGGTCCTTGAGTCCAAGTCGCACTGCTGTCTCCTACTCTGAGAGCGTGCGGCGGAGGGGCGGGGCGGGGCGGGGGGGGGGTGTTCCTCGGCTACTGCTCAGCCTCAGCCTACCCCACATGTCTTCATTCTGGCATCCACAAGCAAGCCCTTCAGCTTCTACAAAGGTCCCTCCTTGGACCTCCTCCAGGCTTTTCTCTGGTTTGTCTATGCTTGTTTTGGATGGCCCACACGCTTCCTGATGGGCCAGAGTATCCCAGTGGACAGCCCCCGCCCCTCGGCCCCGACATCTCCGCGGAGCAGTGCCTGCCAGGTCAGGAACACTTACCTTGAGCAAGGGGCTGGAGGGGAAGGGCAGGCTGCCCTGGCTGAATCGTAAGGAGGCCTTGGCGCTGTAAAGACAGGAGGTGCTGCTGCTGGAGCTGCTGCATCTGGAGGAGCTGCTGCTGAAAAGCCAACTGCTGGGTAGCCACCTGCTGCTGCTGCAAGAGATCAGGGAGAAAGAGGATGAGATGTGGCCGCTTCCCAAGGAAGGTTCAGAGGAGGGACGTTTCAAAACACGTCACCGTCAAACACCAACAATGGTGGCCGGGGGATCTAGTGGAGGGCTCGTGTGACGGGGACAGGACAGAGCACGTCGGAAGAGGCTGGGGGGGGGGGGGCATGGGGAGGGTGGCTGGACGTACTTGCCCTCCGCAGCCAGCGGCACAAAAAAATAACTCTTCCATCAAGTCAGCTTTTCCTACAGTTGGAAAGGCCTGAGCGTTTCTAGTCGAGATGTGAACTTCCAGACTTTGAAACGTTTAGTGATTCATGCCACAGAGAAATGGAAGGTGCCATTCCAGTCTGGAGGGATTTGAACCCTGAACCTTGGAGAGTACACAGAAGAACTAGCTGCCTTCCTCTTGCCTGCACTGGGAGCTTTTAACTACTCTGTTTATCACTCCTGACATAAATAAATGAGAAAAAATCAGACCTTTGAAGAAGAAAAACTTCATCTAATATTGTTAATTAGCCATGACAAACGATGAAATAACATTGTAAATCTTTCATAGAAACAGCCACTAGATTTTAATTACACACATTCATAATTTAGCAAACAACATCGTACTCAACTGTGAGTGTTTAATGTGAAGGACACTTTAAGCTTCAGATGCCTTAACTTGGCTTTAGTTTCAGAAACCCCCAGGTCGGTTGGCCTGTCCTGCTTCCCCACCCGCTTTGTTCTTGAAAAGAAGGGGCTTTACTGTATGATAAATATCTTTTTGTTGATTGGACAATGACAGGAGGAAAACTTTTGTTGTGTAAAACATCAATACATCATTCCTGTGTTTAGCAGGCCTCGCTCCAGCCAAAAAAAATTAATGTAGATTTCCTCAGTAATTATCTGAGTGATAGAAAGATAATACAGTGCAGTAGTACAATAAATAGAAGGAAATTATCTAATATCCTTAATCTGCTAGGAATCAAATCGAGGTGGAGGTCTTAGCCACATTATGGCTAACAGTTATGAAAGGAGAATTAACCCTTGCCAAACTGTAGCCCCCCCCAAAAAAAGTAAAAAAAAAAAAAAAGCGTTTAAAAAAAAAACCCACAAGATTCGTTTTCCTAATTCTGAGTATCATTCAAAACATCAGGAAGACCTCTGCAACTAAAAGGGACTGTTCAAGCCTTTCAGAGCTTCTAATAACTATACTTTACAAACAACTGCATTCACTTAACCTAACACATGACCTTGATCTGATACAGCCATAAAATGGTACGTGTATCAAGACCTTCTGATGCCAAGTTCAAAGGAAGAGAAAAATGGTGGTTTCCTTTCGGTCTCCGTGCAGTTTATTTTACAGTAAAAACCATCATTCTCCTATTAGCAACCAATTTCAGACTTACTACCATGCCACTGAGAAAGTTAATTGAGTTTCACTCCAAAAAACAAATTCTATACCACTAACAACAAAAATTTAAATAAATTTAAATGAAAAGCCAGTGTTTTCATTTTAAGAACAGCATGCATAAAATGATCCAATTGTTTTCACCCCTTCCCATGTTATCACATTAATGTAAAACCCAATGATAGTTATATTCATGTCAAAGTGATTTTTTCACTTCCTCAACAAATATTAATTCATGACACTTAAAAAGAAGAAGAAGAAGAAGAAGGAAGGAAGAGGAAAAAAAAAAAAAACCAACATGGATACAATAAAAGATCGGGGAACCAGCTCTTCTTGAAGTAGAAAAGAATGGAGAGGGGGTGCTGGAGTTTGGGGAGGGTGTTTCCTGTCTTACTGTAAATGAAATGTTTAAAAATTTTGTATTTATATAAAATGACTGATGGCTTTTCTGTTGTCTCTGTGGCCATCCCTAGGAAAAGCTCATGAAAGCTGTCCACGTTTGAAAAGCCAGGATATGAAAGTATACAAGGCCCATTGTCCAAAGAAAGAATTTAAAAGCAATGCTGGTTGCCAAACTGTGCTCCCCACCCAGTTACCAAACACAGGATACGAGCCCGTTTGTTTACTTCTCACAATTGAATGCATACAAAAAAGGTCTCCGTGCAGTCCCCTGGACAGGTCAGTAGTCAGTGTTAAAATGCTAAAATGCCCTGATAAACCTTGCATTTCAGATCCCCTCCCTAGAGCTGCAGTCAAAGGTCTGTTTTCCTTTCTTCGGCTCCTCCCTGCTGCCCTAACATAAACTGTCATAACTGCCCGGACAAACGGCCCTTTTAAAACAATCAACTTAGCCTCCCTCACCCGCACAGGATGGGATCTTTGTTTGTAGCTCCACTGCAAATTAATTCTGCCTTCAATTTTCCACACCCGTTCTGTCAAATATTAACGAGCAGTCACTTCAATAGCTGGATGGGGCTACAGAAGACCTATCCCCTAAGAAGGTCTTAGGGCCAGCTCAACGGGGAGCCTAACTTTCCCAAGGAAACATCTCAAGGCAACTTGAGAAACAAGTTGAGTGAAGGTACATTGTTCTGGCTGAGGATCAAGTGTCTTACCAGAGCGGTAATGAAAAAAGGGGGAAAAGGTGGTGGTGGCAGAGGTGGGGTGGGATGGGGTGGGGGGCAGACGATTCAAAATTATGAGCCATTAATGACTGGGGATTCAGTAAATTAATACACTTGTTCCATCTGTCAACATCCAAGTTCAAACCTTGTTAAAATCAGAACCACCAGTCCACATCGTGAAATTGCTACCATGTGACTCTATTTCATCCTAGCACAAAAGGACCACCACCTGCATGATAATTTCAGAAGCCTATCCCCCTTACCTCGGGAAAATAAGGATCTCTTAATCACGGTTACAGAAGCTCTCAGCCAAACCCACTAGAACAAGGAACAGAGAATGGGATCCAAGGGGACCTGCCCGCTGGTCTGCCTATCCCTCGGGATGTAAAGGCAACCTATCTCTTGGGTCGTCACCTTTGCCTTGGAAGTGGATGACAGAACGTGACCACAGCAAACCTTGAGTCCTAGAGATGCTAAAAGGCTACTCTAATGTCTCGCCTTCTCCTTGTTCGGATACAAAATACTCCCTTCCCAAACTCAGACACCACCATCATCTTTGTGTGCCAAGATGCCCCCTTTCTGACAGCAGCAATTTGGGAGAGTTAACTTTTATCCTTCCTTCTGCCGTGTAACTTTCCCCTTCACGTTTCTTTATCTGCCCTCTGAGCTCGTCTGAACTTTCATGTTCTCTCAGCGTGCAGACGTGCCTTCCAAACTCTGTCTAACAGACCAAATAAGAGGTTAATAAGAAGTGGCAACAGAAAGAAAAAACACAATCCCTGGTAACTGATAAGAATGACAGTGGCAGCCCTTTTTTGTTTGTCTTCAAATATAGAGTTAAAGATCTTTAAAAAACTAAATTTTGATGCCTTTGAAAAGAAAGAAGCACAAAATAACAACAGGGGGTTATTGCCTGCGAGCCACAGGGGAGAAACTCCATAATTCTTATTCTCCCTTTTGAAGGCTGTTAGAAATCTGATTCAAAAAAGCAACAGCAGAAGGGGAAACCTCTTGAGGCTGTAACCATTTCCTGTGATCATGCATAATGTGCTTCAAAAGTGGGTTTTTACCAATTCTGTTGATCAATTGCACCTCCTTCATAGCCCTTCTTTTTTCTGCTGTGTTTACATCTGATGTGACTCAATGACAAGCACTGTCTGAGACTGTGAAACAGGCCTGTCATGTTGATTTATGGGCGCATCAAACCACAACTTGTCCAAACTGAAGCTCGCAGTTCATTAATTAGAGAGTTGTGACTTTGAAGTCAGCTTTCAGACTGTGGTTTTTAACATTTGGCTTAATTTATATGCTCTTGAATGTGGATCTCTAAGGAAAAAACTGAAATTCCCTTCTTGTCTTTGAACTTCTTTTGACCGCACAATAATCATTTCTTTGTCCAGAGTGATGCCTGCAATCCCAGAGTCATTAACGCGCATTGAACTGCCACTGATGAGTAAGCCCTACTGAATTAGAAAAACAGCCAGCAAAACAAAGCTGAGAGCCTTCTGCACAGTGATATCTCACAATTACATGCCTTCCCTCCCTGTGCCATTTCCATTTTAATTACTGTTAGTCCTTTAGATTTACATTTTAGACACTTTTTAATCTGTTCCCTTTTTTATTACAGCAGCACTCGGGGGCGCGCCACTGTACTTAAGGGTGGTGTCAGCATTTTCCTGAAAGCACCTCCTCCCCTTCACCCCAAAACTGGCCCGACTCTGCGGGGGTTGCCATCCAGGCTGCTGCACGGGACTCCAGCGAGAACTCCAGCGAGAACGCTCGGCGGGGCATGGATTAAGCACCCAGTGTACGTGGAGGGAGGAGCCAGCGCAGGGAGATGGTCTGGGCCCTTCCCGCTGGGGAACAGGAGCGCCACGGTTGCAGGAGGGGCAGGGCCCTGGAGAGTCCCGAGCCAGGCTCCTTCCAAACGAATGACGAGCGGCTGCCTGCTTGGGGCTGGAGAGGAAGCCGTTTAAGGGGGCTGGGGGCTGTTTCTCAAACTACAGACCGGGGCATTCTGAGAACACTCAAAAGGACAGCGCTCCCGGCCACAGTAAAAACATGAGCAGGTAAGTGACATCGGGTAACTGAAATCAGGAGAAAGAAGGCATGGTCACGCCCTCACACGCACCAATGCTCCCCCCGAGGACTGGTCTAGACCGACATGGACCCGTACAGGACGTGACATATGGATACCCTCTCTGGGCGGGCCTTACAGCTTCCGGAGCCGAAGTGGTCACCCAACTGGTTGGAGGGGCCTGGTGCCACAACTGTGTGCTCTTACCAAGCGCCCGGCCCACGGAAGCCATCATCACACACTGGGTTTTGTCAGGGACGCCCAAATCATCCAAGCTCAGAAGAGTCGTCCCATCTTACACCTGCCTTGAGCGATTAGCATACATGCCTAACTTGGGAGAAAAGGTGAACACAGAGATAGCGTTTACTGTTGGTCGAACTCTTCTGGTTTGTCCAGCCTCACAAGAGAGGATTCTGGCAAAAGGAAGGGCCGTCCCCGCACACCCAAGCTGGCTGGACTGGAGAAAACCTCAAGCGTGTGTCTGAGGATACCTGTGCTGAACGCAGGTGCATCTCGGCCTGCTGTTCGGCCTGCGTGTGGGCGGAGCCCCGAAGGCCCGGCCCACTGTCCTGCTTCCCAGTGCTCACCACAGTACCCCTGCCTTGGGACGATCAAACGGGTGACAGCCCCCAAACAGAACCCAGCAAACTCTCAGAGAAAAACGGGACCATCGCTCTTGGTCTGAGAGCTGCGGACCCAGAGCTCAGTTGTGCAATCATTTAAGAGATGAATGACAGTTTAATAGCCACTAGATAGTCCTCTGGGATCTGTGGTTTGAAAGTAAAATATGTATTGTCGGTACCTCTTTAGGCTGTTTTCCAGCATGTTGTTGTTGTAAAAGTTGAAGCTGCAACTGTTCCTGTTGTTTTTTATAAAACTCTTGAAGCTGCTGCTACAAAGGAAAGAGAGGACGGTAAGTAACAGGGGGTAGCGCCAACCCACTGTCCCTTTTCGGTGCCATACACAACTGCGATTTGAAAAATAGCATCCTTTTATCTGTAATGGCCTGACCTTTAGTTTGAGACTCGACCATAAATTTCAGCACACCCTGACTATTCTTGGCATTACTGTCTGAAAAGTAATCTCCAAAATGAACTGATGAAAAACATACCATTTTCTGCACAAACTAATTAAAATAAGGGAAGGGATGACCTTTGATGGGACAACAAAATCCAGTGCCCTTGCTGAGGGAGTTTGGGCATGCTCTATCGTGAAAAGTGCTCCTGCTTTCTGAAGGGTGGGGCTGTGCAGGGTGGTAGGGTGGTGAGCGTCTGCATCGACAGCGTGGGGAGACTGCTCTGCCTCCGGTCCCCACCGTCTCACCCCAGCCACTTCTGTCACTCTAGTTCTGAATCGTGTCTCTTTGGTTCAGGGGTCCGGGAAGTCTGAACGTGAGGTCCCTGTGGCACGTGGCGGCCAGAAGTTCATTTCCGCATATCCGCATACATGAAAGAAGGAAAGTGAACTCTGCACCTTAAAAGTAACCAACTCCGGGATGTCTCTTGATGTTTAAAAGAAAAATTCTGTGAGCCTCTGAGTTGAAATGGGGACTTCAAGAGCTGTCACATTTCAACCTGCTCCGAACGCGCTCCCCATTTCGCTTTGATTCACACCATTTAGAAGCCTCTGGGCTTACCAAATAAAAGAGCGTAAAGCCACATAAGCCTAAAAGATCTTATTTCTACCAAGTCCAATTACAGCCCTAATCTCAGTCCATCGGGTACTCCCCAGACCCAAACCACAGTCACTTGGGCAGGACCCCTCCCTTGCTGGGATGCAAACTACATCGAATACTCAGGGGCCCGCTGAGTGTCCTGCCCCAGCCCCCCTGCCCTGCCTCTCTCAACAGTGGGCAAAGGAGCGGATCAGGTGCGGGGGACGGTGAGTAGAGTCGCCGGCCCTGGGAGGAGGAGGACGGATGGTTACCTGTTGGAGCATGAGGGCCTGCTGTTGCTGGAGGAGGACCTGGAGCTGCTGAGGGCTCAGCACTTGTTGCTGGAGGATCTGCTGCATTTGCTGGGGAGTGATAACTTGAGGTGTCATCATAGCCACTGACACGGGAACCTAGAACGTTAATGAAGGGTAAATAGGAAGCTAGGAAATCGCGCACACGCAGCACTCAGTCTTCCGGGGTCAGCGGCAGACCATCGCGAGTCTGCTTGGAGAACTGACCAACGGCCCCCGCGCAGCATCCTTATCCAGAGGGGATGCAGCAACGAATCCTATTTCATCACTTACGGAGTTTACGTGAAATAAAGAAAAACAAAAGAAGCCCTCGCAGCACTGACAGGTGCGCAGCCAGCCTTGCAGGCAGACAAGGAGTAAAGACCTAACAAATGCTATCCAGAGTTAGGTGGCAACGCTCTGGATTTCTTAGGAAGCAGGACTCTTCGGTGGCAATTAGCTCTAGGGAGTTTAATGCAAACTCAAGTTGTGTTTTAGGGAACAAGGCAAATGGGAACCAGTACCTTCTCCGCAGGAGCTACTCTGATCCACTTCTTCCGTGGACAGTGATCTTTAAAGGACAATCAATGAATGCTTGGTCTTGTGGGTGACTGAACCCTGGGTGCACCTCGCGAACTTCAACGCAGACCTTTCCTAAGATGTCTTTTACCATTCCTTATTCACCCAGCACACAGATGTCTCCATTCTTTCATATTACGCGTGATACCATTAAAAGCTGCTTTCCATGACATTTCAGTGACAAACAGCTACAGTGATGAACTTGATAGCATTTCATATTTGCAACTGTTAACACGTTTCTGCACGGGCATCTTTGCAAGGAACCTGCACACTGTATCTGAAAGGATGATGTCTTGTTCAGATAAAACACTGACATTAAAATGACAGGCTGTCTTGGCCAAGGTTACACAAATTGTATTCAAGCGGATACCTAATGACAATGCTATGAATTCTGCAAGCTTTCTAGAATGTAATTTAGCTATTCAAAATAATCACTGCACTTGTGTTTAATTTGCAGACTACATGAGAACCATTTTGTCAGTCCCCGTAATACAAGAAGACTATTTCATGAAAAATCGCCCCCCCCAAATAAAAAGATAAGGAAAGGGGAAAAAATAACAATGAAAGAAAAGACAAAACCTGTATGTCTTCTAACAGTAATATTTAAGCATCTTACTTTTCTTTGGTTTCTAATCAAACATGTGACAGCAAGAACCTAGAAGCAGTAAAGGATATACTTTGTTACAAAGGATCTCCTGTCATCTCATGTATTACAATAAAAGGTAATAACATGTTTTGCACTTTGCCTGTGTGCCACTTAAAAAAAAAAATCCGGCAGACAATAGCTGATCAGAAGATAAAAGAATTAAAAAATCTTTCAGGGGAGCAGTAAGCAAAAGGGAGAAATGCAGTATTAATTTTATGTAACATAATGTCTTAATATGCAGTTTATCTTGACTTTTTCACATGATTTGTCCTGTCATTTGCATAGCGAGCTCTCATTCCTAATTTCACAGTCATTATGCACTGATGTCCCGATTTCTCAGCATCACTAATTTTGATGAACTAAAAATGGTTCCTGAAGGTCAGATTCATGTACAGTGAACAAGCTGCACTGTTGTTGTGGGCATGTTTTGTGTGGGGAGATGTTTATGTGCAAGTTTCGCATTGTTTGGAAAACACCGGCTAGAACATCTGAAAAATTTCATTAACCTAACTCTGGAAGGTCATCACCGAATTCTTCCCATTGCAGTGGCCTTTTAAGTGTAGATGTAGATACATTGTAATTTAAAACAGATGGGCATGTCTGACTATTTTTATATGCAAAAAGGGACAGATGTATATGAATGGATAAATTATCCTTTTAAAAAGATACTTCGCAGCACGAAATATCACCAATGATTAGAACAGTGAACTTGCATTCAATCTAGGGCAAACACAAGAAGGCATTATCAAAACATCTAACCATCTATAAATTAATTCCAATCAGTCTACTTCGTCTTCACACACAAGAAACTTCTAAAGTTTTTCAAAATGTATGGGGTGCCAATCGCTATCTTTCGAGCTGCTAAAGCCAACATATCACAATAGAAGTTTACTTTTCCTTGAGAGTTGCATCATCATACAGGGAGGTTTGATTAAGCAAACAAAAGAACCATGTTTAAGGTTTCTTTTTTCCTCTGCGTTTCTTGGATGACGTACAATGTAAATATTCTTGAGCCAAATTTCTGATGGTGATGAACAGGAAAACAGACAGGAATAGGGTGGTGTAAGATTTAAACGGGTGATGAACACGAAATTAACAGTTGTAACAGAAGTCATCATAATCTCTTGGTCACAATTTTTTAAAAAGAACTATGGAAAGTCTATGTCTGGGAGGGGAACAAGGGGACTTTTGGAGGTGATGGAAATGCCATCTATCTTGACTGCGGAGGTAGTTTCACTGAGTGTACACAACGGCTCAAACTCTTCCAACTGTACCCTTAAACCAAGCGATCTTCTTGTATGTAAATTATACTTAAATAAAATCGATTTTAAAAGTTAAAAAAAGGACTGGCGTATACAGATATTTTGAAACCCTTGCATATGGCCAATAGTTAAATGTGCTTCTCCCAGGGTTATTTATTCAACCTAAATAACTGAACAGTTACTGAAGAATACAATGTTACTGTCTTGTTACTAAACATTACAATGAACTTGACCCTCCTCTTCTTTTTCCCTTTGGACATTTTGATGGAGGTGCTGGTGAGTAATAAGATGCTCAAGCAGCAGGCACAGTCCAAGGAGGGAGAGAGGCAAGAAGCCTGAATAATCCTCCCGCCTGGCACAGGGTCTCTGAATAACCAGGAGTGGGCTATTATATGCTGATGGCCTCAACTTTGCTTTTACTATCTGAAACCACATTTTCACACCAGTTTGCTTGTGAGCCTCCAAAGTGGGCCTGAGCTTAATTTATAAATGTGATAAAACTGAGATTTCCCCAGTTTCTGCTCCAACGTGTCTTGAAAATAGGTTATGGAAGGTTTTAACAAACATATCCAAATGGACCAGAAACCAGCCTGGGTAGGAGAGGGGGAAAAAAAAAAAAAAATCTGAGCACAGTTTAAGGTTTTAAATAGTTAAGAAAGAGAGCCTACACATATCCACTCTCTTAACTCCCAATGTCCAACTTTTTCATGTAGCTAGTCCCTACTAATACTAGGAATCAAAGGGCATGCAGTACCAGCGAGAGGCTATTATAGTCCACACTTTATTGCCCATTACTACTGAGGTCATTAGCGGCAAGAGTGATCGTACCGGTCTTAACCTATTGATCACTGTAACTACTATCATTTAATCCTGTGTTGAATGTCTGGAAAGCGGCTAAAGGCACACAAGAGAGAGTGCTTTAGCACTGAGAAATATGGCCAAAGCTTAGAAATTACGCCGTGATTCATAAAATCTAGCCAGTGGTTTAAATCAATAGTATTTAAAACAGTCATGTGAGTTCTTAACTACAGTGCTCAACTATTCATGGGCCCCTCTCTGAGACTATTCAGTCAAAACTAAACTTTATTTTTTCCAGATTCTATGCCATCTACCTTACCCTCCCCTTGAGATTAAAAACAACAACAACAACAATAAATTCTGATGTTTTCCTGTGCTACGGGGCTCACGCCTGAAGTGGGAGTTTCAACTAATTCTTGATTTCCTTCTCCAATGACAATTTAAAGATAGTGAAAAAAAAAATTTATATGTCTGATGCTGTAACTACCTTAACTGTTTGAGAATATAGAAATGAGTGTGTTTTATGAGTTAACAATGAATCATAGAAGGCAATTTATGAAGAACTAGAATGATTCTGTCTAGCTGCCTTCAGGGATCAGAAATTCAAATTAAACTTCTGGCAGACATTTAAAGAATGCTAGCATACAAAACTGAATTTAAAAAAAAACACACACAGTTAACACTCTTTCGTTGAGTTGCAAGAGGAAATCGTGAATTAAAAAAAAAACACAACACAGACACTGCATGATACACTGTTGACTGATACCATTTGGGTGTGGCTGGTCCCAGGTGCACGTGAACTGGCGGGAATGGCAGAAATTCAGCTGTGCTTGGCCCTCCCTCTGAACGCTGCTAGTAGGGACCTGCTACTACCTTAATACCAGTAACTGGGAAAATGTCGATTGCACTCCCAAGTGCTGGTAGAAGCCCATAGAGTGCTGTATCAATTCTGCCTGCCACAGTTTTCTTTTGCTTCCAGTTGACTTTCTATCATCCGCAGGCCTGAAGACTATTAAAATAATAGGCCTTATTAGTGCCCTTTATTCCCGAAGGGGAGAGGTAGGTGACAGGGTGGGGAAAAACATCTAAAAAAGCAAACAAACAAACAAAAACACCCACAGAAACAATACTCATTGCTAATCTAAGAGACAATTGGAGGAATTGGGTGGGAGAGGAGATGACACGAATAACACGCTATCATTTTTTTTTCTTTCTCTTTACACTCACTCACGTTAACTCTCAGTAAACACTGCCCAGTGTAAACACACATACATTTTGTCATCAGCGTCTTCTCCTAGTTGCTAAGTGTACAAATAATAAAACTGAGAAGACAGAAAAATTTAAGTCCTATTTTACTTCCATTAATCTGGATTAATAAATTAGAAACTATTTTTAATCTCTGTTATTCACCACGCATATGTCCCAGGAAACCCGAGAACCTTCCAGACTTCAGGCATGGGATGATAACTGGACCAGGTCAGACAGCGTTAACTGGTTCATCAAATAACAAGAGCAAAACAAATTAAATTAGAAGGGTCCAGAAGAGCAAAACCCAACCAAACAAAGAAAATGGCTCTATTAAAAACAAAAACAAAAACAAAAACCAAAATCCAAAAAAACAAAGCCAAAACAACAGAAACAAAAACAAAAAACCTATGCTAAATTTTCTATAACCTATAGAAGCTAACCTGTGTAAAAAAAAAAAATAAAAATAAGTACCACTTCATGAATACCATCACCCCTGTGAAAGACAATAGTGTTCAGAATTAATAAGCCAATGGAAACAACTGATACATTGGCAAACAAAAAAGTTAGGAAGCTTCTATCTATTCCCCAAGGTATCCAGAAAGAAAGAAGGAGGTGGGGAACAAAACCAAACAAAACACATTCGCCTAGACACCATGCAAGGTAGCTGTATCATGGAGGAAAGAAAATACATTTCTGACATAATATTTCAGTCTTCAGAAAATTAAAAAAAAAAAAAAAAAGCCTGCTATTCATGTGGAAAGTATAATTCTGTTTCATTATGGAATTCTGCTTTTTTGTATAACTCTTTTAGACTTAGCTATTTTGCCACAATACTGTACAAAGCATTAAGGCAGGTAATGGTTATTATATTAATGCAAAATCATCTAAGTAGTCAGTCATTAGCATAACTGTTCTCTCAGTAACAATACAACCACCTATTAAAATTTTAGAAAAAAAAAAGACCTCTTTAAAATGCAATTAGCATTTCATTTTTTATCATTTTGTTTATTACATTCTATCAAGAAAGGCTATCTTTCTTTCAGGAAGAATTGTATGGCCAAGACTTGCCTGCCAATCAGGACTTATTTCAGGTTATCATCCCTAATAAGCAATCTCTGGCAAAGCTCTCCGAGCTCTTCTTTTGTCTTTAAATTTTCAAAAGTGGCAGAAATTCATATTTGTTTACAGCAGAGGCATTAGTGGAACCTCAACTGCTCTCCTGTAACATTTCCCATGCATATACTCCACTAAGAGCCAGCATAATTGTTTTAGCTCTAATAAATATCAGCTTCATTTGCATAAAAATGTAAAGTTTACATAAATTAAATCGCTTCTCCCATTAGCGCCTGTTAAATACAGGAAACAATGGAAGCTACACATGAAAATAATCATCCAATAAGCACTCATCTTTTCAACTTAGCAACAGTTATTATTATTATTTAAATCAAGAGAAAATGCCTCTTCTTTCCTCCCTCAATCTTTCTCCTGTAGGAGGGATGGCAAACAATGTACGTGGTGTACGTGGATCAAAGCTGCTATGACATTTTATATTAACAACAACAACAAAAATCATTTTTAAGTGCTGCAAATAGGAGGAGGGGAGAACTCTTCCAAGAAGAAACCCCAGTGAAGATTCTATCCACAGTTCTCTTTAGCTCTTGAGAAGAAAAGGCAGAGGCCATGGCTTAGTAAGTCCTCTTAAAATCAAGCATTATTCAAAAATAGTGAGAAGAGATAGCAACTGTACCACTGCTATCTGAGACACACACAGGATGCACATAAAGGAAAACAACTTGTAGACAGTTATGGATCGAGGGATACTGTTCAGTGAAGAAAACTAAAATGTTTACCTTTTGTCCACGAAAGAATTTTCTAAGACCAAGAATTAAATTTGCAAACATGTTTTTTCCCCCCACATTGTGAGATGGAGGGGGAGGGCTGTTCTTGGATTTAAACATGCAGATAGGCCAAAATTAGCTCAGTCCAAAGTTTTGTAAGGTCTGACTTGCTGTACAATCACCCCTTTTCGGAATTACAACTGAAGTTTCTCAAATTGTGCAGGTTCTCATACCTGTTTCCAACACCTGCACCTTCTACATCAGTTAAGCCAAGGGGTGCAAATTAGATTCTAATGAGAAAACATCAGTTGCTTCTTTGACAATCTCACCATTCACTGATATATTTCTAATGAAGACAAAGCCTACCCAAAGCTCCTTATATGTTAAAGGTCAAAATGTGTTCAAAAATGCCTAGTAAAATCAAGGCAAATGGGAAAATCCGTGAGGACTCGCCTCATGAAGTGGTATGACAATTAGAGTAATTGTAAAAAAAAAAAAAAAAAAAAAAGGAAAGAAATAAAGAAAAGAAAAAAGAAAAATCTTCAGGAAAAAGTCAAAGAAATTAAGCTGCCACAACTGTAACAGGTTAGATGAAAAAAATCAAAATTTAATGTATTCTCCCCTGTGTCATCTTGTTTTGTCAAGACATCAAATAGAATTGGGAAGTACAAAATAACAAGCCCTTGAGAAATCACAGCAGCCGACCTTTTTGATGTTGTTGATTTACCTTGTTCTCAGTTATTTGAACAATGATGTTTCAGATTTAAGGGCAAGATAAAGCTTAAAAATTAAAACATGATACCAAGGTATTCTTAAAAAGTGCACCATAACATTTAGCTTGCATCTTCATTGATTAGCTGCTTTTAACCAGGTTTGAAAATGAGGTACAATGCACGTGTTCAATATTCATTTTTCCTTGTTCCAAATTAGTTTTTCTTCAAACAAACTGCCAGGTTGGAAGAGGGACTCAGAGACTATTCCTACAGCCCTAAAGTAGAGGCCCAGTTTAGCTCTTTCCAGATAATTCAAGTCCCTACAATGTGCAGACGATCGTCCAACAGGCACCTGAATTTTCTTTTTTTAATGAAATAAATAAATAAATAAATAAAGCTGAATGTAGATTGCCATGTACGAGGAGGGAAAAAAAAAAGGTATTTGTACACTGAGAAATGACTAAAACCAATGTCCAGAAATACCATGCTGCTTCCAAGAAAAGAAACCTTGCAGCAAACAAAAACACATTTAGCTTAGGGAGTTAGGACTACCCCCAAATCTAGCCATGCAGGTATACATAAAGCTGCACTCCTTCTCTGCCCCAAAAGATCCACAGCTCATCAGCAACATCATTCCCAACCTCATATGAAATATTATGTACAAAGGTATATAAAATCAATATATGACAAGATAGCTTTCTCAAATTTTTATAAGTAGACAGCTTCCAAAAATTTTAGTAGTTAAAAACATCTGATTTGAAGACTCTCAAAGTAAATAACTCGGTATTTACAAGCACTAGTAGAATCTGTAAAACCAGGACTAGTTAATAGCTGCTTAATGATTATTACTCCTCGGCAAAGAATTCATAGCTTAGCACGTAACACACACAGATGCAATTTACGTATTTATTTATTCCAACCTTCTCTAGTCAACTGTTGCTGCCTTATCCCTTGCTTATAAGTCAAAGAACTACCAGAAGTGGATTCTAACTGGCTATGATATTTGACCAGTTACCAGGAGCCTAGTGTTAAGTTTCTCTTTAGTGATGTTCCTCTACAACTAGACCACATAATAAAATAAATCCCTCCACCCTTCTTTTTTGCCAATTCAAATTTTACTCAAATTTTAGCTCAAGCTGAGAAGCTGGTCACAATATTCTCTCCTGATTATCTCAGAAACATAGTAACTCTAAGACACTTCTGCCACATTAGCCAAGATAAATCTGGAATTTCATTGTTTTTAACTAATCTGGATTTTAATTTAACTGTATCTTACAATTAATTGTGTGGAGGCTGTCTGAAAAGTTGCAGAACTGGTCAGTGTCATGAAAGAGTTTATCTTTCAAGTGACAGCTTCTGACAGCGTGCAAACACAAGGCAGCAATGGTGAGGGTTTTGTTTTTAAGGTACATTTAACTGCAAACAACAACAAAAAAATTCAAACCAACCATTCCTATCATAAGCTTTCTGGTGATTTATGGTTTACCAACTGAGCAAGGTTACGCAACACTGCATGCCTTTAGACGCATTATTTCAGCTAGTTGAGATTTAATTAAGATCACAGACTCTAAAATCCCTGTCAAATGAAAATGCAGAGAAGACAATACACTATATAACCTCATGCAGAATGTTTCCATTCCATCCTCTGGAAAAATATGAGTTAATCCGCGTTTCTATGGCTGCAGACAAAAGTTCACTAATTTTGTTTTCTTTTGACACCTGGGTTGTTTTCTATTGTATGTCATGAGATCATTCCCTTCCAGGGAGGGAAGAAGAAAATCGAGAGTGAAACATGTTGCAGAAAACGCACTTGACATTACCATCCGACATTATCATAGCTTACCTATGATGTCATCACATTTTCATACCATCAGCCCATGATTAGGAAAGTTTCATTTTAATGAAATAAATTTATTTAAAAACACAACACAAATAGGAAGCCTACCTTTCCTGAATTACTCAGATTAAAAAACTGACAGGTTAGGCTTCTCATTTCCTTAACTGACCAACTTTTTATCAGCTGAACTGCACATAGGAGTAGGAAAGAAAGTTCTTAGGGTAAACAGGAGAATATAAAGCCCCTTGCTTTCATTCTAAGCATAGTCCTGGGGGAGGGGGTGTGGAACAACAACAACAAAAAAAATCCCCACAAATTTCTAGATTTCTTCTTATGTATGGATACTGACCCATTTTCTTAAAGAAAAAAAAAATCATGTGTTTTTATTTGCATCATCTTAATATTTAGTTGCTTATCTCATGCCTTAGAAATGACAGGTGCTTGCAGTCTCGCTCTTGACAGGCCACTACACAAATAACTGTCTTGCCTGAAAGGGCTAATGCAGTACTAATGAACAATAAATCAACTTTGATTATCAAGTGTCAGCCCAATCCGTTTTCAGTTCAACTCTATCACATCCCAGAGTAAGTCAGCCACTGTCTCTGGGTAGGCAGTCTGTATTTTGGTTTCATTTTTACACACTTTTCACTGAAATGTGTCAGGCAGCTACAAAGAATCACATAAAATAGAAGTAGACATTTTTTCAATTTATGCGAAGGGTATTCAGAATGTGCTTCTGTCTTCATTTGGTTTACTTAGTGTTAAGTCCTAACATCCAAGAACGCTTTGCATTCTTTCAAACAACAGTAACAGCAACACATCAAATCCTAAACTAGAATCTCAATGGGATCATGTTTGAGGTCTTTGACAATGACATGCTAGCTTGAACACTTTACCACATAACCATCTCTGACTGCACATACACATTCCTCTTAGAAAATCTTTTACAAACAAACGAACAAAAAAGCAACACCGGGCCACTTATAAAATAAAAAAACTTCACTTGATTTAAAGTAAAAAAATTATATATATATATATTTTTTGGCTTCTTTAACACTGACTTCCTAATGATAAAATAAATGCAACTTATTTTTTTCTTAGGCAGATTAGTCATTGATAGTATGATTCACATTTCCTGTTATCAGGCTTAATTTTTCCCCCAAATGTGTCACTTTCAGAATGTTGGAATCTATGGAAATTAGGTGATTTGCATTTTTAAATTGGCTTGATTAGAACATTTGGTCTGTGTGGACAAGAATATAAAATTATTATATTTTCCTTATAACTGGTAGGCCTTGAAGGAGTTAATCCCAAAGAGGAAGAGTCTATATGTACTTTGCTCTAAAACTTTACCACCTACTTCCTAAAGGCCCCCTCCTTCCCATCACGACTCCCGGGGGGCGGGGGAAGTCTCCTTTCCACTGACCGTCTTTCAGGCAGTTTTGACAGTTGAGTTAGTTACATTCAGAGCCCGGGAAGATTGTGGAGTACCCCGTGGCAATTCTTCAGCCGGCTGCACGTCCTAACCCAAACCCTGCTCCCTACTTAATTAATCGGCAAAGTAATGCACCAGACGCCAGAGACTCCCCAACCTGCCCGAGTGTCCCTTAGTTCGCCTGCCTGTTTTGGTGTGGGGCTTTATTCCTCCCCCCTCCCCCTCTTTGCTGTGTGTGAACTCCTTGAATCTGAACAGCTAAGCTGAAAATAGCCTAGACAGATATAGAAACAAAACTATCAGAAGCAACGAAACATCCACACGGGTTACACTGAGATGGAAGGCTCCTTGTATATTTCACACGCTCTGAAAGTGACATAAATCACACCCCAGATACGTCCCCGAATGGAGTGATGGCGAGGGCTTTACCAAAGTGGCTGCGTGAAGGCCAGACCAGCAGAAAATGAATCGCAAACGAAAAAGAGAGCGAGAGCGCGAGAGCAACACACAAGCAGGACTTCCTCCAACTCTCCAGTACACCCCACCCATGAACATTTAAAAAAAAAAAAAAAAAGGGAGAGAGAGAGAGAGAGAGAAAGGGGGGAAAGCCTCTCTCTCTCCAGGACCCACAGGCCTGTAGCTCCTTCATCCCACCTCTTCACTCCCTCCCCCGCCTCCACTTCCAGAGCGCAACTCCCACCCAAGTTGGTAAACAGCAATTGTTGTTATTATTTTTTAAAAAGATTCAACTTGGAAACCCTCTGGCGCTCCAGCCTTCCCCAGCGAGGCCCCAGGAAGCTGGCACCGCGGAGCCCGGGGAAGGAGGGCAGAACGGCAAAGATCAATCATAGGGACCAACCTGACACTCTCCATGTAGCCGCCAGGCGCGCGGAGCCGGCTCGGGGCGCCCGCGCGGGCCGGGCGTGGGGTCCGGCGGCCTCGGCGTGCAGGCGGACTGCACGCGCGCAGGGGCGCTCCGGCTCGCGGGCTGACAAGACGCGCCGCGCCGCGCCCACCCGCCCCGCCCTGCTCCACCAATCACAACCCGCCTCTAAACACCCCGCGCCGCGCCGCGCCGCGCCCCACACAATGGGCTCCGCGGCCCGCTCCCCGCGCCCGCGCGCCCCGGCCCCCTCCGCGCGGCAGGTGAAATCACGCTCCGGCGAAATCCTGCTTTTGTCTCTAGAGCAACTCCTCTTAATTGCTGTTAACCCTTTGACCTGCCTCCGGCTGACGTCTGGGAAGCCCGGCGCGGCGCGCATCTCTCCCGCCGGCCGGGGCTGCGGGTTTGGGGCTTGGGGCTGGGTTGCGTGCTTGGTTCGTCTTGGAAACTGACAAAGAGTTGTCCCAACCTTTCGGAGGACCCCGAGAGGCAGAGGAGGGGAGCCGGCGCGCCCCGCGCACCCCCCGATTGCTCCGAGCAACTGTTCAGAATCGGAAGGGGATGCGGGGCTCCAAGGCAGCGCAGAGAAGCGCTTTCCTCGAAAACGGCCTCTGCTGAGAACTTTCGCTTCAGGACGAGGGTTTCACCAAGCCTCGGCCTCCCCCCACCTCACCCCCCCAACCGCTCCCCACCTCCTTTCTTTCCAAGAGTCGGGCTCGCCAAAGCGTGCTTGTGCGCGCGGAGGAAAACTAACCCGACACGGGGCTTGAAATAAATAACAACCGAACGTGCCTCGTCGCTGAACCGAGCTACTTCCCCTCTAGAACGACAGCTGCTCGAGAAGGCATCTGCTCCAAGTTCGCTAAGAAATAATTCTTTAAATTCCTTTTTTATTTATACAACAACAGCAACAACAAAAGCTACTCTCAGTAAGCACTTGAAGAGGACCTCTATCAGAAATAGTCACTGCTCTTTAATGCTATTTAAAGCTGAGTATGGTGTTAAAAAAAAAGTCACCAATATGCTAAACTTTGTTGGCTCAACTGGCAAGATCTGAATGCCAGGTTAATCCAATCATTTTCGGCAGCATTTATCATCTTTAAATTTAGAGAGAAACTTCTTGGCCTATACTTTAAAAAAAAAAAAAAAAAAACCTCAAACGTTTTTATTTATTATTTTTTTCAAAAAAAGGAAAACTAGTGACCCCAGGGATTACCTATTCTCCCTCAATTAAAAAAAAAACAAAAAACAAAAAGACCACAAATCCTAACGGGGCAGTACCAGGAGTTTTACTTGCACGTGTTTTTCCATTTGAAGCGTTTAATGCAGGTAACTACAAACCAGGAAGTATATTGATAATATTTCCAATCAAGCAAATGCCTGAATCTCAATAAGGTCAGCGGGGGCGCAGAAAATTCCCCCATCAATCTGGCTGCAAAAGAGACAAAAGCTTCAGTTGACTGTCAACTTATGATCCGATGTTAAATGGGTGCATGGCAGGTCACTCTCCACCCTAAAGTGTTTTTGTGTCAGACAACAAATTTATTAATGGCATTTTTCAGGTCACAAAAAATGTGACCCCACCCTCTCATGAATATTCAATGGAGGACTGAGGGTGTTCCTTTTTGGGGAGAAGGGCCCTAAATCTGCCAGAATGTACCTGGAATCAGGAGACTTCTGACTCTTAAAGAGACAAGACACTCTTCCGGGAGGGGCTGCCAGAGCCCCCAAAAACAGGAAATAAAAATATAGGAAGTTCCCTTCAACCAATGCACAGTGAGAAAGTAGAAATGGTCATTTCAGAATACACTTGATTGTTTTCAAAGGTATTCAAATTAACTTGAGATATGATGTCTGTGGACAAAATGGGGTGCAACTCTATAGGCAATTCATGTTTTTCAAAGACGAGTTCTTGGTGAAGCATCCATAAAACTCAGGCATGCTTTTACAAGTTGGACTAACTCCTTTGCAGGTCAGTGTTTATCAGCTAAGTCTCCGAAGCATCAGAACAAATAACAAACAAACAAGCAAACAACAAACATTACAGACGCTTATGAGCCAGCCTGTGGAGACAGCCTTACACAAAATAATTAGAGAGTGACGCAAGGCGCTGGTTACACAAGCACTAAATTGCACAGCGGTGGCTTTGAGCACCATGGGACCACAGAGAAGGGGGAGATCAGCTTGAGCAGGAGAGGTCTGGGAAGGCCCCTTGGGGAGGTGGTGTTTAAAGGACTGATGGTTTGGATTGTCGGGGAGGGGGTGGTGGTGGTGTGACGGTTTGGAGAGGGAAGTAATTTAGCAAGCTAACTCAGAGGCCACCTGGAGCCTTCCCACCCTCTCTCCAAACATGACATGGTGACTCACGTACTACTTCTAGGTAAGGAAATGTAGCATCGGTGATAAACATGGAGAAGCTGTGTATATGCCCAGGCCATTTTCATTTGATTCGGGACTCTCTCAGGATCCCTTTCCTTGTGGTCCTGTCAACCTGTGCTGTTTCTGGGATTCGGTGAGAACTAAAATCTTGCACTGCTGAAGCACAATTGAAAATGTTAAAACCTATGGTTAAAACTTAGAAGACTCAGTTAATATCACTGATTCATTACCAAGAGGGCCAGGTTGCTTTGGAGAAGGCTAGGTCAGAAAGCAATTCCTCTCACCCCCAAACAGCAGCATCTGTATTGTGGGAGCTTTAGAAACAGGGTCTCTTTTAATTGTCCTAACTTGAAAAGAAACGGCAATTCCCACTTCACAGAGGACAAAACTAAGGTTCAGAAAGCCAACTGTGATTTTTTTTTTTCACCCTCTAAGAATCAAACATACCTAACTAAGCACTGAGGTCCACAAGGGGAAGCAGATATAGAAACCAACTTTCAGAAAAAGAATGGCCATGATAGCTTAAAATGAATACCTGGGGGGGGGGGGAGCTAATGTTAAAGGAAGAGTGAAGGAAATGCTAAATACCATACTTAAAAATATTTTTGATGCCCACATCCTAACACCCACAACAGATACAGCCCTTGTTCAAACACCACATATTAAGAAACCTGTCAGTTGCTAAATGAGTCCATTGTGCAGCTGGCTGTGTACTTAAGAATAGATTACTATGATCCCAC
Source organism: Mustela erminea (assembly GCF_009829155.1). Classification (NCBI taxonomy): domain Eukaryota; kingdom Metazoa; phylum Chordata; class Mammalia; order Carnivora; family Mustelidae; genus Mustela; species Mustela erminea. Next base: position 38,707,179 of record NC_045614.1, read on the forward strand.
ACCAAACTCTAACCACCAAATAACACACCTGGGACTAAAATCATGTATTATACTTGGTTCTGCTGAGCCTTAGCCTTGAACGCTGGAAAAAGTGAAAGGTTTTACTGCCCATTCAGAGCCCTGAAGGGAGAGAAGATGCATTAAATGAAGAGTCAGAAGGAGCGTGTTGTCAGTACATTATTCCTACATGCTGATAAATGACATGGCAGGGAAGGAGACACTGGCCATGGTTCCTGGCCCACGTGGTCCTCAGCTCCAGATGAGGTCCTGCCTTGCCAGCAGCTGCTTGAAAATAACCAAGGAATGGACACGTGAATGGACACTGGCTCCCATATATCCAGCAACAGTGAGAGTGGGAGACCTCCTCAGATACAGTCAGTTATGGTACCAGGTTCTCATGGGTAACTACTGCGACTTCTGTTGCCAGAAAGTTCATCTGCCAGACTGAGTGAAATAAAAATTGATGAACAGTTTGATGGGCTGAAAAATCAACTGTGTGACCAGAGGCCAAGATGGTAATTCAATTGCCCATCTTTTTCCAAACAACGCTTGCATTAACACTTGCTCTCTCTTTTCCAATTAATTTAGGGGAGTACCCAAAACTGGTATTCTGAAATGAAGGAACTTAAAGAAACGTGACCGAGTGACTGTTGCTACAGAGAAAATGGTGAATCCCTCACTGTAGTAACAGCCTTGATGACCTGCCCAGGGAAGTGAGTCCCTCCAGAGGGAGCCCTGCTTTATTTAGTCTTTCTGAGGCCTCCAAAGACCGCCAACCAGCTGCCAATTACAGGTACTAAATTGTAACACCAATGCCCGAATACTGAGATTTGGGCACTTGTCTCCAAGGAACCACAGCTCCTTCTTGATTTAAGTGCTTTTACTTAAAAACATAAATTAATACATCATCTATCTACAGGGAGCTAAGGCAGTCAGCTCCGTGTCGATACCGTTTATGTCGCGCTTAAGTCTATGCTGACCATACAGGTCATTATGTCTTTTAAGATTTTATTTATTTTATTTCAGAGAATGTGAGCAAGCATGAGCGGGGGGGTGGGGCAGGGGGACAGAGAGACAAGCAGACACTCTGCTAAGCAGGGAGCCTGACATGGGGCTCGATCCCAGGACCCTGAGATCATGACCCAAGCAAAAGGAAGATGCTTAACCGACTGAGCCACCCAGGTGCCCCTAAATATGTTGCTTTTGGTCTGTGCCTGCGTGACCAGGGGAAAGGACTATGCGTTCCTACTGTTCCATAGGAGTTTAAATTTCTCTTTTTGACGCCTTCTACACTGTCAGGACCATCTTCATTTAATGCAACATTTTATAATGCCAGTGCTCCTGGTTAATTTATATATACACAATTACATGTCAACATTCCCGTGACTTAGGAACATGATGAGGAAATAAGCTATGGAAAACATTTACCCCCCCTCCAACCTTCCTCATTCTAAATATCAAGACACTCAGAAAACAAAATCATATGTAATCACCAGTAAACAAAATCTTACACAGAAAGAAAAATGGCTACATCCCGTCCTAAGTCTGCATCTCATGGACTGTAACAAATTATTCTCTCTCATTTACGATAAAACTATAATCCCTTGTTTTAATAAAATGTAAAATGTGTTAGTGAACGGCTTCTGCCATAAGGTGAGAACAGATTACATGGAAATGTGCAAAGTTCTCAAAAGGTACATGTTTGGGGGCAGGAAAGCGTTTCCCAAAGAGCTTCGTCCTTTGGGTATCAGGAAGAACGAATCGTTAGACCATCAAGTGTGAGTCCGTATTTCCTCTCCAAAGAGTAACAGCGTTCCTGGCACACCCCCACGCAAACCCTCGGATTTAAGCGTAAGAAGAACTGGATCAGCGAAGGGACAAGAATAGATGGCTCTGGGGGCATGAAATGACATTTGAATATTTTTTTGAACGTTCAATTATGGAGAAATCGCTGAAAATCTGATAAAGGCAACTGGCCACCTTTATTTAGTAAAGTCAGCTTTTCCGGAGACGTGGGGCGTGCAGCAGGCCTGGAAAGAGGCAGAGGGAACGTGTTGCATCTCGCCCTCCAAAGGAGGCTCACAGGTCTCCCTCCCACTGCAACGCCACCCTCCTGTGACCCTAGGTTGACACACCCTCCTAGCAAAACCTTCTTTACGCCTGCCCTCTGCTGGTAAGCCTGCCAGAATTAGGAAATTTTGACTACCTCCATTTATTCAAAAGACAACTTTTCAAAGCTGGAGAGAAATGAACTGTTAACTGGAATATATAAATTAAGACACTTAAAAAACTGGGGGAGGGACCAGGGCCGGTGAAATATGGCACTTTTAATGTAAAAATGCACATTCGTCTCGTCGATTGCCGGCCGGATCACAGCCCAGAAGTGCCAAACTCTACATTTTAGCTTGCCTAAGAGAACAACCTGTATTACTGTCGGGCATCTTGCCTTCTCTTTTGCTCCCTCTCCGGGGAGAGCCTGTCGGCGCGTTTTCAATAAAACACCTTCTTAGCAGTAAAGGGCCACTGTTCCCAATTCAGTGGTCCCTAAGGTTTCATGATACAGTATATTTAACTGACTCGAAGCGCAAGTTTTCCTCTGGCATTCATAAGATCCACATAAAGGAAAGGGGGGAAAAGCCAAAGAAGAGCTTTTGCCTCTCCTTTGTTTAAATAAGCAAACAGTTAACTTTGAGACTGATTAGCTGACATGACTTAAACACAAAACAACGGGACGCGCTCCCATGCCCTCTCCCCCACTCCGGGGAACCCTCTGCACGTGCGGGCCAGACAGGCCTGCGGGAGGGCTCTGGGCATTAGGGGGTAAATTTCCGCAGCAGTGTGCAGGGGTTTAACGGTGCAGCTCCTGTCAGTGTCAATGGAAAGCACGAGGCCTTACAAATCCCTGCATACCATTTCAAAAATATATCTCCAAGACGGGAAAATGAAGCTTAGCAGTTGCAACCTCAAAAGCATTCAGGAAGTAGCACTCTTGACAGCGCTTTAGATGCCGAGTAAATGCTCTTATAAAGAACACCCAATCCAGCCGACAATAAATCTTACGCCGGGGAAGCCCGCGCCGGGCTGCGGAATCCCCTCCGAAGATAATTGCCTTCCACACTGTGTGGCAGAGAAACTGCAGCACGGCAAACATTTTCTGGAGCCCTGGAGCTCCCCGTGGATTTGCTTTCCTTAACAGGCACCGATTTTAGACACACACACACACACACACACACACACACCCCTATCTTTCGGAGAGACCCTCTAAAAATCCAAAGGTTTGTCTTCTTTTCTAAAGAAAAAGTTAGGAGGCTGGTTCGCAGGGGCCGGGGCGGCCCCGGGGAGGCTGGGAAGAGGGGCTACATGGAGCCACTCCGGAGCAGAACGGGAAGCAGGCATCAAGGTATGCGACTGTCCGTCTCCACTCCCCACCCGCTGGAGGCTCCTGCAGTTTCCAAACGGTTCCAAGGGCTGGGACTCACCCGGCCAGCCCATAAGGAGGTAGGCAGACTTTTTCCTAGTCCTAAATGCCCTCAGGCAGTCTGTCTAACCCTGAGATGATGCAGGAGCACTGGGATCTGACAGAGGCTTCTATTAATGACTTTACCATGAATTAACAGTGCAACTGTGGGCAAGTCACTTCACCTGTCTGAGCCTACACACTTCACCTACACAAAGAGAAAAACCTAGGAGCTACCCTGCCTGGTTTCTGAAACAGTAACAGGAACAACTGTCATTATTGATAGCTTGTCCTTCACCAGGTACACATTTTACACAAACACAGCATTAAGCTTTGGGTACTTTATGGCTTACAATTAAGGTCACATATAAAGCATAGAGAAAACTAGTTAAAAAATATAAATAGGATTTCAGAGGCCAAGAATCCTGGACACTACCGTGTCTACAGTAAATCAGGGAATAAAGAGAAGGAAAACAAAAAATGTTTGGCAAACAACTTGAAAGCCCTGATTCTGATGCTCCGGAAATCATAGCCCCGGTGAGACCTTGTGAAGGAAGGATTACTGTACCCACTTCACAGATGAAGAACTAGGCTCTGAGAGTTGCAATTACTTAACCGATGTCTCACAGACAGTTGGGGGAGAAGAGGCAGTTGAATGGCTCTCAGACCTGGCTTTTGCCCTACCTGGCAAGCAGCAGAGGGGGCTGGGGACGGAACGAAGCCTGGAAGAACAAAGAGGCTGCTTCATTTTTACTGCCTCGGGAAAAACTGTGCCCAAGGGTCAGCATGACTGGAACCCGAGACAGTAAGGGTAAAACTCTGATATCCTCCCTTGCTGACAGTGACAAGCCTGACAGACCACATACATGCAAAAATGCCCGAGTCTGGCAGGATGAGGGACCCGGGGTTCACGTGTTCTCCTAACTTCTCCTTCAGGGAGGAGCTTCCACAGCTGAGAGAAGACACACACACACACACACACACACACACACACACAGACTTTGCCCCTCATCTCCTTCAGTCCCATCAGTGGGTACCAGGCAGTGGCCCAGGACCCTGGCCTCAAGGATGGCCAAGCTCTCCTAACATCTTAGATGTAACCATAAAACACCCTGGTACTGGGGCTTATTTTGTTCCTGATTATAAAATTATGGTAGTTCTGGAGAGAGTCTGCCATGGGTTCTAGCCCTGACGGCACCATTGCCTGACTGTGCTTTTGGTAAATTACAGTCTCTATGTGCCTCAGTTTCCTCCCCCATAAAGCTAAAACACACACACACACACACACACACACACCCCAATCAGAGTTCTCCCAGAGGGTTGTAACAAGGACTAAGTGACATAGGACAGGTCACTGCCTGGCAAACTATAAGCATTCTACTGTTTCCCCTCATTATTATCATTGTTGCTATATACTGCTTTTCCTTCAATTTCCTCCTTCTGCTATAATGAAATACCCGAAGGCAAAAGATTTCTTCACTATCTCAGACTCATTCTTCTGGGTGCATAGATTCTAACTACAGGATTTAAGCAAGAACTCTTATATCCAATTAATCTTAACAATGGGAGAAGATAGTTGCTGGTCACTGTTTTTTCAATCCAGGGTAACAAGGTCCTAGACCCCTTGGTCTTCCCCAGCAGGCAAATGGCAACCTTGCATCAATCCCCGGGTGACTGGGTGGGCCAGCGCCAGCAGCCAGCTCTTCACTTGGATGTGCGAAGGAGTCTGGTGGTTTGTTCAATGAGTTCTCAAGGACACACTGGAATCAGCTACAGTGGGGTATGCCCCGAGTGCTGAGAACATGGGGGCTGGCCAACATGAGACCTAATTCATGGAACCTTCATCCTATGATTTTATAATATGTTGCTACTATTGTCTCTGGGAAGGAAAGCCTTAGCATTCTGTGCTCTAGAGATTACTCAGCTTGTACTCAATTATAATGACCCAATAAGCTGATTTTAGGATTCTTTTCAAAGTTGCCAACATTCACATTCTCCAAAGCAAGGAATGGAGCCCTGTTAGTGCTGTCAGAGCCCAAGTCCTACCACCAGCCATCATGTTATCATTTGCTGAATTTGAAAAAAGATGCATGGGCAGAAAGCAGGGAAGAGGGGTTCCTTCCTGGGCCTGGGGGTAAGGGGACTTTTAAATGAAGACAGAGATGAGGCTGCATATCTAAAGTTGACGCTCTGTCCCGGGCAGCAGGGCAAGGCGGTGTGGGGAAGGCAGTTTCAGCGACTGGGAACAGGAGGTGCAGGCATTCCAAGGGGGAGAACATGAACCATCGCACCAGGGAACTGTGAAGTCCTTACCGGGACTGGGGGTTAAAATTCATCCTGGACCTCCTTTCCTTTGAGACCAGGGTTTTCCTCCTTTCCCAGCATCACCTGTTCTCCCTATCCCCCAAAATGTGTTCAATTCTTCCTCTGCCATTCTTCACGTTTTGGGCATGGTCTCTGTTCTGCATCTCTATCATGTCCAATATTTAACTTGATCTCTCTTAGTCTTGACCTCAGCTAGCTCAAGCGCGCGGGCACGCACACACACACGCACACACACACACACACACACACACACACACACACACAAGTCTGCAGAGTTTGAGGTGCTTTATTCCTATCCTGCCATGCTCTCACAGTGTGGTTCTGAAGTTTCTGACCCCAAGATTTTGACTGAGTAGACCCGTGATATGCCTCTGTACTGTTCTGGATGGTGAGTCTGCCAGGGACTGGGAACCACCAGCATAACGTTAAGAAGCACGGACTCAGGAATTTGATATTTTGGTCATGAAAGCATTTTTAAGTAACACTGGGTCAGATACAGATATCTTATTATGCAGTTAGTTAGAACGAAAGCATGAAGAGAATTCACATCCAAACAGGGACAAATGTAGAAAGCATCCAGGACGCACGCTCATCCCCGAGAAGAGGACGCAGAGCTCTAACAAAACCAGCCGTGTCTGGACCTCCACTGGCCTTGCACTCCTCACTCTCTCTTTGCAGCACGGGTGCAGTCACTGGACCACGGGCTCCAGTCTTAGAGCTCTTTTCCTGAAGGCAGCCTAGCTGTGTTGGGGCGAAGGCAGCATCTGTTCACTTCTACTCTCTTGCTCCTTTTCAACTAAGATGGGGCAGAAAGGACAACCGAGGTCCTGTCTATTTCCACAAAAGTTTAGAGAAGAAGAAATGAGCCAAGTCTACACAAAAACCAAAAGCCATTCCTCCATCAGGCAAATTGTCCTCCTCGACAGAAATACACACACACACACACACACACACACACACACACACACACACACGAGCAGACTAGCTCCACATAACGTAGCAATGTCACTACTATGGGAACTCCACTGGGCGAAGTACCACTATTCTGATGAACCACATCCAGCATTTAGAGTCAATGCCAGTAATTTCTGCATTCTACCAAATGGGGAATGAGCTCATCAAATATAAAAAAAAAAGTGCCCTGTACATAAGGGCCCCTGAACAAATACTTGATTAATTTATAAACGAATGAATAAACGAATGAATGAGTTAATGGTTTCTTTTTTTTTCTCTCCTTCTTTTGCATTTATGTTTCACACATTGTACTATCTCTAAACTATAAGCTCCAAGAAACAAATAGTGCTAAGGAAAAAATAACTAGCTACATGTTAAATAATAGCATCTGTTAAAAAAAAAAAAAAAAGGCCCCAAATGGAGTTGCTTATTCCAAGCTCTAAAGCACCATACTGACACTTAACTATAGTTTCAGCTCTCTCAGAAACAGAATCCTATACCAGTCTGTCAGGAATCACCTGGTTGGCGCTCGTTAAGTAATCTGCCTGACAGACCCTTGTCATCCCGCAAAGGAAAGAAACTTGGCAAAAGCACCTCGCTTTTTGCCCTAAGTTTCTTGTTCCTGTTCCCTTCTGCCTATAAAATTTCCTGCAGCTCCTCAGAGCTCCTTTCTATCTGCTAGATTGGATGTTACCCAATTCGAATTGATTTTTACTCAAATAAACTCTTACAATTTTTAATATGTCTCACTTTATCTTTTAACAGTTCTGCTCTAAAAGGAGGGGTGTGAAGGAGACCTCCCCCCACCCCCACGACCCCCCCCACGATCCCCAGGAGCAATGAACGACTAGACGTAGGTACCCGCTGAGCTCCCTGGGCTTGCTCTATTCTCGCGGCCTCTGGACGAAGTAGTTAAGTTCACCCTGGATCCTACCTCTGCGGTTTTTACATTATGAATGTCAGACTTTATTTGAACATTTCTTTTTCTAGACTAGGCCCAGAAACGAGCCAGAGTCAGACTGGGTCTGACTTAGAAACTGTACGGGTTCTGGGGCCGGACTGGGTCCAACTCGAAAATCAGACTGGGTCTGGGGACAGACTGGGTAGGACTTCAGCGGGACTAGGTCCAGTGTGAGACCTCAGGTGAACAAAATTTTATTCTAAGACTAAACAAGCAAATTAACCTTACCAAAGAGAATCTTTAATTACAAAGGCCACAGTGGAGAACTTTGAAACTTATCTACTTACAAAAGTGTCCTAGAGAAGAAGGCATCATAGCCAAGTATTCAGGATAAGAAGTAAAGGAGAAAATCACTTCTCCTACTCCATGGTTTCTGGTGACTAGGGCTAGACCTACTAAGACACCCCACTCTCTCCAGACCCGACAAAGGGTGAAAAGTCTTACCAGGGTCGGCTTTCCTATACCTCTGGGATACCCAGTTGAGAGAGGAAGGTAAAATTTTACATAGTTCCTTTCTCTGAAAGTTCATACTGGCAGGCAAAAAACATATGTAAGAATTAGATCTTAGAACTGTGACTTGTAAATTTACTTTGAAGTACCCACTGGTTATGATCCTTTCTCTCCTAGGGACAGCTACTGCCTTCTTGTTTGTCTTGCTTTGTGTCCTCAGAACTTGGCTTGGCAGCCATCGGGTTGGAGCATGCCTAGGCCGCAGAAATGTGGGCTGCACTCCACTTGCAGAACCGACCGTTGATGGCTCTCCGGGCGATGGTCTGACTCTTCCTTTCCTTGCCTGTCTTCAGGAGTGGCTCTGGATCTTGAGATGTAGTAACTTCTGGACCCTCTTTGGGAGACCTTTTGCGTCTAAGGGAGTGTTCGGTACAGCCAGGAATACAGTTTGTCCCAGCTGGAACCTCACAAGGTATTTGAGAGTTTTTTGTTTTGTTAAAGTAACTTCATGGTTAGAATCTAGCCAGACTAGAAGGTGATATTCAGAGGCTGAATCAGGTCTTCTCCCCTAAACTAAAATGTAAGCTACAGGAACTCCGAGTCTGTCTCTTTACCTTTGTCTATATTTGCATGTTATAAATGGGCAGTATTTTTTCAACCCCCAGATCATAATGTCAAATTACTTTGTAAAGAGCTCTATTTAATTGGCATAGAGGTAAAGAAGTGTTTATATGAACCAAGTATACTCTCAAAAGTATGGAAACTAACCCAAAAGTTTTTCGAGTTCATGTGATCTAGGATGACCTTCAAGAGGAAAAAAAAAAAACTTAGTCTAACTTTATTGGTTTAATTAAAACAGGCAAGTCTTTAGAGTTACCAGCATTAAATATAATACTTTCATTCTACCTAGGTTCACTAAAACTCAAATAAGCTCATGTTATCTCAGAGAATTTGTCAGTGAGGAAGAGAACTTAAGATGATGGTTAGCTGTTTAATGTCTCATGAAATTCTCATGATTAATCTAAACATAATTGTTAAGAACAAGTGAATTAAATATACATGTAAGTAAGATAAAACTTAAAAAGGAACTTTTCAACAATAATTATGCTTTATGGTATGTCTATTTAAAAATAGTTTCCAAAATCTTCTTGGTAACTTGAAACTTTAAAGTTATACTGAGCAGAGTTAAATAATGGATACTCGGGGCACCTGGGTGGCTCAGTGGGTTAAAGCCTCTGCCTTCGGCTCAGGTCATGATCCCAGGGTCCTCGGATCAAGCCCTGTATCAGGCTCTCTGCTCAGCGGGGAGCCTGCTTCCTCCTCTCTCTCTGCCAATTGTGATCTGTCTGTCAAATAAATAAATAAAAATCTTTAAAATAAATAAATAAATAATGGATACTCATTGACTACCTAGATCATTTCAAATAAGATAAATGACTGAACATTAACTACTGAACACAGGTTTATGTGCTTTTGCCTCCTTTTACAGAGAAACTAAGGATAGTTGGGTCTATTTATAAACAGCCTTGCTGCCACGTTGAAAAATTTACTATTAGGAAGAATATACTTCTTGAAATTATGAAATATTTATCTATTTGCCAACCCATAACTCTCAGTTTTCCCTGGCAATTAAGAATTCTATTTGTTAAGAATTCTAGGGGTACCTAGGTGGCTCATTCAGTTAAGTAGCCAACTCTTGATTTCGGCTCAGGTCCTGATGTCATGGGTCATGGGATTGAGCCCCACATTAGGCTCCACACTCAGCAGGGAGTCTGCTTGGATAGCCTCTCTTTCTGCCCCTCCCCCTGCTCACTTGTGCTCTCTCTCAAATAAAAAAATAAATCTTTGAAAAAAAAAAAAAAGAATTCTAATATATGTAATTAAGACAACCAGATATCTCTGGTTTAAAAACACACTAGAATACCAAAAGTGTACTTCTGTAAAAGCAAAACTTAATTGTCCTTCATCTACTATAAAACAAAGTTTTCTTGGACTGTTGGTCTGCCTTTTTTTTTTTTTTTTAAGATTTTATTTATTTTGACAGATGGAGATCACAAGTAGGCAGAGAGGCAGGCAGAGAGAGAGAGAAGGAAACAGGCTTCCTGCCGAGCAAATAGCCCGATGCGGGGCTTGATTCCAGGACCCTGAAATCATGACCTGAGCCGAAGGCAGAGGCTTTAACCAACTGAGCCACCCACATGCCCCTGTTGGTCTACTTCTGATACGACACTAAGAAAGGTTTTTCTTTACTTGTTATCTACCTGAAAAGTAAAGATTTTGTGTCTTACAACATGATTTAGTGTGCTTCATATTGTCTTTATCAGGTCTTTGATTACTTAAGAAAACCCAGTCTTCTGAAGAGAGCTAAGTTTTTCTCCCAAGTATGTGATTTTCTGTATTTATGTTAACCCCTACTACTGTTACTTAAAAATTTTAAGAAAAAAAAAAAAAGAAAAAGATTTTATGAGAGAGAAAGCATGAGTTGGGGAAAGCGGGTAACCGGGGAAGAGGGAGAACAGACTCCCCACTGAGCAGGGAGTCTGACATGGGCCTTGATCTGACGACCCTGAGTCATGATCTGATGCCTAAGGCAGACACTTAACCAACTGAGCCACCATGGTGCCCCCTACTGTTACTCTGGTTAAAGAGATAATTTAGTATTATTTCATAATGATCTGTGATCCTATTTAGTCAAATGTTCAAACCTTTTGATGCTCGGGCAGAATCCCCAGCATCAAATTCTAAACGAAGTCTTCTGGGCTCAAACTAACTTTGGTATTTTCCATCAGCTCCTGGGAACTTCTCAAAAGATTTGTTCTCTTTCCAATAAAAAGAGATATTAAACTAATTAGGTTTATTTAATATATCAATTACATGGGAAGCATTATCAAATAAGAAGTGATATTAAACCTTTTTAGCTTATATTTGTACGGATGGGTGTTATTTATGTACGTGCTTTAGAAATTGTGTGAAATTCCTAGAAATCTGATATGTCCTGTATAATGTTATCGGTAGTAATTGCAGTTATCTTAAAATGCTGTGTGTCACAGAAATAACCAAATTTCTTTGTCAGTTCTACTATAATGAACTCTCATCAGATCTTTAACCAGGGGAATTTTTAAGTCTTTTCATTTCCAGACAGTTTTGTTTTACTCTTAATGCTTTTTGCAAATGTGCTTTATCTTCTGAAAGATGAACAGAAAAGACTGTGAAAAGTATTCTAGAATATAGGTTTCTGATAACTTCAAGATCATAAAACTGAACTGGGTAAGAATTTCCAGAATTAATGAAAAACTGGATTCAAACAGAACAAGAACTAAATAATATGGGATTGAGTCAAAGTGATAAGTATGATTTTATATATGTATATTTTTTCTTACAACATTTTCTTTAAAGTATTGCTAGTTGCTGAAGACTTTCCCCCACTTACTCCCAATTTAAGGAAATCTTTTTCTCTCTTCTCTTAAGCCATCTGTGACTTATAGTGATTTTATTAAGTATACCTTTGTAAACAGAATTTAAACATTTATTGGTCCCTCCAGAATTTGGAAATTTACTGAGTACTTATTTTCATGGGAATATAGTTATCCATAAGTTCATTAAGTATATGTGCTCTTTGGGATGACTGGGTGGCTTTAGGTTAAGTGTCTGCCTTCAGCTCAGGTCATGACCCCGGGGTCCTGGGATAGAGTCCCGCATTTGGCTCCCTGCTCAGTGTGGAGCCTGCTTCTCCCTCTGCCTGCCTCTCTCTCTTTCTGACAAATAAATAAATAAAATCTTAAAAAAAAAAAAAAAAAAAAGAATATGTGCTCCTTGGACACAACTAGAAACACTGGTTATATTACCAAGATTTTAACTGGAATGTCAGATTTGAGAATATTGTATAGATTCAAATATGACCATACAGCTTTAAGGAACTAAGGTTGACTTTCCAGGCAGGTTCATAAGGAAGATCACCTCATAGCAGGCCTAAAAACCTCAGGATAACTTGAGGACATCAAGAAGAGGAATTTACCCATATATGTAGGTATTCTAGGTAAATTGTGATGGTGAGTCCTTGGCTTAGCTTCTTATTCTGGAGAGGTTTGTAAAGTCCAATCTAAGATTCCTTGTGAAAAATTCCAGCAAAGCAGATTTCCAAAAGAGCCTACATGGTCAATACTATCCTTGCTGTACTGTGTAAATAGTTTAATTTGACTAGACTTATTTTATAAACATATAGTTTTTCCATAATTAGCTTTGGTAGAAATGAGGATGATTGCAGAGAAAAAATTTATGTTTCAGTAGAAAATCACAACACAACGTCGTGTATATGAGATTCTAGCCTTGTTCATTGTCTTTGAATTTTTGCTTTATACTTAACAACTGGATTGGATAATGAATTCTTCTAGTGTCCTCAAATATCTGGCTCCAACTCTCCAAACTAGTATTTTCTAATTTTCTCCCACCTTCCTGATTCGGATCATGAAGAACAAAGAATGCCCTTAAATCTCCTCGGAAGGGACTATACCAGGTCTGTCTCAACCTGGATAGCAGTCAGACTTTGGGGACTTGAAACTTGGGTCTTCATCTCCCCATTAAAAGAGTTCCTCCAGACTCTTGGAACAGCACACCAGCTGGAGATCTAAATTACTGTCTTAGGAGGTTCCTTCTCAGAAGCAGATGGCATCTTGAGATGGACAGTCCTTCCACGGTCATAGATCAAGATCTTCACCTCCAATATGAAAGCTTTATTCCTTTAGCCTTTTTGCTACTTGTTTTCTTAATTTCTGTTACTGCGTGGGCAGACGATGTTCCTTACCTCTGGCAACCATCCCTGAATCCACCGCTAACAGAGTACCTGCTCAATAAAGATCCCCAGACTTTCAGGCCCAAGTCGTTCTTGATAATAGGATAGCCCTTGATTATCTTTCAGCTGAGGAAGGAGATGTTCATGCTGTGGCCAATGGCTGCACTTGAATCAACGGCCTGTGGAAGTCGAGATTCAGCTACATGAGATCACTGAACAAGTAAGCTGGCTTCACAAAGTAACTCCTTCAACAGGGTCTTTATTTTACTTACTTGATGCTGACTGGTTTAGGGCTTGGGAGGCCATAGGCTCCAAAGTACGTTGTAGACATTGGGAATATTCCTGCTTATAATCATCACAGCAGTCTCCCTGGTACGCTGTATTCTCTCAAAAGCTGTCTGTGCATGTTCACAGCCACTGACTACCCAGCAAATGATCTCCCTAAGACCAGAACATCAGACAAGGAGTGAAGAGAATGGCCAACTTAAAGGATGTGAACCTAATGTCATGACCTGTGAATACTACAAAGACAGTCAGCAAAAAGACATCAAGACCTGTGAATACCACACAGAGATTCGAGGTGTGTGGCGGGGGGGGGGGGGGGGGCACCAAAAGGAAAAGAAAGAACAAAGAAAATGAAAAATATAAAAACAATAATTTGTAAGGACTCCAGAGCGGGGAGTATCACCAATGCCCTAAATTTTGATCATATCTCTTAGACTGAGAATCTGATCAAAATAGGAACTGTTAAAAAACAACAACAACAACAACAACAAACAAACAAAGCTGGCCTCAAATGGACTCAGTTGTGCTGAGCTCCATGTCACCAAACCGAGAGAGACTTAATTACAGTTTTCGGCTCTCCTTGAAATGGAGTCTGAAACCAGTCAATCCAGGAGTCACCTGATCAGTGCTAGTTAGGTCTTCTGTCTAACAGACTCCTGCCATCCTTTAAAGGAAGGTACCCTGCAATGATCAACCCATTTTTCCGTGTTCCCATCTGCCTGCAAAAGTCTTTCCTTTTGTACAGGTCCTCGGAGCTCCTTTCCACTTGCTACACATCTGGGAGCGCTGCCCAATTCAAGTTGATTTTTGTCCAAATAAACTCTTAAAAATTGTAACATGCCTCAGTTTTTCCTCTAGCATACTTCTATGTTACATGCACATCCAAGAGAAGGAAGCATTTCTATATTGGCCAATGTAGGGGCTAAAATCTTATTGATGACAATTTTATGACTGCGTGACCTCACGTGCCAAAAAAACGCACCCCCCATCTATAGCAATCAAGGATCAATCAAATTCCTTGAAAGTTTTGAAAAAAAATAAACTAAACCCAAAGTGTGACTGGGTGCTTGGGTGGCTAAGTCGGTTAAGCATCTGCCTTCCGATAGGGGCATGATCCTGGAGTCCCAGGATTGAGTTCCACATCCCTGCTGGGCAGGGCATCTGCTTCTCCTGCTGCAGTTCACCCTGCCTGTGCTGTCTCTCATGGACTCTCTCTCTCTCAAAGAAATGAAATCTTAAAAAAAAAAAAAAATACAAAGTATGATTCAAGGATCCCATAAATCACTTTAGATTTTATAGCTTTGAGTCCACTCAGGTCACTAAGGACAACACAACTGTCCCTACTAAAGGTAGACAGATACCCAGATTTCTCAAATGCCATCTATCCTCCCCTTGTCTTGCTAATTTGGTCATCTGAAAAGAATCCTGAATGGAGATAAGACTGGAGATAAGCCTTTCCCCAGCAGCCGTCCGGCTGTCCACGTCAGAACAGCCCGAAGCTGGTTTTTCAGGGCTCCAGGTGTCCCCACTCCATTCTCTTGTGCCTCTGATGCCTCCTGCCTGACCCCATGAAGAAAGAGAATGATTAGGGAAAACCTCCAGAAAGGCCACAGCCCGCCCTTCACTGGAGCCACTGACTAATCATAAACAGTGGCAAAGTGAATCCTCTTCTTCAGAAGCAGACCTGTCACTGGCATGACCTCCGTCTCTCTTTGGTCAGCTGGGTCCTGGGAATTGCAGGTTTGGGAGCCAAGTTCATCCCAACAGCTGATGCTCCCTAGCCCTGCCCCTTAGTCATTCTGCCCCTTCTGGTCACGGCCTCACGGCCTTGGTCTCTCCCCTTCCCTTTAAAGCTAACTAGGTGCTGGTTTTGTTTCAAAACGCGTAGCCGGCATTCGATGTGTGACAGACAAGGCCCTCCACACTCTGGCCTGCCACAACCCCCTTCCAATGTAGCATCCAGAAATGAGCAAGGCAGGTCAGGTGTCTAGTCCACAGGAAGTCAGAGACTCAATTCCTCATTATTGTATTAATGTAACTTCGAGTTGTTGGTGTCCTCGGCCCCAACCAGGTCACGACAGGCTCCTACTGATTTCACAGTCACCCCCTAACTAACTGTCACCTGAACCACTGCTACACTGGAGCTCTTACTCCACACTTAACACAGTGGTCTGTGCTTTGCATTCATTCCCATTAAAGATCTTTCCTCATTTTGATCCAGAATTTTGGCCTGCTGAGACTTTTTTTTTTTTTTTAAATCGGGATTCTTCAAAATATTAACTCTTCCTCGACCTTCCTGGACACATGCAATTTCTGTCGTTCCCTCCATTCCTTGAATCGCATAATCTGAGATGTGTTATGATCAGTTTGCTAAATTCGTGCATTCTCGTGTTTCGTGACATCTAGGGTACAGTGGCACACTTGCTATGTGATGATTACCACCACTGGCTCCATGCCGGAAATTATTCACGTTTGTCACCTGTTCCCATCTACTACACTGCCTGGACCCCAGTAGGCACTGCATACAAAAATGTTCTTGACGCTTCGGTGAATGTACTTACTTATCTTTACCACAACCCAATGAAAAGCACCTCGTATTAGTCCATGCTTCCTGGTGAGGAAACTGATGTCTAGAACATTAAATAACCTACTCAGAATTAGGTACCACATTCCACAGAACCAGCACTTAAAAATAACGCCCACAAAAACTACAGACATGAAATACACTCTAATCGCTCATTTCAAAGCAGGACCCCACAACCGGTCGTGTGTCTCTTCGTCTGACTAGTGGTGGGGGGTGGGGGTGGACACACCTCCCCAAGCACATCTCACACCGACTTTCTTTTTCTCCTTTCCACAGAAACAGACGAGGCTACAGAAATTTCCAAATTAAAACCTGGCAATGGTTTCTATATTCTTGTTTCCTAAACCTATAAATCAAAACTGTCTAAACAGGTCATAAATGTTCCTGGGCGATATAATGGGAAAAGTTCTGATTTATGGTGCCGGTAGAATAATTTTAAATAATTACATAAGAGTTTTGAAAAATGCAATTAACACCTTTGGAAGTTTTTTGAAATGAAAATGAATCTCTGGAGATGACTGTTCCCATACATAAAGATAGCCAGTTAAAAAATAAAAATAAAGCTACAAGATGCAACTGTGTCTGAATGATCCTACGGAGACAGGGCACAGGAGCTTTGATTTACAAATGGGAATTCGGAGCATGACCACATCAGTACATGTCTTCACTCTGCTGCCGTATCCCATGATAACAACACAATTAGCTCATGTCATTACCAAACATCAAAATTAAATCACCAAGTAAACATCTTGTTTCTATTCAGCCCCAGCTGATGCCTCTCTCCCTCTGCACTGGTTTGACACATCCTACCACACTGTCCTTTGGAACACTTCAAATCCTCCTACCTGCTCTTGCAAATCTGGCCAATGTTCTTTCCTTCCTCTTTCTCCTCATTTGTGATTCATCTCCTCCTTCGAAATCCAACCTTCCCCAGATGAAGTCACTCCGAACATCCTTCTTTAATTCTAGCTTCCCTGGTACCAAAGAAAGTCTTAGGATCTCTGAATTCCCCTTTCCGGGCTGACCACACTGTCACAGTTATTATTTTACAAGATGAGCCACTTTCTCAAGTTTACTTGGGACAGCCACCTGGCTCTTTGTCCCTCACTCAAGTCTTCCTCACTTTGGCCCATCTCTTACCACCTTTTCTGAAGCATTTTCAACTCCGGAAAGAGCACAACGAGGCCACCTCAGACAAAACAAACTTTGAAATTAGGAATGCACTGTTTAATGCTACCAGTTCTTCATTGACCTCTCAATTTATCTTGGATGAGAACAGTCAACAATGCCAAAGCAAAAATGGGCTCTTCTCAGGGTTCTGTCAGGTCCAGTGGGAATCTGAGAAGTGTTACAACACTCTACCATTCCTATGTAGAAATGGCCCAAGGAAGCTCCCTGTTCTTGAACCCCACTGTACTGATAGTGACGACATAAGGAGAATTCTCAACCACCATCCTGGCCACGAGAACGAAGGAAAAAACTTAGAATCACAGAAACTTCTCTCTGGAATAGATTGAGAGATCATTTTAATCCCACCCCCTCATTTTCCAGATGAGAAAACTCATACCCAAGAAGGAAAAATGACTAGCCAAAGGTCAGACATCTAAGCAGTTACTGGCAGAACCAACACTAGAACCCCAAACTTCTGACTCCTAACTAAGCATTCTTTCCATTGCTTCACATCGCCTGGCAGGGCAGAGACATAGGAACCACAAAAACTAAAATAATCAACCATCGACACTTAACAATTTTTTTTTGTTGAGGGATATGTAAGGAGACAATAGTCTTTCTTTATTTTTTGGAATGAGCAGTGCTTTTTACTTTAACTGCAAATTACAAATGAAAACTACACTTAATCATTACTCTCCAGGGCACAGGACATCAAAATTTAACTCATCTTTTGTCTAAAATCCCAAAAACTCTATTTGACCATTAATGTAGAGCTAAGCTGTCCAATAGAGTACACACTAGTCATACATAGCTATTTGTATTTGAATTAATTATAATAAAATAAATTTTAAAATTCAGTTTCCCAATCATACTGTCCACATTTGAACTGCCCAAAGCCAATACGGCCAGTAGTGACCATATGAAGGTACAGAAGAGTTCATCCACTGTAGAAAATTCCATCAATGCTGAATGTCTAGAACATACTGGTCTATGAAAGGGGTACAATATGAAAATCGCTACAAAGATGAATTAGAAAAGTGAAGAATGGACTTTTTCTGGCAACAAGGGACTTGCAGAAATATTTTAGGCCAACTCTCTCTGGTTTCTGATGCAGACACTAAGTCCTAGGAAATTTATTATATTGTTCCCCCAAGCTTTACAAGGAGTAACACACAGGGTTTGGATTGAATGCCAAGTTGCCCAACTCTTGGGGAGGGGATTTTTCCACTAAATCTGCTGACTAGCTCAACACTAGCAACATGGCATGCCTTGTTGCAACACTAGCAATATGGCATCTCTTTGAGATGATGTGGGTAAAATGTCTATGAAGCATCCATTTCTCTCTCTTCTAAAAGGAAAACTGAAGTACAAAATTTTTTCCCCTGTTTATTCTGGATCTATGTGATTTGATTTGATTTTTTAAAAAGATTTTATTTATTTATTTGACAGAGAGAGATCACAAGTAGGCAGAGAGGCAGGCAGAGAGAGAGGGAGAAGCAGGCTCCCTGCCGAGCAGACAGACATAAGCAGGACTTGATCCCAGGACTCTGAGATCATGACCTGAGCTGAACGCAGAGGCCTAACCCACTGAGCCACCCAGGTACCCTGGATCTATGTGATTTTAATGGAGCTATCTCTATCCTGGGAAATCTGGAGGTGGGCGTGAGGCTAATCATTCCCAACCCTTTGTCTACAGTGACTGGACCAAGTGTAGATGACTCAAGTCATTCATTCAGTTCAGAGGCTTTTGCTAGAACTACGGAGCGAGCGGTAGTCCTTTTTCCTACAGGGGTTGCTTAGCGGTACATAGGTGAGTCTGGGGCTCTCAGATGCCATCTTGCCTCAGCCAAGGGGGAATCTGACAAAGAATAAAACCAACATAAAAAGAAAGCAGAACAGAAAACAAACAGAGCCAGACCAAGTCCCGGTGACATTATATGAGTGCCCGGTCCCAGCTGTGTGTGACGCCAGGCCAACCATGGAACTTTCAAGCCCATAGACACCCCCACGACCCATCGTTAGCCAGTCTGAGTTTGGCTTTGACATTTACACATGGAAAGGTTCTGACTCATACAGGTATCTCTCTCCAGAAGGAGATTAGGAAGTAGTTATATTAATACTTCCAATCAACCTTGAAAAGCATAGCAAGAGAGAAACACCATATTACAAAGCACATGATGGCAGCTGCAAATGTTGGTTCATGTGCTGCCATTCTGGAAGGGATTCCCCAAGTCAAGCCTAATTATGCTCAAACTGTCCCAGCCACGCATCAATCACTAGGTTTCAGTTCAACACATGTGCATCTTTCTTTCAATCATCCGTATTTACAAGTTTCTTATCACAGTAGGCCTGAAATATCACTTTACAATTGAGTGAAGTGTCTTCTAGACACGAGTCCTGGGAATTTCTTCAAGACATTTTCACCATCTTAAAAGAAGAAAAAAAAAAATACAAGGAAATAACCCCACGGTCTCATGATGAAAGTAAAATAAAGATTTTGGGTCTAATGGGATTTCACTCAAAATTCTTTTACCCTTTTTCTTTCCTTTTCCCCCAAACCCTGCACTAATTCCTCATTCACACATCTGTTTCTTCCTTCTTTCTAAATTTGACATTGAAGTTTCCCTGTCTTCACGGGTTCCCATGTGCCAAAAACTAGGACAATCATTCATTCATGGACTATGGCAATAAATGACTTACAAAATAGTTAGAAGCCACTGTCCTGTTATCCATATATTCTAGGAAGATACATTCTGTCTTCATGGTGGCCCAGTTAAAAATGTCCGCTGTGCATCCATGGTGTTCGAAATCCCTCACTGAGACTAGGCCATTTTAAAAGGATAGATTTTTTTAATGGATTAACCTCCCTTTAACACTGTTAATTTTTTACAAGGCTTTGTTTTCTCCCTTATAAAGTTTTTTTGTTTGTTTGTTTTTAAGATTTCATTTATTTATTTGAGAGATAGGAACAGAAAAAGTAACAGAAAGCACAAGCAGGAAGGACAGGGAGAAGCAGGCTTCTCGCGGAGCAGGGAGCATGATGCGGGGCTTGATCCTGGGATCATGACCTGAGCTGAAGGCAGATGCTTATTAACCATCTGAGCCACCGGGCACCCCTAATTTTTTTAAAAAATGTATAATCGTTGTTCAAATGTATGGATTTGGGCATAAAATAAGTTATTTTCCAATAGTCCAATATTTCCTTATTTATTTAAATCAATGATCTCAAAATCCACTCATTTCTAGGCTGTTGTATTTTCTGTCCAGCTCATCAACAGCTTGAAGCATCTTCTTTTTTTCCCTTTTTTCTCCCATTGTCCTTTTTCACCAAGTGATTAATATTCAGCATTCCAAAATTTCATTTATTGTCTTGTTACTATGAAATTCTAGCCAACGACTGGTGAGGTCCTATGGCTTAAGATTTATACTAATAATGAATATGAATCTTAACCTGCTGTTTTAAAGTCATCATAAATAATTCCATGGAATTCTGAGAACATTACTAGCATCTTTTGTTAGTATGTGTCCCATGCTGGGTGTCTTGGTTGGATGCTTTATGTTACAGTCTTGATCTGGTCCTTACCTTAAGCTTGCAAGGTGGGTATCATTTACAGCCATTTCAGAGACACAAGAAGTATCGGTAAGTATCTCGCCCAAGGTCACAGTGGCTGGTTAGGATTCATAGTTCCCTATACCTCTAAACCCTGGGCTAATACTTTTGATGGCACTGGCAAACAATTCTAAAATCTGAACTAAAAAGATCAGATTGAAATCCTTTGCAACTGTCTTCTTAAGCCTGGAAGTAGAGCCTCGTGTTGGCAACTGGCCTCTCAGAACTCTTTGGCTTTGGGCAAGAGGCAGAAAGAAGGTTCTTCCCTCTCTGATTGTGCCTTAGCAGTTCCAGCTTCCCCATCGAGGGGTGCTACTTAATCTCGTATTACAGAAGTTTGAGAGCCTTGCATGAAAGGGAATCTTCTAATATACCCTATATGACAAGATAACATACCAATGTCATTATTATGCAGTTTATTAAGAAGAAAACGTGTGTTGTGCGGGGGGTCACATTTTAAAAATGTCATGCTGATGTGGAGAAAGGGAAACCCCCCTACACTGTTGGTGGGAATGCAAGTTGGTGCAGCCACTCTGGAAAACAGTATGGAGGTTCCTCAAAAAGTTGAAAATAGAGCTACCCTATGACCCGGCAGTTGCACTACTGGATATTTACCCTAAAGATTCAAACACAGTGATTCAAAGGGGCACGTGCACCCAAATGTTTATAGCAGCAATGTCTACAATAGACAAACTATGGAAAGAACCTAGGGGCACCTGGGCGACTCAGTGGGTTAAAGCCTCTGCCTTCAGCTCAGGTCATGATCCCGGGGTCCTGGGATCGGGCCCCGCGTCAGGTTCTCTGCTCAGCGGGGAGCCTGCTTCCTCCGCTCTCTCTGCCTGCCTCTCTGCCTGCCTGTGATCTTTGTCTGTCAAATAAATAAATAAAATCTTTTAAAAAAAAAAAAAAAGGAAAGAACCTAGATGTCCATCAACAGATGAATGGATAAAGAAGATGTGGTATATATACACAATGGAATACTATGTAGCCATCAAAAGAAATGAAATCTTGCCATTTGTGACGACATGGATGGAACTAGAGGGTATTATGCTTAGCGAAATAAGTCAATAGGGGAAAGACAACTATCACATGATCTCCCTGATATGAGGAAGTGGAGATGCAATGTGGGGGGTTAGGCGGGTAGGAAAAGAATAAATGAAACAAGATGGGATTGGGAGGGAGACAAACCGTAAATGACTCTTAATCTTACAAAACAAACTGAGGGTTGCTGGGGGGAAGGAGGTCGGGGAGGAGGGTTATGGACATTGGGGAGAGTATGTGCTATGGTGAGTGCTGTGAAGTGTGTAACCTGGCGATTCACAGACCTGTACCCCTGAGGATAAAAATACATTATATGTTTATTAAAAAATTTTAAAAAATGTCATGCTAATTTTATCCTGGGGAGAATTTGGAATAGTTGCATCTTCTGATCGTCAGTGTCTCTGGCTGGTAGAGAGATAGGGCTGCAATCCCAGCCTGGACAAGCCATCTTTGATTGCCCCAAGTCAATCCCTGAGAGGAAGGGACTGAAATCCTGAGTTCTGTCTTACCAGACACTTGCCAAGCGGGCCCCTCTTGCAGAGCAGGAGTGACATCTACCCCGGGGCTGCAAACCTCTGCCCCAGAGCAAAGCAGAAAACCAATTTATGTAGAATTAAAAGCTATTTGCTTGATCCATCACTCGCTGCCACTCTGGTCTATTTTCAGCTGTGACACATTCAGCCGGAATTACAGGCTACCTCTCAGTCCTGCACTGGGGCATAGAATCTATCTGTGCGCAACCACGGAGCATAAACATTACAGAAAAATAATGACTTCGGAAGTGGGCACCCTACCCAAACACAAGCTACATGTGTGTTCACAGATGGAAACTAACGGCTGTTTACCCTGAAGGCCCCATAAGAAAAACGCAGTCACCTTTACAGTAAAATGCAACTTACTATTCAACATGCAACAAACTGATGGAAAAGAGAGCTGGGAATGAAGAGAGGGCTCATACAGCACCTCAGATTTCTTCCGGAGGGTCCAGGCCATTCAAGAACCGTGTAGCAACCTCCCGCCCCCCAAAAAAGCCCCACTCCAGCTGAGTTCTACCACTGGTCAGATCGTAAGACCAAGATCAGAAAAGGCAGCAAGCTCAGTTCTTTGCTGTGTGGGTCGGGGAAGAGAGCTTGTGTGACATCACGTTGCGTCTTGCTCTGGCAGCCTGATTCGTAAAGTCAGAAATCACATATTGGTTAAGTGAACAGGAGAAGCAGTCCAGGTTTTTGTACAGCGAAAGGTTACGCAACATCGTCAAGTTAACGTAAACAGGCTCCGGCCGCACCAGAGCGATTCCGTCCATTTCCCGGATGCAACAAATAAGGGCACCCATTCCTTGTCAGTGTATTATACAATGACAACAGAAGCCTTCCCAAGCTTCCTGTTGAGAGATGCCAGCAGGCACTGACGAATGCTTAACTATCTCTCTGAGACGGCTGTGGTTTAGCACATTGTCAAAACAGGATACTATTTAAATTAAAAATTTACTGATTCAAGTTCAGAAAAACCCTTCTTTGCTGTTTTTATAACCAAATTCGTGGGTGGGGAATCTTTGACCTTTCTTTTTTCTTTTTTTTTTAAATAGCACCTTATATGGGTCTCAGAAGGTACTATATTTAGCAAGCTAGTTTTGAGAACTAAGGTGTCTAAGCAAGATGACTATCACTTTCTATGAATTACTGTACATGTGAAATCATGGGCTTATTACATTATGCAAAGGCAACTCAAGTGAAACAAATAAAAATACCTGTTTGCATACATAAATTTTGTAAAAATCTCTGTGGGGAAAAAAAGGGGAAATACACAGAGATTCAACACAGCATAACTCGCTTCCCGAGTGAATCTTGTTTAGCACGCGAGCGTTTCTTTACAGAAGAAGGCTAAGCCAGGACTACAAGACTATGGTCAAGAGAGCAAAGCTGTCAACCAGGAACCAGGCACTGGTGAGCGGATGGAGCCTCCATGATTCATGGGAAGTGTGGCCAATTGTGTTCCTGTCTCCGGCATTTCCACTTGTGTTCCCTCAGTCCGAAAATTCTCCTTCCCAGTACATTCGGGACTCAGTGCCTCCCTCGGTTGAGGTCTCCTCTTATCGGTCCCTTTCTCAAAGAGGTCTTCTCCAGCCGACCAAGTGAACATGGGAATGTCATGACCACTGACTACATATTAACCAGCTCCGCTTCCTTATTAGTGTTCATCATCGCATGACACCTGCCGATTACTTTCTCTTTTGCTTACTGGTTTAACGTCCCATAAGAATATGATCTCGGTGAGTTCAGGGACTCTGTCTGCCTTGTTTACTTGAGGCTCCTGATAGAGTGTCCAGGCCAACGCAGCTCCCCAGTCATGTGTCAGATGTTGAACAAGGAATCTCATGAACATCTAATCAAGTCTCTGAAAAGACTTGTTCTTTCCACCCGATGACCGAACTGCTTAACTGGCCATGGCGCAAACAAAATCATTCCAATAATGCCAATGACCTCTGAGACACGAGAGAGGCAGGTGGATAGAAATAATGAACTACTTATTTTGCCCTAAAATCATGTTCAAATTGTCTTCTCAAGTCTCACAGCTTTGAGAATATGGGGCTCCCAATGTTCCTGGGGGAAAGATGGGAGGAAATTTGTAGAACGTGGGAAAGAAGTCTAATTCCTCAAATATCATGATGTAATCCATCTCTTCTTTTGTCAATCTTTCTTACTAGTTACTAGAAAATCTTTTAATGAGGTGAACAATAATTTCACCAATGGCCTTGAACCAACACTGTACCATTGTTCAGGCTACGCGCTGGGCTTTAACCTTCTTTCTTTCTAACACAGCTGAGTGATGTCGTATTACTACCTCCTACACTGGCTCACTCAAGCAATAGCTCTAAATAGAGCTAATGGGAAGATTAGTGTTGGTGGTACTCAACCTCCAACACAGCCTTAAAGATTCCCACCACCTGGTATTCACACTTTGGGTAGTCTCCTCGAACACCGTGTCAGGACTGGTCTGTGTGACCAATAAATATGGCATAAGCCATAATATGTGATGTCCAAAGCCAGATCCCAGAAGACTCGGATCTCTCTGGGGAAGCCAGCTGCCATGTTCTGACACACTCAAGCAACCCAATGGAGAGGTCTTCATCCTGGGGAACCATTTTGGAGATGGGTCCTCCAGCCTCACATTTTAACTATATCTCTTGAGAGATAGGAGCCAGACTACCTTGCAATAAATAAGTCACTCCCATAGTTTGGGCCCACAGAAAATATGTAGAAATAATAAATGTTAACATTGTTCTTAAGACACTAAGCTCTGGGGTAGCGGAGTATCCAGACCTTGACAAGAGAAAATGTGTATCTTCCTTGACATATGGGAATCCTCACCGCACACAGTCCTAGTTAAGAAAGCAGAGTTCCCATTTTCACACTGGCAGCCGGTTACAGTGAGACGGCCAATCTGTCATCATAGTGCATGGATACAAAGAACCCAGAATTCCCAAATCCCTGGGCTGCAGGTGGCCTGTTACAGAACAGGGAAAGACTCCCTGACTCTACCTTCGATCTGTTAGTGAAGCTTTTGGCCACTGAGGAGAGAGATCCGCAGCAGACAGGTTAATATCTGAAACAAGTCGTAACCAGAGGGCTAGCAGAAGACCATGGCAAGGTAGAAGGGGGCAGGATTTCTCAGCTCCACACAGTTGTTACTAAACAGTAATGTTGCTGGAGTTCCTGATTTTTGTGGTTTTTTTTTTTTTTGAGAAGCTAGAAAATGGTCTTTTGATGGAAAAATTCCAGACTGTTTTACCTTTACAAATAACCCCCCAAAACGTTAAACACCATGTCTGCAAATGAAATGGGGTCGAGCCTGGGGACCATTAGTTTGCAGTCTCTAATGGAGAATCAATTTGTGCTTCTCTCCTTCTTCTCCCAGTATAACATAAATCTCAAAACTCCTACTTTCAATGCCTTTCATTTCCTACGTGTCTTTCCCAATTTTATTGGACAATTCCGTGCTTTTTCACAAAACACCACTGCCCTGTTTGTACCAAAGCTGTCACGATGGCTGTTAGAAAACATTTGTCCCTTTTTTCATAAATGCAGTAAATAATGTGATAATACAGAAGTGAAAGAACAAGTCTTCTGCAGGTGTGACGAGAACCACCCCTGGGGGAAAAAGGAACAGGGCAATGAAGAGTAACAAATTACTTAGTCCCCAAGAGAGGCATTTCAACTCTGACCAGAAGCCTTCGTCAAAGGAAGACTTTAAAATCCATTCTTCCCTTCCCAATGCATCAAGACCCAAGAAAAATAGTGATTACAAGGAAATTAGAGTATTCCCTGGTCCTCG
This sequence comes from Mustela erminea, assembly GCF_009829155.1. Taxonomy (NCBI): domain Eukaryota; kingdom Metazoa; phylum Chordata; class Mammalia; order Carnivora; family Mustelidae; genus Mustela; species Mustela erminea. The sequence goes on from NC_045614.1 coordinate 38,733,137, forward strand.
TGGTCCATATATAACTAGGAAGTCAAAGAGAAAATAACTGTACAACTTCCTCCTTAGTAGGGAGAGGGGAACTAGGAGAGGGTCAGAATAATTCTCACACACCCCATCTGGTCCTCTCAGCAAGCAGAGCTAACCCTGCCATCCCTAGAGAGGGAGAACCCTGAACAGAGGACCTGCAGATGTGACCATCAGCACAGCAGTTCTTTGGGCTGTAGAGTCTTTAATTCATCTGGTGTCTAGGAAAGATCGAGAGATGACAATATAGCTGTAACCACCATTCTAAAAGCAATTTGCTCTGAAATGCAGATAAGAGATGATAACGGCCATTCTGTGCCCATCTAGTGCCACTGAAAAGTCTCAGCACTACAGAAAATTCCAATTCTTTTCGGGCAGGTCAGCCTAGAGTCTTATAAGTGATAAGCTACAACCAACGTCATCATGTGGATGATGAGAACAGGAACTGCAGGAATATGCAACATTCTAAGTATGTGTGTCTAAGTGTGTGTGTTCTAAGTGTGATGGGTCAGATTATGTATCGGACGTAGATAATTAATACATCTAACTATCTTTAACCTATTCTTCCAATATAATCTAATGCGCAGATATTTCTCCTTTACAGAAAAAGTTTAGAGGTGAGCTAACTTAGACAAGGTCATACGACTGATAATTAATAGTTTTTACATTTGGGTCAATCTCCTTCCAAAGTCTCGCAGCTAAGCTTTGTTGTCGACCTCGTCAAAACCGGAAGCTAGAAATGAAGGGTAACCCCAAGCCCTTCCCTGACCAGTCAACATAGTCAACCAATGAACTTAATGCTCTTATGGTTACTGTTCTTAATCTAAATGGAAATATAATTTTTTTTCATTGTTGACCAATATTCAAGACCAATAAAGCTCACACCTGGGAGGCAGGTATGAGAAGCACGTGTATGAGCAGGATTTGGACGCCCGAAACAAAGTTCAAGGATTTGGCTTTTACAGAAACCAACAGGAAACCAGGGTGTGCCAGTCCTTGCCCCTGAGACAAACGGAAAGAACAAAGACCCTTGTGGGACCCTAAGAGCAGTATCAATGGAAACTCAAGGTCACATTCCTCCCCCTCAGATTGAGGAAAGGAGGAGGCTGGTCTGTGGGACCAAAGCCAACCTTCGATAGAAGGAAACTTTCAGAGGAAATGATTTAAGCTTTTTTGGTGAGAAGGGTATTTTTCAAATGCCTTTTTGAAGTTCTTATTTCCATCTTAAGTCGACACAAATAAAAATAATCATCAGTTTTCAAAGGGTCTTGTGGTTCACTGTGGGGGAGGGAATTTGGCTGGTTTCCTCCAGTGAAGCGTCCAGGTCTTTGGATTTTTTTTTTCCTAGTTAGAGGAAAAACTTAAGCCCTGAGGGAGAAAATGGAGGCAGTAGATGTTCTCAGTGATTACTGCAGTACTGTCCTGACCTGACAGCCATATACTGAAAGAAGGATGGAGAAAATCTAATACGTGGCAAGGACTCAGAGAGATACACTTTGGGGATCTGTGAAGAAGCCACATTAAAAGAGACGACTTTTTGATCTTTCATCAGGAGAACAGATTTACCAAAATGTTTCAAAAGCCAAGGAAAATTCTCGAATAGCATTGTCCAGCAGAATTTTCTGTAATGACAGAAACGTTCTCTGCTTGCATTGTTTAAAATGGAAGCCACAAATCTCATGTGGTTATATAAATTTAAAGTAAATACAATTTTAAAATTCAGTTCTTCAGAGGCATTAGTCCACATTTCATGTGCTCTGTTCCCTTACATTCCCAAAGTTCCCTGTATTTACACCTATTAGTACACTTATTATATTATATTAATTCCCTCTCTGCAGTTTCAACCCTGACATAAAGACTAAGGGATAGTCAATTCTGAACTCCAGTGAACTTCAGGGTCCAGTCCATGATAGGTATGTAAGAAATGTTAATGTGGATGAATAAACCGATGGGTAAATGAATGACTCGGTCCTCTGTGTTCACATTTACCCCCTGGGGTCTTTTTTTTTTTTTTTTTTTTTTTTTTTTTTTTTTTTTAAAAGATTTTATTTATTAATTTGACAGAGAGAAATCACAAGTAGACGGAGAGGCAGCCAGAGAGAGAGAGAGAGGGAAGCAGGCTCTCCGCCGAGCAGAGAGCCCGATGCGGGACTCGATCCCAGGACTCTGAGATCATGACCTGAGCCGAAGGCAGCGGCTTAACCCACTGAGCCACCCAGGCGCCCAACCCCCTGGGGTCTTGCTGTCAGATAGAATCCCTATATCGTTTACACCAAATTTTAATACCAAATGAGTTCTAGATCTTGATGAAGATAACAATTATATTAATAAAGATCAAAATGAGACTTAGATCTTACTGGTGATGATGATTATAATAAAAACCAATAATCTTCTCATCAAAATGCTATGGTGTGGGTTCCCAATAACTTCATTTTCTATCCCTTTCCCTTGAAGCGTTGCCTTGCTTTTTTCCAACATTAGGTGTAAAAGAAAAAAAAAAGTTTTCTTGTCTTCAACTGTCTTTCTTTGTAAAACAAGTAAGTAGCTAGATCTCCAAGCTCTTCCTCCCAGAGATATCCTGATGATCAAACCAAACTTCTAACTCCAGAGTCAAATCAAATGTTTCCTGCAAAGGGCCAGGTAGTAAGTACTTCAGGCTTTTGCAGGGTATATCACTCCTTAAATCTGCTGGAAGCAGCCACAGTTAGCAAAATTAATAAATGTGGTTCTATTTTGAAAAACCTTCATTTGTGGACACTGAAATCTGAATTTCAGTATTTCTTCTTGGGGTCTTTTCCAACCATTTAAAAGTGTAAAAGACTTATTGGTCCGGCAAAAACAAGCTGCAGGATTTGGCCCACAGACCTATGTTTGCCAGCCTCTGTTCTCAGGCCTGCTCAGAGCTCACATGCTTCCTCTTCTAGTTCAAGTTCCCGGAGTCCTACAGATATCACGACACTGACAAAAATCAACCCCTCACTGTAGACAGTGAGATTGTCAAAGGCCCTATGGTCTAGCAGCTCCAGTGGCCAACTGGGAGCCAAACCAGGGAAGTGTTGGTTTCAAAGGGGGTGGTGGTACATAGTGGAGATGAGAGCAATCCTTGCCCACCCAGCCTGGTAGCGGCTCCAGTCTTGTCATCAAGAGCTGAGCAGAAAGATGAAGGCTCAGATGGTCTCAAGATCCTTTCATAAACCAGTTTTGTCCAGACTTCTATTCGTCAAAATCCTGATCTCCATAAGAGTTTCTGCAAGCCTGCTAATTATGCCTTTGATCTGAGTTACATTATCTTCAATTAAGCATTAATATATTGTGCAGGAACTGACACCGTGTCATGCAAAATGGTAAGGCTTCTGGAATACATTTCCAAAGCCAGTATTCTAAATAGAGCTGTGTAGGCAGTGAAATATTTATTTTCAAATTCATCTGTGTACATTTTCAAAATTACTGCTCTCTAAATTTTCTTTGAAATGTCTGACCTGCTGCTCATAAGTCAAGAAATATAATCTCTCTTTTGTGGAACTCCAATTGGTAAATTGTGTTTAAAAAAAAAAAAGTCAGATTGGCTACTTGCTGTTAGATGGTGGGGATTCAGGGCTCAGCTACTGTTACCCTAAAACAAAAAAAATTTCCCTAAATGCCTCATGGACCTCACTGACCAGGCTGCTGTCAGACCATTTTGCCTTCATCACTGAACAGTCCCCAAATTTCCAACCAGTGGCAGACTGAAGAGACTTCTATTTCTAAAAAGTGAAGTCAAACATGAAGATGGCAATATATATGGGTAAAGAGGTACAAGGAACCCAGCTTGTCTTTTTGGTTCCATGTTGTTAGTTTTTTCTTTCTGTATTTTGCAAAAGAAGCCAAGCAGGTTATTTGTTTATAAAACAGTGAAAGAACAAAGGTCCTGGATAAACACAGACTCTACATTTTACATAACATTCAAGTTCCTGAATGAGGTATGCCCTCAACTCCTAGAAACCAGGTGTGACGCTGACATGTAGGCCAATTTCAACACGTACCTGAAAGGTATCCAAATGACTTTGGGAGGAAATCAAGTCAGGGATCTTGTGAGAGAGTATTTCCCAATCTGAGCTGGCCTGGAAATGTCATAAAAATGGGCACCTATGTAGTAGGTGTATGTAGGTTATGGGTCCATTCCAAAGCAGAAATATACAGCTCTATAGAGAAAGAGATGAGTCGTACATTTTAAATCCCCAGAAAGACCTATCAATGACACCAACTAGATTATCCTGCATTTTCATTCCCTGGATCTCTCAAGTGGACTCCAAGGTCAGGAGGGTGGCCCACCTAATTGTTACATAAACTGTTCAGCCTCCAGTCATTCCACTGCTATATCCTGGGCAAATTCCCCAAGGGCAAAAAAGCCAAGACTCTTGCCCAAGGATTCGCTCACATCTTCTGGTTGACCGCAAATGGTTTACACTGGGGAGGTGGAGTCAGAGAGTTCGTTTCTGCTACCCTAGGAGGAGTCTGGGGAACAAATGAGGGAAAGACCGAATGAAGGAGACACTGAGATTTCGAGTCCACAAGGAGATTAGCTGTCACCGCGACAAGGAGCCTTCAACCACGGGAGTGCACAAAAAGCACTTCTGAAGCCTTTTGAACATACCCAAGCTTGGGCCCTATCCCCAGACTCTTATTCGGTCGAGTTCAGGAATCTACCTAGGATATGAAAAAGCTTTGAGCCCTAGATCCTGATGATGATAAAAATTATATTAATTCTGATGTGCCCCCAGGGTTGAGAACCACTGACTAATCTTTTGTAGATAAGAAACCGAGACTTAATAGAGGTAAGTCACTTTGTCAAAATCAGACATGCTTGGATTCAGAATGCAAACAATGGAGAAAATCTGCACTACCACATGACTGAGCACGGCAGGAGGGCGGGGTGGGGAAGGGGCACCCTTACATTACATGGTAGATTCAAGGGGAGTCACTCACACTGTAGTCATCTCACATCCACGTAACGATTGATAAAGTATCCATAGATCCGTAAGATGTGCTGGCAGATGGCGGGGAAGAGCTTCAGTGTAATAAAGAACATACATCAGGAACATACCCTGACGGACGGCAGTTAGGTGTCTGGAAGGCGTGCTTTCCTTACTTCCCCACCAGCATGTGGTCTGGACTAACAAAGGCCTTGCCAGCTAAGTCCACTTCCCTGAATCTCAAAAAAATCACTAGTTTCACCCTCATACTCGCTGATGGCACTGTGGGGACAGATGTCAGCCTAAGAAGACAGAAGAGAAGAACAGTTGGGCGGTGGGTAGCCCCTCTGTGGAAGTTAAGAAAAGATGCCTCTTCCTCCAAGTAGATGCAGACCCGTCCCACGTCAGGGTGCAAAGCTTGACCAACGATCGTCCTACTGCAATCCTTTGCTGGCTCTGTTATTCAGGCAACTTTGTCCAATGAACAAGCGGCAAGATCCTCTCTGGTCATCTAAAGTAGAGGTCCCTAAATTAGAGCCCACCTGGTCTGGTCCACCACCTGTGTCTGCATAGCCCTTGAGCTAAGAATTGTTTCTATATTTCTAAAGAGTTGGGGGCAGGGGAAAGAAAGAAAGGAAAAAAAAAAAGAATGTTTCATGGCATGTGAAAATTGCAAGAAATTCAAATTTCAGTGTCCACACATACGTTTTTATAGGAATATAGCATGCCCATTACTTATGTATTCCCTATGGCTGCTTTTGCAAAGTAAATACTGCTGAAGAAGCAGTATGGCCCACAGAACCCAAAATATTCACTATTTGGGCCTCACAGAAGAAGTTTGCTGACCCCTGGTCTAAAGGAAGAAAAGAGTTAACTATTAAGCCAAATTCCCTTTGTAGGTTTAATGAAAAGTTCCAAGCAAATATGGCAGGTGAAATAGTTTCTTTATATGTACAAACTTGAAACTGAGACAACAGAGGAAGGTCAACTTCATTACCTAGCCACCTTGACAGTACCTTTAAATGTCATCAATCAGTATGTGCCTTGCATGACTTGCAAGGGCTCATTATAAATTATAGCACACGGGCCCCTGACACGATCCAGGGATTGTAATAGGACTCCGGTGACGTAATGTGATAAAGGAGATTTCTCTGTACAGCTCTATGTGGCACAGAGCTGGAGAATTTCCAAGAAATTTAATTTCCAGAGTGCCACCTTTGACTATTCAAGATAATTCCACCCAAGCACAAGGCATCCTTGAGGAAAACTTTATCTTTTCTGGAAATGCTTGTCACTGGGTGTCGTCCTCGAAAATATAAATTTGCAGCTATTTTTTCCAAAGAGACAGACTAAATCCAGGATGTAGATTTTCCAATTAGACTCTTTTTAAACATCTGTTGGTAGGCTGCATTTAACATTAGTTGTTTAAGCAAAGCACAATTTGATTAGACTGTCTGAAACCAAGCCAAAGTCTGCAAAATAATAGCTCAATTAAATCGTGTTTTGCTTTCATTTGTCTTAGATTTTCCTGAGTGTGAGAGTGTTGCAAATAATCAAGTAAACCAATTCCTTTCAAAATGAGAGATTTCGGGAGATTTTCTATCCCTCCTCCAAGTTCTTGTAATAATCTATTCCATCTTCGCTACGCTTCACTGAACTTGATCTTGACACCAAATACATTTCTGTACTTTGCCTTTGGTCTCCTTTAATTGTCTATACTTAGGAGTTAAAGTTCTGTGCCATTAATATTATGCGTTAAACAGATTAGCGAATGTACAAAGGCAAGCACAGAGCATCAGGGCAGTCAAACAGCACCGCAGGCGTCTTGTGAGTTTCACTCCATACTTGGCAGGATTCGTGTCATCAAACCAGTCGAAGATTTGGGCAGGAAGGACGCTGGATTCTTTCAATGCTGTGTTTCTGGTCTTGGAAAGTTCCTCGAGATTTGTGAGTCTGGAATGGGCCTGCAGCCTCATCCCCTAAAGCGGCATCAATTTTTCTTCCTTCTTGGCTTAGATGTTTCACTCTCTCGTTCATTTACCACACACGCATTCACTAATTCTTGAAGGAAAGAGCCACCTACAGATTGCCGACCCCGTGCCGGGCAGGGTGTGGAATGGCACAGAGTGTCCACATTTCAGATGAGGAATTAATTCCTCAGCTGGGAAGATGACCTCGCATTAATTCATAGAAAATTCCAGAAAGACAAGGACAAAAGAAAGACCAGAATAGGAGTTTTCAGAAGAACATGACCCTCATTTATGCTAAAATGGACACACTGAGGAAAACCATGCTCCAGGCGGATAATGCTGATAACAGAAGCAGCAGGGATTGTGGCAGCAGCTAACATTTATTAAGCACCTGTTGTGTGCCGGGTACCATCCTAGACTACTTCCTTGTAGTAACTCAGCTAATCTTCTTGGCAACTTCACAGGACAGACACTCTGATTATCCCTATTTTAGAGATTAGGAGCCTGACATCTTCCCATCAAGTCTGGTTAACTGCAAGTTTACCACAAGCAAGAGGATAGTCCGTGTTACTCTGCTACAACACTGGCTTAAAAAGGGACCGGTATCAAGTCAATTAAAACATAATGCCGAATTTAATATGTATTCATTTTCCCTTTAAAAAGAGTTTACATACTGGGGCACCTGGTGGCTCAGTGGGTTAAGCCTCTGCCTTCAGCTCAGGTCATGATCCCAGGGTCCTGGGATTGAGCCCCGCATCGGGCTCTCTGCTCGGCAGGGAGCCTGCTTCCTCCTCTCTCTCTGCCTTCCTCGTGGCCTACTTGTAAATCCTTCTCTGTCAAATAAATAAATAAAAAATCTTAAAAAAAAAAAAGAGTTTACATACTTATGAGAAGAGCTCACTTTTCTGAGAATTTACTATGTGCCAGGCACTGTGCAAGCACTTCTCATGCATTAATCACTCCATCCTCGTGATCACCTTCAGGTAGGTGAGGTAATCAGCTCCACTCTCTAGATGAGAAAACGGAAACAGAGAGGTTAAGCTACTTCTCCAAGGTCACACAGCAGATTAAGGGTATTGCTGGGACTGAAGCCTCACATCAGCCTCATATCAGAGATCATGCTATTAATCACGACGTGGCCCCTTGCACAGTGTTCTGAAACACAAATCTCTGAAACTCTCAGCCACCTTGCTGATCTGCACAGTGAGGCAGGGCACAAGATCCTGTGCCTTTAAAGGCATATCACACCTCATTTCTGATGGTGACTAGGTATAGTTTCTGGATAAAAATACAATTTGCTTAGTCTTAGGTAAGTATATAGGGAAGACCACAAGTACATGTTTAAATTTCAATAGTTACCAATGGATCTATCAAGCTTCCCAGGAAAAAACAAGACAAAACAAAAACAAAACAAACAAACAAACAAAACACCAAAAAAACAAAAACAAACACACCCAAGTACCTCTCTACTCTGGTATGTGATCAACAGAGACTATGTCAGTTAAGTGTACGTCAAGCTTGGCAAGTAGAAAGTACAGGTATCACCACCCCAACTGCAGTGTCCATGGCAGACAAGGCTAATCGATCATGACAACTGATTGCAGAGGCCATCCTAATTCTAGAACCCTTCAAATAGCACTTCAGGCACCTTGGCACCTAGATCAAACGAAACCTCTTTGTCCATGTGGCTCGGGCTCTTAATTCTGTTATGTATAACATACATAACAATTCCTTTATGCCACCAAATAAAGAACAACCCAGACATAATTTCACCAACGTCTTATTGAAAGGAGCTTCAAGAGGTCTGAATAGGAGGCTGTTCCTCATGCAGACAAAGGAATGTCTTGGCTTTGGATCCCATGTCCAGAGAAGATGAGAAGGAACCCGCAAGGCTGCAGGAGTAGATGGCAATGAGAAAGAAGCATGGGACAACAGAGCGGAGAATTTAGATCCGGGAGAGCATAGCATATCACATGACCCTTAGTTTCCTTTTGAAGAACACAGAGATCTCATTCTCTTGGAATTAAACTCAAAACACAATTTAATCACCTGGGCCTTCTGTCTAAATGGTAAGCGATAGAATAAGCAATATTTACAAACCTGGATTTTGGGGACTCTGAAATGTTATCACGTGGACTGTGCTTATATTCCCCTCCTGACAGAGGCAATCATGGCTCTGAACTTCCCTTTTCCCCCTCCCCAGGATGACAACATTCTCAGGACGTCTGATTTAATCCAAAGCTAGAATACTAAGGAACAAGACAGAAAACCACAGAATTTACACTTGGTATGGTTAGATACGAGAGGGTCACTGAGAGATTTTGGAAAGGGATTTTGAATAGCATTTATGGAAAGCTGAAAGCGGGAGAGGGGATAGGGGATACGCAGGAGGTCCTCCGAGGGGCTAGAGGAGGCTAGGCGAGGGTTCTTTGCTAAGGTATAGGCACGTGCCAACGGAAGGTCTGAACTCTGGAACAGGAGGGTAGCAGCAGGGGAAACAGGAAGAAAGGAATGGACAGAAGGTACCCAGTGGAAGGAAAAATGGCAGATCCGATGATGGATAATGTGGTAGGGATGAAGGGAACTAAGAAGTCAATGATGACTCATGACTCTGACTAACAGAGCCTGGTGACAAAAGTGATCAGTTGAATTAGAGATAATTGCGGCTGTTGTCATGCTGAGCAGAGAGCCACAGACAGGCAGTTAGGAAGGGGTATAAACAGGCCTGGCCTCATTGGTGCAGAGGTAACAGGACGGGCAAAGCCGACAGATCCACACCGCTGGGGGACAGCAAAGGAAGGGAACATTGGGAAAAGAATGAACTTGGCTTCTGGAAAAGAACTGGGAAACAGAAGGGGAGCAGTCTGGAGACTGGGGGTTGGGGTATGGTGGGGTGGGGTGGGGTGGGCCTGGACTTAAAGGACTTTGCAAGAAAGCCATTTCCAGAAAGCTGAGTTAGCCAAAGTATGACTTGGCTGTGAGCAAGTCAGACAGGTTGAGGGAAGGACAGAGACCTGGCCACTGAATTTAGTGACAGTAAACTTCAAGAAAATGACGAGGAAAAAAGCCAGATACGGGGGAGGTTAAGAAGGAAAAACGGTGGTTTGGGGAAAAAAAAAAAAAAAAAGTTGAAGCAGCAGGCAGAATATTCAGGTTGTAAAAGCCTGGTAAGCAAAAGGAGCTGGGGAGAGTAACTGGGAAGGATTGAGTCATCCGAAGTTTTTGAACGACCCATTTAAAATCCACATTCTACCATTCGACAACGATAAATGCTGGGCTCTGTCTGCTTGAATGTTTACCAAATTTCCTCAATGGGATGTAACATAAAAGGACAAGCGCTGGCAGTCTTTGCCCAATTGTGCGCTGGCAGCTTTAAATTCTACTACTTAAGTAGTTAAAAATCTGTTCTTTTGATGAAGGAGGGAAAAGTTATGAATAGGAGGGAGCAGGCCTAGACCCTTTAGAAATGACTTGTACTCAGTCTCCATAATTCACCAGGCAGTAATTTCAAACTCAAACAATCGCAACAGCAGGGCGGCTAAAGTCCACCCCAAGTTCAAAATGGGATATGTTCTCTTTAAAATTTTGAGAGCGACTAAATATGACAACCATCTGATGTATGAAAATTATTCGCAACCAAAAACAGACAGTCTGGAAATAGCCGGGATGACTTCATTTAGACAGAATTACCCGAATCTGTTTCTAATATACACAGTACACATAATAAATTTTTACAATATGACAAGGAAAACAAACTTAATAAAAGTTCCCGATCTTTTGTTACACAAGCATGCTATATCCATGCTATGTTTATAATAGTTTGCTCATGATATCACAGCTCGGTAACAAAGGCCCAAGCAATACAAAAACAGTTACCAGGCATGACATCAACTCACAACTACCGTAATTACATTGGTACACAAATTTCCCAAACTGTACATTTTCCAAACTGCTTCTCAATTTCAACGGCTGCCTTTAGACAATCACTTGCAGAGTTGTCTGCAGACTTTGAGTAATACCCGCCTTTCTACTCTTTCCCAAGCGTCATTTCCCTTTAGAAAGTGCATATTTCAATTACAAGCACTATTTTTCAAATATGCCCATAAACATATGTCCAAATTAGGAGACAGTGTGGTCTAGTGGTTGGTGACGAGCCGTAGGCATCAGCAACTCTGACTCTGTTCCTTTTGCTGCCCCTGCCCGCGAGGCCCGGGCAGTAGCTCGGGGAGAGTCGGCAGAATGGGACGGGTAAGAGCACAGATTTGCATGCCGGACTATTTGGGCTGCGAGCCTAGCTTGGCCACTCACCAGCTCTTTGGCCCTGGGCAAGTTAACTTCTCTGGGCCCTCCATTCCTCACCTGCAAAATGGGAATAGTAACGGAATCGAGCCCCAGATGTTCTCTTCGTAGTGGTCGGCCGCTGGAAAGTCCAGCTTCCGTGCTTGCTATTTAACACAATTACTACGGCATTTGTGGGACTCCGTTTCCTGCTTGACAGCTTGGCTCAAAGTATCCTGCCCCACGGCGAAGTGGGTAATTTTTCTAATGGGAGGATGAGGATTTCACCTTGGTCATGTTACCTGGAGAGAGTGAGGGGCAATGAATAAAGTCTGAACAAATTCATTCAATCCGTAGGTTCTGTATGACCCAATAGCTACAGAAGTGAAAATATTATTTTGTAGAAGTTGGTGTTCATCGTCTTTCTCTAAGGGTTTGCTTTCATGTTCCCGCAGCTTACGTTGATAAATACCCCCAAACCTACTGAAATGATCGGCATGGGGGAAAAGATACTGCCTTGTGATTTCAGAAGCCTATTTCTCCAAGGACCAAACTTTTCGAGCCCATCCCATATGCACGACCTCTGTCTCGCTGCACTGCACGGTCAGTTGGCTCTCCCGACCGGGCCAGGCGCCAGAGGAACGCGACTACCCCCATTGTCACTGCTGGTCCGTGGTGCTTACACCAAATGCTGTTATTCTGGGCTTCAGGAAATTTTCTAACCGCTGGACAGGGTCCAATGCTGTGTGCTAATGAGTTTCAGATTGGAAGACTTCACTGTGCATGTGTCAGAAAAGTACCACGGTTTATGACGGGGATGGGGGCAGGGAAGAAAAGACACACAGAGAAGGGAAGAAAAAACAGTAGTTAAAAAATGCTGGCTACTCAAAGTGACAGGGCACGTGACCTCTGCACTTCATCAGAAATTCCAGCAGACTTACAAAATAAAGGAGTTTGCTTTTATCACACACTGTGAGACTCATATGGAAAAATGGAAAACACTACATCACTTGACCTTGGTGTGCCCCCTTTCAACCACAGACGAATATTGTGTACAAAAATTCTAAATCAACTTAAGATGTTCAAAAAAAAAAAAAAAGCTTTAATTTTCTGCATTAGATTTGATGATTACTATTTTGGTTCTTGAGATTTTGCTCTGAAGGTTCAAAAAGAAAAGGACTCCTAATTCCAGGAAGAGTATTTTATCACTTGGGGAATAAATAAAGTGGTTCTGTCAGGTGGGCACATCGTGGTCTCCACTTCTCTATATTCCTGAGAAAATAACGAGCAAGTCCCACTTACCCAGGTTTGAAAGTCACCCAAGACTGAATCATAATTATTTGCTTACATTAACAGAACATTAAAACCGATTTTAAACAACTTAAGAAACTCTAGCCATCTTTCCTTGGTGATTCACTTCTCTGGGAAGATTTTTCTCCCTTCAAGGAAACCAAGAGGCTTGAAAACAAGTCTTCTCATTATGCCATCACTGTCTATCAAAGAAGAATCCCTTCATCGGAGAGTCTAACTCACAGGACTTCTTTTGAGTTATGAGAATATGATAATACATTTCAAAAAAAACCCAAAAATCAAAACAAATACACACACACACACACAAAAACTTTTTTTTTTTTTTTTTTTTTTTTGGCCAGTTAGTACCAGTGACTTTAAAAATCCAACCCTTTCACATCCTCCAACTGTCACCAACATTTTTTCAGACGATGTCAATAAAATTGATTGCTTGCAGTTCTGAATTCTGCTCTGCACATGGAAACAATATAATTTGTTTTAAAGTATTTTTGATAGGGGCGGAAGGAGAAACAGAACCTCAGCAAGCCTGCCTAGCCACACCACTGGGGTGGGGTAGGGAACAAACTAGAAGCGCGGTAAATGGTCCAAATATTACGGTCTGCTGGAAACTTTGACAAAAATTCCCGATGTATAAACCTTAAACCTTACTGTTGTGCTGACTGAGACGTCTTCCTGTCAGATATGAATGATGTTTCTGGAACATTAACACGTTCATTAAATTCTAACTCCCTGTACTTAAAATATTCTGTAGTTTGGCTCAGAGACGTCTTGACAGCTTTGTTGTAATCATGTATGGGAGGCCCCCCAGACTACACGGTTGTTGGGATGCCTCATACCTACAACCAATCTGTTGCTTTTGCAAGTTTAATCTAGGTATTAAGGAGCTGATTGTGGAACCATGTGGATGCGACAACTCCAGCTCAGCTGTATATCACAGAAGCCACTATGGGTGGTGACGGGTTCCCATGATGCCTAGCAACCACGCATACCTCTCACTCCCTAATCTGCAATACTACAAAATACGGCTCGGGTTTTTTCCCCCCTTCCTTTTTTCCAAAGCACAAGTGGACGACCAGCAAGGGTCCGACAGTGTTATTCCTAATTACCTTTTTTTTTTTTCACTCTTGATCCTGTGGCTCTCATAATTAGTTACCTGGGGCTGCAATCCAATTTGAAGTGATGACAAGAAAGTGATCCATGAAAAAGTAATAAGTTAAATCCAATTTCAGCCTTCCTCTAATTAAATGCACATGGAACTAATGACTCCAACCCTAGCATTTCAGTGATAATGGTAATTAGCGAGGTGGGAGTCGCTCTCTTTTTCAACACTGGAGGTGTAAACCACAAGGTAAAATGGTAGGAGCACTCTTAATTACATGTGTCATTTTGTCAGCAATTTACACATTTTTGACCAGTCAAGTATGTTTTTTCCCCCTGTCCCTCCCCACCTCCTAGCCCCAACAATGATTATAACATACCATTCCATGTTCCAACACATGGAAGCTCCTAAGAGCACTTCAGACTTGAGAATGACAAATAACTTTTCTTTGCTGTTGCTCGCCACGGAGACACATACACAGACGAGGCGACAATTGGGATAATGACACAGATCTTAGTCCTTTTAATTGAAATCCTGATATTTACAGTGGAATTTGGTGGTTTGGTTTTATTCTTGCTTATGCTATGGAAAATAGAAGCATTTGCTTATGGTGGCAAACCGGGCGCTCCGTAGATACTGAGAAATGTACATGGAAAGGGAAGCTACAGTGAACTTGCTGATGGTATACCGGTCGTCTGTGGTCCTAGAACACCTGGCTTCCCATCCTAGTGCCGTACCTGCCTGGATGCGCTGTAGTAAGTCAGGTAACATTTGTGAGTTCCTTTTCCTCACCCATAGCACAGTTTAAGGACAGTTCCTAGACCCCAGGGCAGCTATGGGGATGGTCCACATTCAGCGCTACCTAAACATTCATTATCTTCACCTATAGTGATAGATGCACATGGTGACAAAGACATGCTCACATTTAAAATATTAGCATCATGGGGCATCTGGGTAGCTCAGTTGGTTAAGCAACTGCCCTCAGCTCAGGTCATGATCTCAGGGTCCTGGGATCGAGCCCCGCATCAGGCTCCCTGCTCGGCGGGGAGCCTGCTTCTCCCTCTGCCTCTGCTCCTCTCTCTGCCCATGCTCTCTCTATCTCCCTCTCTCAAATAAATAAAATCTTAAAGAATAAATAAATAGAATATTAGCATCACACTTGAATTTTGATGCTTAGATGCATATAGGTAGGGTGATCATATAATTAAAGGTCTAAACTGGGATGCTTTACATGAGAAATGCAAATAAATCCACTCTGGCACCAGCCATAGACCAGGGATATCCTGGAAGGGCTGGGACACAGGCTCATCCTATATACTGCTGAAGCTGAAAGAGCAAAAAGGAGCTAATTCATTACATTACAACTCAGATCAGAAATCTGGAGGCAAGGACAAAACATACTATTTTAGAAAAAAAAAAAAAAATTCTGAAAGCAAGAGTATCTGACCCGGGTCACGGGATGGATTTCTTGAGGTTCAGGAAACCCTGATACAAACTTCTGTGTGCAGATGCGTTTTTTGTTTTTTTTTCCCCCTGAGGGGGCGGGGTCACTGTTTCTATCATACTTTTAATGGTGTGTGTAATCTGTAAGACTTAATAGCCATTTTTAAAGCATCATTTCTATTTTATTGTTTCTTACTGAGATATATTTTGTAGGGTCTGGGGACTCTCTAAAGACATGTGGTAACAATGACATCTTAAAAGGTACCCAAATTTCAATACCTCATATCAATTTAAGGTCAGGGATGCCAATTCTAGACAAGGCTAGCTCCAGACATTTAAGGAAAGAAAAAAAAAAATCTGCCTCCTTCTCCTGAATTATCTGCTTTACTAATTGCATGTATAGGGATATTTTTTAAGGGTCAGTATTTCAAAACCATTCCATTTCACTATCTACAACATAAAATCGTAGTTTCCTTTAAAGGCTTCCTCTTACCATTTATTCCTTAGTGAATAAGGTGGAAATGATATGAGGTACTAAGATTATATGTGGCATTAATGCAAAGCAAAAATGCTGCCTAAAGCATGTTTTATATAACGGCAAATAAAAATGCTAAAAAAAAAAAAATTAAAAAAAACCCCCACCACCTGCTGGATCTTATACTTTAACCTCCTCCGCTTCAAGTAGAAGCCCTGATTATAATCCCAAGCTTCCAACTGGACGACACAGCTGCACTTTCAGTGGATTTCACTATCCTCCTTCCAGTGAAATGGCCTCCTGGGTGAGGGGCTCCCACATGATGTAACCTTGGAAGGGAGAGGAGGGGCAGGAGGGCAAAATCTCCGATGACCGGTTTCAAGTTCAAATTCTTTATAGACAGCCTGAAACTGTGGTCAGCTTTCCGCTGTAAGCAACACACAAGGTTTACTTTCTTTCCTGACTTTCATGCTGCCAGAGTACACATGTACTTTTACTTTCTTAGGAGAAAATGTGTCATTTGATTTCCTTCCAGTTTATGTACTCGTGCCAACAACTAAAATGCTTAAAGAACCAAAATGAATTACTACCCAGAAACGGTGGTCAAAGTTCCAAAATTCGATCAATAAAATTGCTCATCTACTCACAAATTAATCTTCAGCCAGTAAAGTTACACATTTTCGAGGTTATGAGCACACCTGCACCGTTAAGCATTTATTTCACTTGTTTAAGCAATCTTCAGAAGCATATAAATATTTATAAAAGCAAGCCTACTATTTTTACCCACATATAATTTTCTTTTTCTGCAGCAAAACCTTGTTAATTCTTTTACAACTCATAAGCCTCCTGAAGGCAGGGTCTATACCCCTGGCAGTTTCATGTAGCTAAGCATCAGCGGGATACCCTGCGCGTTGAGGCTGACCCAGAAATGCTCACTGCATCACATTGAATAAATTCAGATCCTCCTGATTATGAATTTACAATGGGGCCAATTTTCAGTTTTCATTTGGATCATTCATAAAAAATTTGCAAGGCAACTCGAGAGACTAAAGGAGGGGCGATTTAGGTTACTAAGTAGAACGTTTTTTTTAAGAACTTCAAAAGCAATATCTATACCCAATTCATGCCTGTATTTTGTAAACCACACATCGCCCAAGAATGTGGCCAGCTCAGGTTGACTTCTGCATGTGTATCTGGAGAGAGCGTTTCTCTCTCTTATTTACCCTCGTCTTCCTGAAATTAGTCCAAATTGCTGATGTTCGACTACATTTTGTGATCTCTATCGAGTAACCACTGAGAGCCTCCTCTAACTTTCCATTCTCTTTTGTTTGTTATCATCAGCCTGTGAAACTGGAGAACGCTGCCAAACATAAAGCAGGGAAGTGTGAGATATGCCTAAAATATAAGTCACAGTATATTTGAGGATTTGGGTTTCTTTCTTTCTTTCTTCCTTTTTTTTTTTTTGCCCTCAAGCAATCAGCCGATCAAATTCTTCTTCCCTGTCAAGCCTTCCTCTATGCGGAAGATCTGAAATTTGCTAAAACAGGTCTCTCCGTGTGGTTATGAAGGGTAGGAAGAACAGAGATGAACACTGCTAGGTTTGTTATAGGAGTTCCCTTTCGTTTCAGAGCCGCACTGGCTGAGATGTCCCCAGCGAGGACACGGAATGGCAAGATCTCTTTCGATGTGAAGGTTATTCCTTCTGCGAATCACTGAGTCTCTGTACGTATTTTTATAAGGAGGGAGTACACCACGCAACCCCCTGTTCGTGGACGGCCGGCCAACCTAAGACAGCCTGCTGAATCCGTATGACCCGACCAGGCAGCTGGCAAGACGCGGTCTATGACGCACATGACGGGTGCACGCACACGCGCAGGCATACACATAGCCACACGCGCACACAACCAGTCAACCAACTCTTTATTCTTTTCCCCCCAATCAACTCTTGAACCTGGTCTAAATTCCATGCTTGTCAACTCTCCCACGGAGGGCTAGGAAGGCACTCAAAACATCTTATTTAGCAAAACCAGAATTCAAGATGGCCCCCTCGCCCCGCACTTTCTATACAGACTGAAGAGCTCAGCAGAATGTGTTAGGTTGGTTTTGACACTGTCTTTGCCAAGAAAAATGAAGCTCTCTGTATCATACTCTTCTGGTGGCTAAAAACCTTATAACGGGCAAGAAAATGAGCCCTCAGAAGGAAATCCCCTGAAACTTTACTTCGTATATTTAGCCCTAAAGCAACTTCGTTCATCTTGGAAAAGAAGTTACCTAAAAATGCCATATGTCTTTAAAAAGCAAGTATGAGGGGATATAAGTCTAGTATAAAAAAATTACATATGATATTCAATACTGCCGAGCAGTGCATCAGACAGATTGTGTATGTGTGTACTTTTTAAAATTATCCCTAACCAAAGCTCTACTACGTGTGAGAGTACCACCTCCCCCCAATAATATATTGTCATTTTTCCAATGCACTTGAAGTCTGATAAATTCAAGAGGACTCACGGTATTTTTAAGGCTGTTAGAGCTCCAAGAGGGAGGCAAAAAGAATGGACAGTCATTTGAATCACTGAGTGACAGGCTGGGCTAGTTCCCTGTATACATTAATAAATTAGAATTTTAATTGTGTCTCTGTCTGCAGGAGATGCCCCAACACTTTAATATGTACCAACAATTGGCTATGTTCTGGAATCTGCAATGTGGCCTCCACAGCTGACCTCTGAAACACAATTCCCAGTCTGACTACGGAAACTGTTCAGTTTGATCCTTTCAACTTATTTGAATCCTGACAAATAAGCTCACAGCTGAAAGGTCAACCCAGTCATATTTCATCCTCCAGAGCTGTTCTTAAGACATATGCACAACAAAGCACTTCTTATAGCACCTGACATGGGACCTCAATGG
This sequence comes from Mustela erminea, assembly GCF_009829155.1. Lineage (NCBI taxonomy): Eukaryota > Metazoa > Chordata > Mammalia > Carnivora > Mustelidae > Mustela > Mustela erminea. The sequence continues at coordinate 38,751,587 of NC_045614.1, forward strand.
CCCTGTACCTCATTAAAAATGTCCCCAGCATTCACACACGTGAAAAGGCCTAGGGATTGGTGATGATGGTTTACCAAGTAACTAACTGGTTTTGAAAGTGTTAGTCAACAATATGCACTGTCACCCAACTGTTCCCATAGAGGGTTACTTTAATGCCAAACTTGACCTAGACGGCGACGGCTTCCTGAGCAGATGTAGAAGAACTAGGACTTGCTCCCCAAATGTCAGTTAGATCTTTGCAGGATAATTTGGGAACTGGTGTTGGTTCACTCTGATCTGAGAAAAGTCAATACAAGCTGGAATTTGGGTTGACCTCATGGTCACAGTCACTGGTGCCAAGTTATACCCAACAGCTACCATCTACAAGTTCTGTCCCCAAATGTCTAGTGTGAGAAACACCTCTTTACTTCCTGCTTTCAGGCTGCCCACTCTGAGCTCCATAAGCAGTTGAATCACATCATACCTGCAAGTGCCCTGCCTCCGGTGTGGGCACGAACAGCCTCCATCAAGTTTCTTTGAAATTTCTATGCCACTTTTCTACTCTGAGTCAAAAATCCAAATTAGATTTTTATGAACTCCCTTTTTCTACACCGTTCGCCCCTGCCCTCAATAGGGCTGAAATCAGAAGTTGCTAAAACTGTCTCTTTTGATATCTTTACATGAAAATCACCCGCCAATTTGTCATTAGTGATCGAGAGGTATTCTGAAAATATCCGCTAAAGAACAAAATACATATTACATTGATGACTAGGTAAATTAAAAGTACCATATCTTCCTCAGTCCTCTTAGCCGTTCTTGACACAACTGACACTTTGGGATAAACGATTCTGTGCTGTGGGGAATTTCCCCGTACAGTGTATGATCAATTAAGTAGCATCCTTGACCTCTACCTATTAGGTGTCCAATGTCCCCCGTGGGACAACCAAAAATTATCTCTAGACATTGCTCTCTGTCCCTTGTTGGGGGGGGTGGCGTGACTAAAATCTCCCCCAGTTGAAAACCACTGCACTAAAGTTATGGGTGTGGGTATTGTGTTTCCAGCCCCACCACAAGAGAAGGAACTGACCTATCCTGAGTACCAGAAACTTTTTCTTCTTGGTCTACATGGTCCCTGATAAGCAACCCACACCTGCAAAACTCATCCTCCTATTACAGCAACTCATTAGAAGATCTCCTCAACCACCACACTCTTGGTTGAATAGATATTATTTTCCAAAATGTCATCCTCTGCTGGTAAACTAAAAAAATGCACCTTCTGCAGAAGAGCGTCATACGTGATTTGCAACTCCCAACACAATCTACTTCTGAATGGCGTATCAGCTCTCCCAAAGTGTATAACGTCAATTTTTTTCAAAAAGAATTATCACCTGAAGGGCTGGTTGTTTGTCATTCCTCTTGGGAGATTTTAATCCACTAACTTGCTGCTGTTGTTGCTGCTGAAGGAGAAGCTGTCTGGCCACTTGAAGTGCCTGGAAGGAAAAATGGAAGAAACATGTTGGTGTGAGTCGCTGTGTTCGGGGCTTCCTTCACATAAAGGATTCCAGGAAGTACACTTGAGGATGGGATCCTGACTTTCGCATTTTCAGGCCAATGAAACAGCCCACAAAACTTCCCAGCAGTCTAAGCTGGGGAACTTTCCACATTTGGTTTACATTTTCTTAGATGGAGTCAGTGGTACAGCCAGTTCCTTAGATACAGCAATCCACCCAGGCCGATGCTCTATTCCTACCATCAGTGTGACATAACTGGGACCATGAATGACTGGCACCCTGAGGAAGGAAAGCAGAGCAGTGAGGAAAGACCTGGACAGAAGGCGCAGATTTAGGAGATGACAATGGGGCATTTTTTGGAGGCAGCTTCATCCTCTAATTTGTTGGGAGAACTTGAGAGCTTGAGTCAAAAGGAAGTAAGACTTTGACCTCTTCTGAGCCCAGATAAAGAGAAGAAGCTCAATGGTGAAACACACTATGGATAAAGGTATGTGAGAAGGAAAATCAAATAAGGTAAGATACACTCAAGGTGACCTGAAGAGACTATCTAAGAAAAAAAAAAAAAAGTAGCCAATGAGACCTCTAGGTCAATTCAAAAGGTACATTATGTACCTGTGAACAAAATTGATCATGCCTAATATAGAATGATGCTTTGAAGCTCGTAACATAGGTGGTTTTTATTTAAAGGCAGAAACTAGAGCAGTAATACGAACTGGGCATAAAGCAAAAGGTAAACAGCAGAGTCCTCCCAAGTTCAGAAAACAGACTGACCAATCTTTTTTAAACGTTCAATTAAAAAAAGAAAAAGAAAAGTGTCATCAAGAAACCCTCATGAGAACATTTACTGTCAAATAATTTAACAGAAATAATGCCACACCTTTCTAAAGAGGGCAGCCGGATCAGCAACAGAAGACTGAAGTTTGCAGACAGTGTGCTAGAAATCACATGAGAAGTTACGCTATTTGAGTTAATTTGGCTGAGAACCAAGAATGTTCATGTGGAAGAGATGTCAAGACTGTTCATTTAATGACATGCTTAGAGTTTAGAGACAGAATGGGATTTCTTGGGGATTGCATCAATAATAATTTCTACATAGTAACTAAATATTGGTGCCTAAAAGAAGATGCACCAGTAGATGTGGTCACCACAGCCAAAGGATCTGATGCTAGAAGTCTCTGAAAGTGTGCATAATGGACATATGATGAAGTGCATTCCTCAGAGAGAAACAAAGACTTCATTTGCTTAAAACACTCAGGTATGTAGTTCCAGAAAATGTCATAGTGACGCCACGGAATGAGGGAAAGGTAGGATGTCCTGGAGGGCCCTGTGCACTGAACTCAGGGGGAATGGAAGAGAGAGTAATCAAGAAGGACTGTTCATGACAGACACTAAAAAATGTCAGATCCGCAAGGGCAGGGCTTCTGAAAGGACAACTTCACTAACTGAGCTCACCACCGTACTACTGTAACAAAGAGTATTTTTTAGACATTTTGTAAGGTTGAGCGGTGCCTTTGTGCCTAAACGGCACACAGGGAGGCCATGAAACAGATGCACAGATAAAGAGGTGACAAGGAAAAATCTTGGGAAAGATGGAAACTTCCCGTCCCGCCTCCCTGGGACACCCACCCACCTTGTCCCAGGGAGGCCTTCTGCCTACTGAACTCAACCACCACCAGCCCTTCAGATGTAACGTACAGGCTAGCTCATCTGTGAAGGGAGAGACATGTTCGAGAAAGCCTGCCTGGAAGAGCCTCCAGAAGAGAGGCTGTCTGAGAGGGGCATCTGGAAGCCAAGACGCCTGGGAGAGCTGCCCGAGACTCCAGCCTGCTGTCTCCGAGAAGGATTCACCATCACTGGACTCCGGGTTTCCTTGTCTCCTTGGAGACGCTTAGTACATGCGTAGGTGTAAAAGTGGGCAGAGTGAAGATTTCATTTATATCATATAAGAAAAATAGTCCCCTTTGCAAGGTGCCTGCAGGAGCAAAAGCCTTTCCTCCTACTATATATGTTCTCTTAACTACTTCACATGAGGGTTTCACGGCTTTTTAATGTAGGGAAGGGAACAGCTACACAGTCCAGGGGCTTGCTTCGGAGTTCCCGGAGAAAGGAACGGATGAACAAGGAAGGGTCTGGCTGCTACCTGGGAGGGCAGGCAGAGGGACTGTAGATGACAAGGAAAAGAGTACGGAGGAAGACATGGTGGGGAAGAGGAGAAAGTAGGGGCATTTGATACTAGAACAGAACAAGCAAAGCAAGGCAAAATGATGCAAATTCCATAGTCACCAACCTTCGTTAAAATTATTTACTGTGTGTCACCAAGTATTTGGAGAACAGGTACTCAGTCTTTAAATAACCAAGTCTCAGAGAATCTGTGCACTGAACTCATTTTGGCAAAAGGGATGGTATTTAGTGTCTTTTTAAAAAACATACACACACGCCGCACAAAACTATTCTTATGTTCTCCTAAGTATACTCGAGCAAAGGAAAGTATAGGACTCAAACCTAAGTTTTCAACCAATGTTTACTGAGCTGGCTCTATAACATTTCAAAATTGGCTAGTGAAATCCTTGCGGTTATTTTCCTGGTTTTAGGGGGAAAAAAATCACATACGTGTACAACATCTTTTTTTAGACCCAACGTGGAGCACATGAACTTAAATAATCGTGTAATGAACTCCAGCTACCTTACAGCATTTCATACCAAGCCCTGCTGAAGATGATAATCAAAGACAGCAACTCGGGGTAGAAAAGACTTAGGAACTTGTAGGAGCACAGGTGATTTTTCAGTCAAACTACCAAAGAGAGAAGAATACAAGGTGGACATATGTGCCAACTGGCTTCTGAATTTTATTCTCAAAATGAATGTAAATATGCAAAATAATTTTAAATATCTGGGATGGAGAGGCAATACTAATATAAATTATTCCCCTTGATCTGAATTGTTATGGATTGCTTCACAATTCCCTGACCTTATCCTGATTATGGGAACAAAGTTGGAGCAAAGTATTAAACCTATCCTCTCCCACCCCCAAATCAACGGAGGTCTCAGCAAGCCCATTAAAAGATAATTTATTAGAACTTATAAAGTGCTGTGAAATCAACCACCAAAGGACATTTGCTTTTCTGATTTCCAGGATATGTAAAGCACTGTGATCTAGATTTTAAATTGTCTTAAAAAAGAGGAGAACATAAATCCTTACTGTACTAGACTACGCATTTGAGAATTATCATGATAATATGAGCTGTATTACATAATTTATAATACGAATCTCTGGTATTATAGGAAAGTCAAGAATGTTTGATCTCCTGTTCATTGCTGGTCAGTGCCAAGTCTGAAATGACTGATGGGACCCTCTTTGGAAACTGCACCATGAGTTACCCATACAAGCTTACTTGACAGCCAGCCTTAGAGATATGTTCCAATACAACTAAAGAGGGAGGAAGAACATTTCTCATTTTTATAATGATATCTCAAGTACATATGGAGAGAAGTTATGATATCCTATTTGAAGAAAAACGAGATCCTTTGGATACAGGATAAAAAGATGCAGGGATATGTGTTTGTGCGTGTATGAGGGAGAAGAAAAGAGAGTTGGTGAGGGGCAGGGGGAGAAAGAGAAAGGATATGAATAAATGAAAGAATTTATCTGTTAAGAAGCAAAGATCAACTCCGACTCCAGTTCCAGACTAACTGCTAATATAAATAACTTAAAAGGCCCCATCCCATCTCTGGAGACCTTTCACTATGGATGGCGGTTCCTGGGCTGGGTTGAGTCAACACTTCCTTTATAACAGATGTGACAATTGCTTGGCACTGGACAACTTGGTGCTGTATTGAGTGCTAGACTCAGGTTACAAGAAAGACGTAGTTTGAAGATGTCATAGAAAGGGGTTGACCGATAAAACCAGGGACTTAAAGCCCAGATGCACACACTCACATCTATTTTCCTTCAACGGATAAAATAAATGGCTCTGTGAGCCAACAGAGGAAGGGGATGGAAGGCGTGCATATACTCTCTTTATCTGTGAACTTGCCAGCCTCCCTCTCTGCCTTGGCTATTACCTATGCCCCAGTTGGCGCAAGGGGTCAAAGTTGCCTTATGATCAAGGCTCTGTGGGTCACAACCAGCTCGGAGTACTCAAGAGTCCGGGAGTGTCCTTGGTTGCAAGTCACGCACCTATACTAACTGGGGCCTAGGCATTTCTGATACACCATCAAGTCTATGGGTTCAAAACTATGTCATTCTCTGGAGGGCCTTCACCTTCTTGCTAAGTGCCAACTGTTATTTATAAGATACGCTTCGCACAAGCATCTTTACAACTTTTGAGCTATTTATAGCAGAAGTTCAGAGCAGGTGTTTATACAGAAGGGGCCAGGTATCCCCACGTTCAGCATGTTTATTAAGGCAGCCAATGTTCAAAAACATGTTTATCACATTTTAAGAAACAGCAATAAATTTATATAAAATATGATTGGAATAAGCACACACATATATGTAAAGCAAACTGGCAGAAAGAGAAAAACTTTACGCGAGTCTTTTTACACACTCAGTGGTGAGGCCTGAGAGAAGCACTGATACTTGGAGGTCCTCAAAAAAATATGAACCGCAGTGTTTTAGGTCCTGGGTCAGCAACCTGTAGCCCGTGGACCAAATCCCCACATCAGCTGTTAGTGCTCAGCCCACGAGATGAGAATGGTTTTTACTTATTTAAATAGCTGGGGAAATAATAAAGGGAAGAGTATTTGGTGACATGTGAAAATTATACAGAATTCAATTTTCAGTATCCACAAATAAAGTTTTATTGGAACGCTGTCGTGTTTGTTTCATTACACACTGTCTGTGGCTGCTTTTGAAACACCAAGCAGAGTTAAGTACTTTCAACACAGACTGTATGGTCTGCAGAGCCTAAAATATTTCCTCCCTGGCCCTGTACAGGAAAAGTTTGCCGAGCCATGCCTTGGGTTGCTATCTGTATTCTGAGATCCCCCGAAGATTCCACTGGACACAATTTCATAAAAACAAAGATTGCAATCAGTTGCCCAAAATAAGCTTAGAAGTTAGCTGACATGCACGGACCTTACTCACTCACTGTTCTTAAAGCTCAAAGTCCTATTTGATTTTCCAGAAAGAACTGGGACAGGAAAACAAAATACATTCGTGTGCTCCTCTTTCTGAAACTATTTAAAACGAGTTGCAAACTTTGCATACGTGTTTCTTCTCACAGATAATTTACACCAGTTCAGAATGAATCCCTTCAATTGGCTGTGAGGTCCCGAACACCATCAGAATGAAGACAGCATGTGCTATTGGCCAGTGGAGAAAAGTCGGTTATTTCCTGTCTGCCCTGACAAGTTGTCCCACTTCCAGCTTCAAAGGCTGCTCTGAGTCAGCCACCCTTCCTCTAATTTCTTTTCCTAGACTCTCCCCACCCCTCAAGATCAAACCTGTTTCTCAGATAATTTCCCAGGCTAATCAACAGTCACTGTGTGTATGGGGGTGGGAGGGGGGGAAGCTAGCAATAAAACACAGCATGGGAAGCTTAGGAGGAAAGAAGTCATGTTCTCGTCTTTATTTCTCAACCTCTTGATGCACCTCAAGTACCTCTAGAGAGTTTCTCTTCCCGCATAAAATCGTCTGCTATCTTGGGGCAACCCAGCAACTAACTACCATCATAACAAGAGGGCTCATCAATGAACACAATCTGAAGATCTCTCTGTAGCCAGACCTGGAACTGAGTATGCAGAGAAACTCCATCACCTCCTTCCTTTAGATAGTAACCACTCCAGGGCAGGATGGAAAGAGTGCCTGTGGGTCACTAGAAAAGGACAGAAAGGTCAGTGGCTGATAGCACTAGAGGTGTAGATGCGTTCATACAGAATCCACAGCACTCCGAGGCAGTGAGGTCTCCAATAGGAATGCCAACTGGGGGTGGGGGGCGGGGGAGTGATTTACAAATGGAGCACTTGGTTATCACAGGAAAATGGAAAAGTAAGCTAATCTCATAGAGGGATTTGTCTAAGGAAAGATTCTGACTCTAGTGATTGTATAAACATTAGATACAAAAACAAAGAAAGCACTATAGCAGACCATCATCAAGTCATGTCACTAGTGTCTTAAGGAAAAAAAAAAAAAAAAAGGAAGAAAAAAAAGAAAACATTAAAATATTCCTATATGGGGGTAACAACCACCAAAAAATCATCAGAGAGCCTATCAGAGTCTCTTTGCACTGGTCACTGTTTGGTCTACTTGATGAGAAATGCAAATAGACTCTGAACATTCATATCATTCAATCAACACTGTTGATTCACTTGACTTGACTCCCACCCCCGACCACCCACTGTTTCAGAGCAGAGAGACAGCAAGGCCTTAGATGAGCTGGGACACTGGATTTGAATCAGTGCCCTAGAAGGGAAAGGTTCCATGTCCACGCTTTGTCCATCCTCAGAGCCCTAACAGCTGGAGAAGGTATTGTATCCTCTGGGAGCCTTCCAGAACAGCTGATACTTAGAAGGGACGGGTTTCTCAAGATGTTCCGCAACCTTTGCAAATGAGCTTATGAGACAATCTCTACATAGACATGATGAAAAAAATTGGAGTGCAGACAACCAACCCCATGTCTCCAGAATTCGAACATTATGCTTCTGAGTTGTAATCCAAAAGGAGAGGAAACGAAAAAGTCAAAGATCCCTACTGACATGGTCCTACCTGCACGGGCTGTGTCATCCACGAGTGTGGGGGTGGGCAGAGAGGAGGCCAGGACACAGCATCCCTCCGCCACCTGGACCACTGCCATGTCTTTATTATCTGCACCACCCGGGACCTCCACCTTCCCTATTTGCTCAAGCCAGGTTTCCCAAATCCTTACTGAAGTCACTTTCTCTTCTTCACACTACACACAGGATGGTTATCACTGCTGCTACACTTAATACTGAAGTTTTTCACTTTGGCTTTACTTTAAAATGCAACAAATAAGGTAAAGACCTTCTGGGAGTTTTTTAATGCTGGGAACCAATTAGAGTGTGTTTTCCAAAAGAAAAGATGACAGATAGTATTTTCTTTCCTTCTTCCTTCCTTCCCTTTTTCTCTTTTTCTTTCTTTCTTTTTTAAAGAATTGGTGTGAAAGAGAAAGGAACTGGGCCCCTGTGCTCTGTCTCATGGTGATTCGCCAGCATTCATGCCTTGGGGCTCAAACTCGATCCCACACCCCAAGTACCAGAGATAAGGACACAGACATATCAGAAGGCCCTACACAAGGAGAGGTACTCTGCTACAAGTCCCACCCCCAAAGGACACCTAGGGGCAGAAAGGGGTCAGAAAACCTTATATTTGCTTGCAGTTATGAGTAATTTTTATTATTTAAGTATCCACATAGAGGAGGCTTGCTGCCAAAGAAGGTAAAGGTTAGGAATTTTCATGAGACAAAAAGAAAAAGGAAGGATATCTATGATCCTCTTGCAAAATCAGCTGAAATAAGTTTAATGGCTCTAAACAGTCAGGAAGTCTGTTTGAAGTCTCTTATAAGAGGAGACAAAAACCCCCACCATCATACTCCTACTCCATACACCTATTAACACAGGGCCCTATAACCACCTTGTTGAGGCCCTGGTTGGCTGCTCCTCGCTGGAGCCAGTGCCAGACGCTGAATCACCACCACCGAGTCTCCGGCACCTGAGTTGTCTTTGGAGGGATTCCATCCAAGCACTGCCCAAGCCTGAGCCTGTCTAGCTTGAACGAGTCGGCAAGACCACAGCCTGAGGCGCCATGACCGTAGGCATTGCAAGGAAGGAAAACAGAAGGCAAGTTTATTAGCAAATGTCTAAAATGTTGTTAGGTGCTGCATCAAACTCGTTTCTCCTTGTTACGGAAGGACCAGATTGTGCCCTGTGAAAAATAAATACATGGGCCCATTCCTTCTCCAAGTTCCCAAAGTAGAAAATATGGTGGTGGTGGGGGGGTCAACTGCAAGGGTAAATGAATCAAAGGGATCTATTAACTTGCTGCATTAACCTGTTGTTTTCGGCAATTGTCTTTTATGGGGATGCAGCCCAGCAACTCTCATTATGAATAATCCAGATTCATATCTTTTCAAACCTTGTGATGAGACCAGCTCATTTTGAAGCTTGCAGAAGAATCTGGCCACAATCATGTTCAAAATAATGGAGAGGTTTCTGTGATTTTACTACTAACACTGAACCTAGTTTCTGCTCCAACAAATATGATGCTGAATTCCTTTATCCTTGTGGTGTAAATCACACATACTTGGGATGCCCTATGAATGGTATGCTTCCCAAAATGCCATCCTTCCCTTACCTGAACGTTGGGGAAGGAAGGAAAAGTGAAAGCTAGTTTAGAGGCAGCATTCCAGCCGCGATGAAAGAGAAAGAAAGAAAGAAAGAAAGAAAGAAAGAAAGGAAGGGAGAGGAAAGGAAAGGAAGAAAGGAAGGAAGGAAAAAGAAAAGAAAAGAAATAGAAGTGGAAAGAGAAGGAAGATCCAAACCAGACTAATAATCTAAAATTTGGAATTACTCACTCTTGGCCAAGTTAACAAAGACAAAAATCATCATCATCATCATCATCATCATCATCATCATCATCATCATCATCGTCATCTCCAATAATTTACATTTCTCAGAGCAGTTACTGCAAATAGCAAAGATTACCCTAGTATAACAATTGAAGAAATAAGGACCATCCAGAAATAGAGCAGCGAGTATAGTTAACTCCCTGCAGTTAGAGTACTAAAATAAAAACAATGTATTGAATTGCTTACCATGGGCCAGGCACTATACCAGTTAGTTGCTGCAGACTTGCTATCTTACTTCTTATTCCCAACATCTCAAAGGGAAGCAGGGCAAGGTTTTATGATTACCAAATTAAAGTGGAAAAATCATGAGATGGTGAGGTTCAGCGACTTGCCCAAGGTCACAAGTCTAGTAAATGGCCAGGACAGAAAAACAAAAACAAGCAAACACTGTCTCATACATACTTGACACTCACATTCTACCAAGGTCACTGGTTAGACCAAATATGGCTGCAGGTAATTCCGGCAAAGGGATATGCAGTCCTACAGAGCCAAACATGCATGAATGAATTTAGGTCCTTTTGTTTTCAGGAGGAAGGGAAAGGCCTTGTCCCCAGTATCACATCTTTTAATGTAACTTTACCTGCTTTCTTTTCCTCACACAAAAGACTTGCTTTCTTCAACCAGATCCTTCCATTCCCAGGAATCTTGGAGCCATGGCCACATCTGCAAATTTGCCCTCCCATTCTCTGTCCATATTTACAAGGCATCCACATGTCTTCTCCACTTAAATTCTACTTTTTCCAGACAAATACTGCATGATCTCACACATATATATATACATATATATATGTATATATATATATATATATAAATAACCTAAGAAGACTGAACTCCTAGAAGGAGAGTAGAAAATGGTGACTGCCAGACACTGGAAGGTTGGAAATGGGGAGATGCTGGTCAAAAGGCACAAAGGTTTGGTTAGTTATGCAGGATGAGTATGTACTAGAATTCTTATGCACAGCATGGTGCCTATACTTAATAATACTGTATTGTCTGCTTGAAATTTGCTAAGAGAATTTTTTTTTTCTTGATGTGTTTGTTTATTTGAGAGAGACAGGGCAGGGGGAGGAGCAGAGGGAGCAGGACACGGAGACTCTGTCCTGAACATGGAACCTGACTTGGGGCTCCAACTCCTGACCCTGAGATCATGACCTGAGCCAAAATCAAGAGTCACATACTTAGTTGACTGAGCCACCCAGGCGCCCCACTAAGAGGCTACTTCTTAAGTCCAAACTCATTACATCCACAAAAGGCTAAAAGTTTAGTCAGAGTTAGTTTGAGTTGGGGATCTTTTCACAGCGTATACATATGTATAAAAACATCAAGTTGTACACCTTAATTCTTATGCAGTTTCTTTATGTCAAAGATATCTCCATAGAGTTGCTAAAAAATTTAAAAAATTAGATGAAAAACTTACAAATTCCACCTTTTCCTAAAAACTCTGCTTATCATTTAATTCCTTCCAGCAGGAGTGTTCCCAGGCGTCCTCTGACCCAAGGGACCGATGCTTGCTGTGAATCCCTGCGGTGCCCTGAGCGTCTACGGCTGCGATGGCAACCTCCAGGCAGGCAGACGGGAAGGAGTGGACACACCCAGCTACACCTGTTCTCCCTCGCACTGGGCTTCGCCTCTTTACCTATCCAAGTTCATCCAGCTTCTCTTATGATTCCAATGCTACTGTCATCATTCACTGATGCGCATTCCTTCCTCAAACCCTTGTAGGGACAAGCACCTCATTCCTTGGTTCAGCGGGACCAAGAATACAATTTTTCAAAAAGAGCATTTCATAATGCCAACAGCAGAGAGACTGAACTGAAAGAGCACAGACTTCCTGTCATAAATGAATACAAGTCCAGCACAGCTCAGGGGCTGGGCACCTGTGTCTTTGCTCTACCATCATCTAAGTTAGACCCACCTCTCCCACCTACCTGGACCAGCTTTCAGATCTAGCGTGATTGCTGGCCCGTGTTTTTTCACCCACTGTGGATTCTCACACTCTGCTATGACCACTTGCTTTTTGTTGGGAGGGGAGAATTAAATCACTCTAATTTTTTTTTTTTAAGATTTTTTTGAATTTTTAAAAAATTTTTATTTCTTTGACAGAGATCAGAAGCAGGCAGAGAGGCAGGCAGAGAGAGAGGAGGAAGCAGGCTCCCTGCTGAGCAGAGAGCCCGAGGTGGGGCTAGATCCCAGGACCCTGGGATCATGACCTGAGCCGAAGACAGAGGCTTTAACCCACTGAGCCACCCAGGCGTCCCTAAGATTTTATTTTTATTTATTTGAGAGAGAAAGAGGTGGTGGGAGTGTGGCAGGGACAGGGAGAGAGAATCTGAAGCAGACTCCTCGCTGAGCAAGTAGCCTGATACACAGCTTGATCCCATGACCACAAGATCATGACCTGAGCGGAAACCAAGAGTTTGGTTTCAACCGACTGAGCCAACCAGGAGTCCTTGCAATAATCGTTTGTTAAAAAACATTTTCTCTGGATGCTCTTTTCTTCTCAGTTTTAGTGAGATACACTTAACATATAATATTTTAATTTTTGGTGTACACCACAGTGATACATTAGACATATAAATTGGCATGTTTTGATATCTATATGATATAAAGAGATATATATGTATATATATATATATGTATATGTGTATATATATATATATATATATATATATATATACACATATCTCTCAAAATGATTATCACAGTTAAGTTCAGTTAACAGCTATCACCTCACATAGTTAATCTTTTTCCTTGTAACGAGAACTTTTAAGATCTACTCTCTTAGCAACTTTCAAATATTTATTTGATACAATATGGTTAACTTCACTCACCAAGATGCATATTACATCCCAAGAACTTTCTTTTCTTGTAACTGTAAGCAGGTAGCTTTGGACAACCTTTACTCCCATGCCCACCTCTCACCCCCACTCCCTGCCTCTGACAATCACCAACCTGTTCTGTTTCTATGGGTTTACTTACATTAGATTCCACATTACGAGGGAGATCATGCAGTATTTGTCTTTCTCTGTTTGACTTAATTTCATTCAGCACAGTGCCCCTAAGGTCCATTTGTGTTGTTGCAAATGGCAGGATTTCCTTCTTTTTTATGGGTGAATCATAGTCCGCACACACCACATTTTCTTTATCTATTCATCTATCAATGGATACTTGGGTTATTTCCTTTGTCTTGGCTATTGTAAATAATGCTGCTAGGAATGTGGCAGTGAAGGTATCTGAGGCAGTGACTTCATTTCCTATGGATATATATCCAGAAGGGGAATTGATGGATCATATAATAATGTTATTTTTAACTTTTTGAGGAGCCTCCATACTGTTTTTTACAGTGGCTCCTCCAGTTTACATTCCTACCAAAAGTGCACAAGGGTACACTTTTCTCCACATCTTTGCCAACCCTTGATATTTCTTGTCTTTTTGACAATAGCCATCATAACAGCTGTGAGGCACCATCTTCCTGAGGTTTTTGATTTGCATTTCCAAATAATTGTATTCTTCAAATACAGTTTTTATATTTTAAATACAAAATGCTTGGTTCCTGGTTAATGGGGATGAGGAAGATAGTAATAAATGTTGTAATTTTTGGCTATTTATTACCAAACAGGTACTGAAGAGTACAGACATATTATCTCATTTAATTTTCAGTTCTTTGAGGGATTATTACACCCAGTTAAGGGACGCCTGTGTGGCTCAGTCAATTAGGTGTCTGACTCTTGATTTCGGCTCAGGTCATGATCTCAGGATCGTGGGATTGAGTGCCGCTTCGGGTTCTGCCCTCAGTGGGGAGTCTGCTTGAGGATTCTCTCTCCCTCTCCCTCTAGCCCTAAGCACCCATTCATGCTCTCTCTTTATCTTAAAAAAAAAAAAAATCAATTATTATACCCAGTTAACACATACAGTTAGTACATACAGAAACATAGGAAGAGACAGGTTAATTATAAGCATTATGTGAAGTGAAGTGTGCACGGAAAGTTCTTAGCACAATACTTGTACATGATACTTACTAAATATAACATATTACTATGACACATTACCCCACACCTACGAAAATATATTTTGTGGAAAGCAAACATTCCTGTTTCCCAGTAATCTCAAACCAGTCATTGTCCTCTTTACAGAGACGATGAGAAAACCACAGCACCCTCTGTTGAACCAAAAGGAATCTAGGGCAGATACCGTTCACTGTACAAAAAACAAGCTGAGGGCAAGAGGGGATCTGTGATTTGCTCAAGGTCACACAGATGTGTAGCCAAGAGTCCTGGCTCCTGCTGCTGACAAAGGCACTTGAGCAAGCATGGTTCTTTCTGACCTTCACCAAACCCTAACCAAGCCTTGCCTTGACTCTTAGAACAAGGCGGCAGTAATGGCATCCTCGGGGCCAAACAGAAAGCTAGCGGGAGATGAAGATACGCTGCTGCTGGTGAGGAAGAAGAAGATGGCCAATACTGAATGCCAACCGTGGGTCTGGCTTACTTCTAAAGTGCTTTCCATAAACAGAACGTTTACATAATATGCCAAAGGTCACACAGTTTGGATTAGAATCCCTTCACTTGGACTTCGGGAATGACACAACCCAAAATGGCCACTGAACCACAGATCCATGGATTTGGAACTCTTCCATTCGCAGAGAACTAGAACTACTTGCTAAACAGAACAGATCTTCAGGGGGAAAAAAAATTTAGAAATGTTCAGAAGAATTGAAGCCAGCAAGGCAATCCTATAGGAAACTTTTTGAGATTTTATCTTTCCTAGAAATATAAATATATGTGCATAGACTACAGGTAGAGGATATGGCAAAAGAAAAATAGATTTTATTGCTCTGGTCAAGGAACTAAAATCCCTTTCTCAAAAAGGATATTAAAAACAAAACTTTGTTCATCAGATGGGCAGCTGTGTTCACGGAGTTGTACTCACAGTGCGACAATGATTTTTGGAACTTCTAGTAACCACAGTTTAGCATAAGGTGGAACTTGAGTCTTCATGCATGAAGAAATAGGGATTCTCTGGGAATTTGGGGGAATTACTGACCTTGAGAGAATCACAGCAATTCTGAAGAAAAATAAATGAGCTTTAAGAAATATTAATATGAGGGCACCTGGGTGGCTCAGTTGGTTGAGCAACTGCCTTTGGCTCAGGTCATGATCCCGGACTTCCAGGATAGAGTCCCATATCAGGCTCCCAGCTCCTTGGGGAGTCTGCTTCTCCCTCTGACCTTCTCCTCTCTCATGCTCTCTCTCACTCATTCTCTCTCAAATAAATAAATAAAATCAAAGAAAGAACGACATATTAATGTGCTTACACAAAAGCACTACACATGGTAGTGTAGCATCCGCCAGTCGTTCCACCTGGATGTGAACCCCTTCTACCTGAACCTTCGAACCCCAGCTCCACCACTTGCTAGCTGTGTGACGCTGGGTAAGTTACTTAACCTCTCTGTGCCCCAGTTTCTTCATCTATAAGAATGGAAGGAGATAACCGTTCCTCCATGACAATCAGTAAATGTAAAGTGCATGAGCTAGGGTCTGACATTCAGTAAGTGATTCTTTGGTGACTTCAAAAAGTGCTTTATACATGATCCCTGATTACGAACACGATAAGCTCGTGGTAGAAGATATGGAGTATCCATACATTAATTAGGAAAAGAAAAAAACAAAGTGTCACATCATCACCTACATATTGGTACACTGTCAACATCTAGGAGTATGCTTAAGTGAAGTAATTTTCTTTTTCTTTCTTTCTTTTTTTTTTAAAGATTATTTATTTATTTGACACAGAGAGAGAGAGAGAGGTCACAAGTAGGCAGAGAGGCAGGCAGAGAGAGTGGGAAGCAGGCTCCCCACTGAGCAGAGAGCCCGATGTGGGGCTCGATCCCAGGACCCTGAGACCATGACCTGAGCTGAAGGCAGAGGCTTAAACCACTGAGCCACCCAGATACCCCGCGAAGTAATTTTCTTAAGCATATGTGGAATCATATTATTTATGGTCTTTTAAAAATTACTTTTTTTAAAGTTAAAAACCCATTTTAAGAGAGAATTTCCAAATCTGATTTCTATAATCAGGTTCAAATAAACAGTACCGGAGCCCAAACAACCTATGCACAACTACCCTACTCTAGAGACTTCTGAAAAAGCTTTCAACAAAATACTTGAAACAGCAAAGGGCACATGACTAATTTTTTCACTGTGCTTAGTAACCATAGCAGAGAGGCTTAAGACACACCAGAACTGAAGAATCACATAGTAACATCTAAACTTAACAGAATGTTTCAATTCTTTTGCCCCCAAAGCACCAGGGCCCCAGAGTAACTTCTGACTCAACTTTGCAGAGCGATGTCTGTGTCTTTGCAAAGAACAAATGAACTTGATTTTTGTGGAAGTTAAACTGCCTACATCATATTGGGTTCATGTGAAATCAAACAAAAATCAAAAATCCCAGCCGGTGTTGTATCTTAAAAACAACAACAACAAAATCCTCACTTCCACCCTAAATGGATTAAAATTAAGCTTCAGTCCTCTTCGCCGCCTCCCTCACACTAGCTGTATTTTCCAGTCCAGTTTCCTCATGGTAAAACACTTTCTCATGAGACCGCCTGTGGTCAGGGCTGAATATGGCACCGGAAAAATGCTTCTCATGGCATCTAGATCATAGCCCGTCCAGGTCTAGCCTGACCATTAAGTACAGACACACCCGGAAATTGTAAACTATTTTAACAACAGGACATTTTCCCACCTCAAAAGTGGGATAATCTTTGCAGCCTACCTATGTCCCAAGGGTGTTCTGAGTATTAACAAGTTAGCATTAGTCAGCCACTTTGATTTCACAGACAAAGGCTCTGTACAGGCACAAAGTATGATTATCCAACCCAACCGCCTTCTGGAGAGTCACCCAAGAGGATGACAGAGGAAAGAGAGGCTCCTGCTTCCACCGCTGCCCTCTCTGGAGCAAAGCCACCTCCCAGTGACATACATGCTGGGCCAGACTGGTGGGGGCTGTGCTATGTCCGAGTGTCTGCTGCATTGTTCCCTTATATAGTCAATGAAGAGGGAATCCCTCTGTGTGCACGTTTCCAATCCGCATTCCAGAACAGTATAGGCAATGAAGCAGATTTTCAACGGGGATTTATAGGGCTTGATATGACTGGGCCAGGCACCGTGCTAGGCTCCTGTCCACTACTTTTTCAGGATGTGGATGAAAGGGGAAGCCTCTGTAGAAAATCATCCTCGAACTATCAAAAACGTGCTGGTGTGTGCACATTCGTCAGCTCAGGCTTAAGTATAGAGAACGTCTATAAAGAGTTATGCAAACCCCACCTGAGATTTCAAACAACAATACAATGATGTTTTTTGGCATGCTTGCTTCAAAATCTACATTTAATGTAGATTCGAGCCTTCCCCTCTGTCTCGAGAGGCCTCAATCTGAGATAACAATCCCGAAGAGCACCACATGCATTACATAATACTGAAGTCTGGAAGGTGTTTTTGAGGGACGATGAGGTACATGTCATTAGCTGCCATTATACTATCTGCTGGGCAAATGTAAAGGGAGGAGTGGGCCTCTAATCAATTATGCTGCACACTGGTCACAGAAACTCTGGTGTATTTTCCTTTAACTCAACTGTTCATGTTTAGATCTACAGTCAGAACAGGGCCTTCAGCAGAACTCCAAGAGCTGCTCATGTGTCCACATACACACACACACACACACACACACACACACACACACAAGCACAGCAGCAAGGTAGAGCTACTGAGGCAGGCATAACCAAGCCCAGCATCTAGAAAAGCTTCACTGCTGAACAACTAATCCTGGGAAATCCTGCCCCATAAAACCATACACCTCAATAGATTAATCCTTGGGAAAAAAAAGCCTGGCAAATTCGCAGAAGTCAAAAAGGTTCCTGAGTCTCAAGGGTTAACTCACTCGCCTTTTACCAAAAAAAAAAAAAAAAAGGCACATATAATTTCCTTTTATCATAAAACAATGCATTTATTATTTTCTGTATATCTGTTAAAGGGCATGGCTTTCTGAGTGGAAAACAAAACAGAACTTGGTCACATGTTTATTTGCTTCAGCTACTCCCTTCCCCTTCTGATAAATAATCAAACATGCCATCCAGAAAAAACAAAACCAGCGAGCTGGGAAATTTGATGGTCATCAAATAGACTGAGATACCAAGAAAAGCAGCCCACTGTTCCCACACTGCGTCTTCGGCCCCCACACCTACACTAACATCTGAGTAAATACCTTCAGTCACTCTTTCCATTTTCCCTGCAATTACTCCTACTGTTAAACAAATTGTCCTTAAGGCAGTCGCAAACATAATTTTTTTTCCCTGCAAAGTAGAACAACTTCTGAACATTAAAAAAGCTAGCAGAGCAATAGCAACACACACGTGCACTTATTTATTTTATTTGTTTAACTATTTCTTCCATCAGAGGTCCGGACAACTACAGAGCTTATTTCTTTCTCGATTCTAACAGATGCTGTTTTAGACAGTAAAATTTAAGGATATTTAGTCTGGGGACTAACAAACAAGGTTCAGCGTAATAACAATTCTCTTAAGATCAAAAAAGCTAATTTTCCATTTCCTGTCTATTCCCTGACCAGTACATAGTTAAAAAAAAAAAAAATTAGCACCTGGCTTACCAATTACAGTGAAGTTGGGGGTCAGGGTTGGGGGAGGGGTGCAGGGGGAGGGGTGCAGCGGGAGGTGGCGGGGGTGGGGTGGGGAGAGGCACAAAGGGGCGAAGGCATCAGACAGGAAAAGGTGGAACCCTTGAAAAAAAAATGTCAAACCATGTGTTAAGAAACTCATTTCACCAGAAAGGACTCAGAGAGCAATCCCATCCGCTCTTCGACACAGAGGGAAGCAGCAACCTAGGTCCAAGGGCTTTCCCAACCATACTAATTACCCACAATGAGAATTTTGAAAAGAGCTTTCCAACATCAAAGTTAACAACCATCGCGGAAAGTGAGGCGGCCTTTCTCTTTCCTTTCGCAGCCCACTCCGTTTAAACAATAGTAATATGAATGAGATAATGACCGTGCTTGTTTCAGCAGTCTGACTTTTATTGGCATGAAATTGGTACAAATATTATCAAGACCGATTCACAAGTGATGACGGTGTCGTGATGCAAACATCAGAGGACAATTCCACAGAGGCAGAATTACAAAAGGCACCGTCCCTGCACCCTCTCACCACTGGTGATAACAGGAAGAAAAAGAAGGCAACACAAAACAAAGTCCCAAATAAGCAGAGAGGGCTCCAAACTACATTCAAGCGTATAAAACTGTCCTGAGGACCCTCGGCTGCCTACTTTGCGGCTCGTATCCCAAGACCCGTCCGAAAGCAAGAGCGAATTAACAAGGAGTTAGAACCAACCGGTCTTCTCAAATCTCTAAAAAGAAAACCGCCTTTGATGGGGGGGGGGGGGCGGCGGTGGAGAGAAAGCAGTAAACAAGTTGGATCATCTTATTTTGCCCTTCAGAGATCATCTGCGCAGGAGCGGATCCCTAGTTTAAAAGTTTAACCCCGCAAAAATGTTCCTTTTTTTTTTTTTTTCTCTGGACACTTACAGAGAAAATGAAGAGTTTGACGGAGTGAGCTCGCACTGTCTGCCTTTGGATTTCCGTCTTCTTGCTGTAGATGGGTTCTGGCTGTTTCTGTGAAGCGGGGGTTGCCGAGTGGTAAAAAAGATGTTTGAATAAACAGGAAGTGCTGTGCGGCTGAAGCACACTCGAGGAGAAAACACACTGGAACATTGCCCTTTGTAGGCAACCTCAGGGACGCTTGCCTCCACAGTAGCTGGCTGGGCTCTCACTAAATGACAAAGAAACCACAAGAATTCCTCAAGTAATTCTTCACTTTCAAAGTTGAAAGATCAGTTGGAGCTTGCAGGTAATTTTCAAAGTTGCATTTAGCACTTAAGGAAATCTATTAATGCTCCCCGTATCTAAATCACTCCAGGTCTGCAAGCAGCGACACAGCATCAGAAGTGTGTCCTGGCCAGACCGAGCCCTCGCCAAATGGCTCATTCTCGCAGACAAATACACACCGACAGGGTTTCGGGAAACCTGCTCTTGAGATATTTTTGTGGTGACATTTACATAGGCAGGATGCTTTAAAAAAAAAAAAAAAACAGGGAAGAAAGAAAGAAAATACAGATTCTTCAGACTTTAGAGAAATTTGTCACATGTATTTTTAAAGAACATATCGTCCCGCATTCCTGGGATATGCCCTTGATCTTGCTTTTGCTGCTTTTCTTTTCCATTTTCCTTCTCTGCAATCAACCAAACTACCTGTTTATCTCCAGATGCCTAGCTTGTCTACTCGAACACTCCTTAACCCGCCCCAAACTAATTATCAAAGTCCTGTCTTCCGTCACCCGGGTAACTTGACAGACACTGTAAAGAAAAGTAAACTGCTAAAGGCAGAACAAGTCAGCTTGAAAAATAAGATGAGGAGCTGAACAGCCATATTCAATAAAAAAAAGAAACAGGGGGAAGGGGAGGAGGAAGAAAAGGATTCCTTCTGAAAATGTATTGCTGTTGTGGCAATGTTCTTCTGCCACGGAAGCAACTGATTTGTTATTGAGCATGGAATGCTGGACTGTCTGTCATCCAGGTGCTAATACTCGGCTAAAATAACTCATTGGGAACTGTCAGTGGGATGTTTACATAGGCCCCAATCTTTTCTTCATGGAAGGAAATTTTTTACTGGAATTCATCTTCTTTTGATCTCACATTCAAAGCAACGGCAGCTTGATAGACATTCAAGTCTGAAAGCAAATCCAGACGCTGAAGATAAACCGCCAGAATATGACAGGCAGAAGCATCTAAAGCTTATAAAAATGAAGAGAACAGCATGTCGCCTGAGTATTACAATAGCAGAAATCAAGAGACATATTAGGTGGAACTGATCAGCCACAAAAACAGTTCAAAAGGCAGATCATAGAAATAGAGGACTAGGCTAGGAGGAAAAAAAAAAAATGGGAAAGATCTGGTTTACTGCCTCACCTCCCTTCTGAGCCCCTCAGCGCTTCCATGCCTGCCTCCCCACTTTTAGGAGGGGTAGAGTATCCAGTTCAGATGTTGCTGTCTAACTCAGCTGGTCCAGTTATAAACGCTGCAAATGGTCTTCTAGCAATCTATTTCCGAAAGGCAGGGGGGAAAGGCAGACCCTTACCTTGCTCAGGGTCCAGCGGGCTGCATTATACTACCATCCCTGCATCTGCTCTGCAATGCAGTTTCAAAAGACACATAGCCTGGCCGCCATGCAAGTGGGCGGTCAGGAAGAGCCGCTCTCCACAGAAGGGCTCTAAGTAGTTCGAGATGGGGCTGGAGAGCTCTAAGGACTCTAGTTCCCTGACATGGCTAGTTACCGAATGAGCACGAACGCTCCAGCCTCAGTCACAAAAATAGACAGATGCATTCCGTCCTACAGACAGAGAAGTGCTCAACACCTAGTAGCTTTGAAGCCCACTAGCACAGTTCCATAAAGGAATTACCTCAAGATCTTTCTTGGAGGCACGCAATTGTTTTCTTTTAAAAATAAGCCTCTTATTAGAATCAAAGTCAGTGCATATAAAGAAAAGGTAACTCTCCCACCAAGTCTGTCCCCAGAGCTGTTTGTTAACAAACACGGCGTGAATGGGCAGCACCAGGTTAAAGGGAAATAGAATTGCACCTTCGGACTTAGCCTGCGGTTCCTCCAGATTCTGCACAACCTTCTGGGACTTCAGAGCCAGATCTTCTGCAGCACCCTAGATTTTTTCTAAATGTCCCTCCCCGCCTTTCGCATAAATCAACTGTACAATGTAGATTTTAAAAATGTACTAACCTATTTAAAACGATGTAATCAGTTTAAGGGTTCCCCTCATGCAAACAAGATGCCTGTGTAACTTAGTTACAAATGTAAAAAACACGAACAAGCAAACAAAACAAAACAAAAGCCATCCTGGATTCTAAGACTGTCCTTAAAAGTTACCTTCTCTCATGCCTACAGAGTTGGTTTGCTAAATCAAGTGATTGTTGGTCTTTAAAGTGCCCTAGGCCCATGTCTTAAAGTCACTACTGTTCCTCTCTAACCTTAAAAAAAAAAAAAAAAAAGGTACCTAAATCTTACTCCCAAAAATCTCCCTAAGTATCCCATGTTGCTGTAGATATGACCTTTACCCAAAACAGGGAGGTCTACCATGAAAAAAAGAGAATGCTAATTCCATCCCCTTATACATTCTAAGACATTCTTCCTCTGCAAACAACGCCGTCACTACAGCGGTGAGGCAAGGAGCTACCCTCCACTTCTTAGGGACGCTGAAGGTCTTTTTTAAAAATCTGCCATGTATAAAGACCTTCATTAGTATAATTAAGTGACTGTTGGGGCTTTTTTTTGATATAAACAACTTTTGATATGTCATTTAAAAACCTCATAATAATATCATTAAAGGGCTCCCATTTTTAAAAGAGAAATTGTCTGCTCAGGGCCATGGAATCGTAGCCATGCTCCAGGACACTTCCTCTCTCCCTTTCAGACTTCTGGACTTGAATGTCACCATAGACCTTGAATCCTTGAATGTGAAATGGCTTCACGCTAATTGCTCTAATTGCTTGAAGATGTGCAGGCAGGTGAAACCTGATCCCCGTGGCCATTGTAGAGACCACGAACAACACTGGAATGTTTACACAGTGGTTTGATTTTAATAGACAGAAGGGCTGAGTTTAAGACAGCAAAAACACAGCTAATAGGTGACCCCTTAATGTAGTCCTCCTTAAAAAAAAAAAAAAAAGACACACAACAAAATACAATTTCATGTTCTAAAAGGCAGTGTCCTAAATGCCAAGGTTATTTGCTTGACTCTTGCAGTGAGTCCATGTTACGTTGCACCTGACATTTACACCCGAAACTCTACCCCGAATACATTTTTTTTTTTTACCTTAAAACAAAAAAGCACTTTATATGTCAGTCACCTTACAAACAGATTATGACTGTATGGTATTTCCAAGTAAGTGCACTCATTTAAATTTTAAATTGGATATTTTACACTACTGCAATACTCCCTGTCCCTTAAAGGGGAAGCCTTGTATCTCCTTGTTTATTCCTTTGCGGCTTCTGCACCCTCTCCCCACCATGTACGGAACTCCTGACCCTTGTAGATCCCATGACTGCAGTTAAAGTTGAACCCACATCCCTTCACGTTGGTGCTTAAGACACATGTGCATCCTTTCGGGGCCTTTTTCCTTTGTTACTGCATGGGACTGTGGTCTGCTTCTCATCTAGGGGCTAAGGCAGCCATGGGAGTGGCTGACATAGTTATTCAATGACAGTGGCCATTCTCCCTGGATATTTTAATGAATTGAGATGGATACAGAGGTTTGACAATGGCTCCCCAGAGTCCCCTCTTAACAGGAAATATACTGCAGCAAGACCAAGAAAAAAAATACAACAGCACCTACAAGGTGTCATTAACAAAAGGAAACCAACAAGGGTTAGGGGCAGGCTTAGACAGGTGTTGAAATACACACATACACACACACACACACACACACACACACATGCATTGTTATGTAATATATGTATGTGTGTACATATATGCTCACACACATATACATGCATATATAAGTATCAAGAATCTGAACATATAGAGTTATTTCCTATGGAGTCAAGTGACCGCTGCTAAGGAGAAAATAGGAATTAAACATTTAAAAAAAAACCCACGAAACAATGAAACTATTTTACGGTTAGGCTAGGCAATTAAAAGCAATAGATGCACCTTGTACATGAGAACAGAAAAGCGGGCAACAGACAGCTGGGAGCACTGTCGAATGGCGGCGGCTCAGCTAAGTTCTGCTGTGGATTAACTTTTGAGGGTAAAACACAAAGTGCAGAAGAAAAAGGGCAAAAAAAGGAAAAAAAAAGTCCCTTTAAAGCTATGAAACGCTTTTAGTTATATAAGGTAAGTAATAAATATAGGAACTTGCAGTGCCTGGACTATTTGTCCCCAAACACAGAAAGACAAAACAATCTAACAAAAATAACTGCGCAGCACACCCTTTCCAATCACAGCCACCTTGCAGGCTTTTATGGACACTTGTGCCTTGTCCTAAAATTTATAATCCCCTATTAAGAAGTAATGCCTCTCGCTCTGAGAAGGGGGCAGGGGGAGAGAGTGTCCATTTATCCACATAAAGATTAAGTATAAACTAGTTCAAGCCAGGGAGAGGAACACCAAGGGAAAAGTAAACAGGCCCCCACCCCCACCCCCAAAATAGTTCCCCTTTGAAAGCTCTATGCAGCGAGTGCCTGGTACCAAGGGCTGCCCTATTCCTCGGAGGGGTCAGCAAAGCTATGCTAGACTGACAGGTTCAGTTTACGGCAGGCCAGAACTTTGTTTGGATATACTGGCCTTGCTCACCGCCAGCTTAACAACAGATGGCTAGAAAACTTTCATTATGCTGCACAGGACTGAACTGCAAACAATCCAGAAAACTGTGAAAAGTTTAACTCCCTCTAAACCGATGTGCCAAACCAGGGTCTGCCCAGAGCCAGTGAGCCAGGGGGCCCAGGGGACCGTGGAAGTGATGGGTAAAACAAACGGGCACTTGCTAAAGGCCCAAGTCAACTCAATGTGCCAGTTGAGCAGAGACCCAGAAGAGCAGAGACCCTCCTTGGTCTTGATTTTAACTGTTCGAAGCCCATTCCTTATAAGGAGTTGTACTGACTGTGCCTTCTTTTTGATTTTCCCAAAATACACTGTCAGACTTCCCCTCCCTTTGGAGAAAGAAAATCTCCCTCCAGACAATTCTCAAGCTCCCTTCCTGTCTTCCCTCCCTCTGGAAATTGGGAGGACAGGACCCAGCAGTCTCACTCTAACACCTAGATTTAAATATGATTTATCCAAATCTGTATATAATTTAAATATTCATTAAATCGATTCAATCACATGAACCCTAATATCTCCTAATGCTCCGAGACAGGTTATAAATGCACCTTCAAAGGTTTAATTCAATTGGCAATCTGAGAGGTCTTATCACTAGGAATGTGTTATTTTCATATTATTCAAGAAATGAACAAATGTGCTTTCCACAAATGTATTTTAGAAGCTACCCTTTCCTGTTATTGAAAGAAAATTGTGTTTATTACTCCTTTAGCATAGTGTAAACTCATAAACGTCAACAGAGAGTACAAGGAAAGCTGTCAACTAAATATTGTTTCCTTCATGAGCTGTTCTTCCAAGTCAATTACGCCTTTCAACTTCTGGGGCATTGTATGATAAACTGGCAGTAAAAATCATTCACATTAATATACCATGGTGCCTTGCCTGCAAAAGGTAATTAAAGAAGTAAATGACTCATAAGAATAGACATATTAGCTGCAAAATGAAAGGCAACTGAGCTGCCACATAAAAATATGTACCATTAAGATACTGCATTTTCATATTCCTGTAATCAGCTTCAGTAGACTAATGCTTATTTAATCCAGTTCTGTGCTAAGTCCATCAACAACTGTTTTTTGCTGTTTTCTCCTTGACTGAACATTATGAGAGCAGGTTTGGAATAAATACTGCAATGAGATTTTTGCATACTCAATTGAAGAACAGGTTTTTACATTTTAAAATCTATTTTTTTTTTTTTTTGCTTTCTCTGAGAAATACAACATGAAAAAATTACTGGTGGGGGAAAGAAAAAAAATTATATATATATTGCTAGCTAGATACGTCTCTTTAAACAGCAGAACGTTTTAGGGAAAAATATTTGTTTCCACGTTCACCTGTTCTGACCCATACCACTGATGATCAGCACAGGGGAGAGGGAGCCCTGCCTCCCCTTCCCAGATCTCTGCTACCTTTATAAGGCGCTCCCTTTTGTTAATAACATCTTGCATTAGCATTAGTGGGATAAGGCAATTTATCCTGTGGCAGGGACAGAAGGAGAACTCGATTGAGGAGGAGGAAGGGGTTGACAGGAGTGGCAGGAGAGGACCACAGCCTTGCCTAGTGGCTCCTGAGTTCTCTGCCTTCTAGAGAGTGGATCTCACGGAACAGAATCTTCCCGAGGAAGAGCCAACTGACCCTCAAATTAACTGCTCTACTTTTCATTCTCTGGCTTTCAAACTGACATTTTGCTTTATCCCTCCCAACCTTTATTCCGGCATTCCCCTCGCAAGTCCAGACAAACCCCAAGAAGACACCTCCCTCGGGGTCTGAGATGCTCCGCTAAAACTGCTCGCTTCCCTGCCTCTGGAAGCTCCACCTTGACCTGAGGACGGGAGTCCACCATTTGCCTGAGTGAGACGTCCTGGGAACATTTAGATGCAGGAAGTTTCCGGGAGGCTGGAGAAATGCCCGTTCTTGTTGTGGAAATTAGGGCTCTTTGTTGATGACTGATGTGGGTCTAAGGCTTTGCCAATTCAGTTTGGGAGTTTCAGCTTTCAAAACTCTCCCGATTCCTCTCCAAAGGTCCGCCTTTCCAGCCAGCAGTGAAA
The DNA here is from genome assembly GCF_009829155.1 of Mustela erminea. Taxonomy (NCBI): domain Eukaryota; kingdom Metazoa; phylum Chordata; class Mammalia; order Carnivora; family Mustelidae; genus Mustela; species Mustela erminea. Next base: position 38,778,157 of record NC_045614.1, read on the forward strand.
ATCGGCCTATAAAACCTATCTGTCTTCTATCATGTCTGCCAGCAATCCACTCACTTTCAATAACATCTAAATGCATCTAGATGGGGTCCACTCACTTATCAAAAAAGCCCAAGAGACTCCTGACCTGTTTTTGTCTTCAGATGATAGGCTTTCGACAGAGGCAAAGGTCTACATTTCTATACAAGTTGTCGCCATCTCCCCTTCCCTCCTTCTGTGCAAACAGAAATCTCTTTGGCTTTAAAACTGATGAGCAGACAGCCGGGCCTCAAGGACAGCCCAGGGAGTGGGGACAGCCCTACAAGGACCCTTTGCTGTTTATTTACCTTTTCCCAGTACTGAGAACTGCCGAGAGCCTCCAAATTTAGGCTGGGTCTCTCCTCTCCATGTATTGTTGCCTCAGTGTTCGAGCAGACACCACTTGGAACCACAATTAATGAGCTCTAGTCCTTTTTCTAATTAAGGAACAAAGGTTCCTGTGTGCACAGTATGGTGACGCTGTCTGCGGAACACACGTGGAAGGCGAAGTGAATGCTCCTAATTGCTTCAAAATGGGATTTTTAATATTTAGGAACATAATGGGATCGGGAAATAAGAGCATTTCCAACATCCTTTACAAATAAGGCTTTACAAAATATTGTTAGCTGTTAATAATACATCATTATCAAAAATGGAAAGTTATGAATACCAGGCACATAACCTTTGTATTCACGTGAATTAACCTATATGTATGAATACAATGATACGTGAATTAGTTTTTAAAAATACATTAAAAAAAGAAAAAGCCCTCCTTTCAAAAAAAAAAAAAAAAAGAAAGAAAGAAAGAAAGAAAAATGTGAGAAGGCTGCTCCTGTGAGCCTGATACTCCTCAGACCTTAGCAGATTAGGATTCAAACGTGTAATTAAGAAAGATAACCCCAGTTTTCATAGTAATTAGGGGCTGTGGGAAATAGGATCCTATCTCTCAAAAGTGTTACAAATATACCACACTTCTAAATAACCTGCAATGCTTGGAAAGTAGACTCACTACCAAGGGCAAAGCTGCTGTGCCGTGAGCGAACAGAGTAAATGACAGACTGGCGTTCAAGTCCATTAGCTGCTATGTGATAGGAGCACATTCACTAGCACGCGACCTGTGAAAAATCTTAGATCTCTTTAAATCTCTGAATTGGATTACTGCATTAATTCTTAAGAACTGCAATCCTTCAACCAAGTCAAATTACCCTCATTAACAGTGGAAAAACTGCCTCTGCAATAAGTTAAAAAAAAAGATATTTATTACCTATAATCACTTTCACGTACTTCACCTAGAAATATGACGAACGGTGCCAACAACTTTGGCAACGGCAGCATCTTGATTTTGCAGACTGATCTGAGTTAAAATAAAACCGAAAACATGTGCATGGTGTCATGAATTTTTTTTCGCATCTACAGGACATGTCCTTCCCTTATCCCAAGCCTCTGATAGGAAGCAAATAGCCCCATTTTACAGGAGAAGACATGCGGGACGTAGGCAGAGACATTGAGCCCTCTGTCCAAATTCTCCCAGCTGATCAGGGACAGGGTCTCCTGGCCGTGTGCTCTGGACCTACACTGCAGGGATTAATTTAGAAATACAGTCTTCTAATGCTCGGGTCATGCAATGCGCCGACTTCTCCAAATCACACTCAGGGAAGGAAAGGCAGGCAAACAGATGCAAAGATTGGAACGCAGCTCCAAGGATAGAGACGATGCCCGTAATAAATACAACCGAAGCCGCCTCAATTCCTCCCTCACCACCCACATTCACTGTGACTAGTTAACCTGCCTCGAGAATGCGACCACTATGTCCTTTTCCAGGGACAGAGGTAAAAGATATGTAAATTGGTCTACGCTGGCCTTCTTGCCCTCTAAAATGGTCTCATCGGAAATGTGATAACAGCTTGACCGATGGAGAGCAACCTACGGCACTTTATAGCAAATGAGCTCCTGGAAGCCCACTGACGGTTGCTCTTGGCTCCAGGGATGGGACTGGACTTCTCAGCACAAACCAGTGCAGGACAGTCCTCAGCACTGAGAAGGCAAGCAACTGGGGAAGAGACGGGGGGCTTCTGTGTTTATGGAAAGGAATGGTTTTTATACCGGGTATCAAGGAATGAGACAAAGTGAACAGGCAGAAGTTGCTTTCTAGAACGTGAGAGCAACCAATGCTTCTCAACAGCTATAATCAAATGCTAACTGGAGTTCAAAATGAAAACCCAGAGACACCACAAGGTTCTGAAGTACCTTCTGAATCATCAGGAGAGAAAAAGAAAAAGGGGGAAAAATTAAAAAAAAGATAAAACCGTGCTCTGGAGAGTTGTCATGTGAAATGCATTTACTGCAACCTACTGATTTGAAACTAGATAGTCTTTAGTTAGTGCAATGATGGTAAAAATCAACTAAGTAGAATATTACTGGTGGCTATCCTATAATCTACCGTGACCTTCTTTTTGTATAACTTCCAAAAACCAATCGTTGTTCGGACAGCATTTCAATTCCACATCAGATCCGCAGGGCTGTGGTATAGAGTCCAATAATCAGGGAAATAGCACTGGTCTGTCTCAGTCTATAGCAGGGACGGGCATTCACTGCCCTTCTACGCTTCCAAAGACCTTGCAAGCTGGGAGTGACAATACCCATTCCACGGAGGAGGAAGACAAGGTCAGAGAGGTTGACTAACCTGCCCAAGGAGAAACACCTTCTAAAGTGGGCGTCCGACAGCTTGGAGGTGAAGGTGAAGCCGAGGAGAAGTCAGAGAGAGGAGGCGTTCAGAGGAGGGCTGGGAACAAAGAGGCTCCTATCTTGGGGCAATGAAAAATTTGCAGGAAGCCACGATCCACACATCAGATGGCCATGACCTAGAGACTCGTCACTTACCTCCTGCACTGCGTATTTCAAAGGAGCATGTGGGAATGGGTCTTCTTTGGCTCAACCATTTGGCTCTCTTCCTTTCAAGAGCTTTGTGATCAGCAGTCAGGTGCTTCCCAAACAATAAATGCTTTACCAGTGACCTCATGATTAACCTGGTTCATGACTCTAGCAACCTTTCCATATGAATGTTAAAGTTACCTTTGCACAAGTACCAGACCATACCTTCTACTGACACATCAAATAAACACATCTTTTGATGCATGAGGACAATCTCAGCCCTAGGCCTATGAAGGTGCTCCTTCCCAAGGCTTATAGTTGCATAGGAATTAGAGATAAGGTGCCGACAACCCACAGATCCAGAAATAGAAAGCCACTACTGAGGAATCTTTAATGAAAGAACTTCACGTCCTTGTCTTTTCTAGTCTACTCTAGATAAGGCCATTGAGATTGTCCATGAAGAGCGGATATTTAAGATGAGATACCCAAGCTGAGAAACAATCAACCAGCCAAGCAAGAGAGTGAGGAAGATCAAGGAGACGGACCACGGGTGCTGAAATATTACAGGTGGAAACAAGATGCTAAAAGATGAACTTAAAAGTAGCTGCTTTTATACAACTGCACTGTTCCAATAACAACGGTCTCTTCAGGCCTTTTGAAAAGGATTCTTTTTCTTTTTCAATCCTTTTAAGGCAGAAATGTATACAGATTGCAAATATGCTTTCGATCCAATGGCCTGGAATATAAAATGCATTGTGGTGGCAAAAAACTCTAAACGCATAAAGGAGTTTATGTGGTTTCGACAGAAAAATAAATATCTTCGATGCGGCCCCCAATTCTGTCTTTACCTTCTTCAATGTTGCAGTGCACCAGTGGTGGGCAGAATGCTAAGATGATCTCCTACATTCCTACCCTTTGTCCCAGATAGTTGACCCATCCGTGGTCAAGACGTTGATTTGCGGGGTTTTGCAGCTGTAATTAAGGCTCCAAATCAGCTAATCTTAGGATAGGGAGATAATCTAAACAAGCCTTAAAAACAATCAAAGGGGGTTTATATTTGGGAGTTTATACTAGCATTTAGCAGTCAGAGAGAAAGCCGCCTTTCCAAGCAAAAGAAATCTCTGCTGTACCACTGCTGGCATCAGGGAGAGAAGGCCACCTGGCAAGAAATATGGGCAGCCTCGAGAAGCCCAGAGTGGCCACTGGTTGACAGCCAGCAAGGAAATGGGGACCTCAGTACTACAACCACAATGAGCCACATTCTACCAAAAACCTGAATGGACTGCAAGCTGATTATTCCCCCAGCATCTCCGGACAAGAATTCTGTCCAGGTAACACCTTTTACCCTCAGACCCTTCTGGAACTCTGAGCAGAGAAGCCAGCAGTTCTGTGGCTGGCCTGGGGACCCATAGGACTGGGAGCTGAGAAAGGGGCACTCTAAGCTGCTAAGTTTATGGCCATTTGTTCTGCAAAATCAGAAAACTAATGCATGTGGGAAAGAGATGGAATCCCATCACCTGTGTCTAAAGCTTATGGAAGAAGCTCCTGGAAGGGAGGAGCACTGGACGGGAAGGGAATGGAAAAATGGAGCAGCATCCCTTCTGGCCTCATGGGGACCGACGTGGTGAACTCGTACAGGGTCACTCGGCCATCCCTGGTCTCACCTTCTGACCTTGATCTAAGCACGCTGCTGTTTTCTCTGCTGTGAAGTAGAAGTAATGGCAGCATCATCTCTTAGTGACTTTGTGGGAAGCGAATTATACACAGAAAGTGCTGCTAAAAAAAAAAATTATTTATTTGAGAGAGAGACAGAGAATGAGCTGGAAGGGCAGAGAGAAATCTCATGCTGATGCTGTGTGGAGTACGGACCCCATGCAGGGCTCGATCTCATGACCCTGAGGTCACGACCTGCACCAGGACCAAGAGTCAGATGCTTAACCAAATGTGCCACCCAGGCACCCCCTGCAGAAAGTGCTTTTAAGACAGAGTCTGGCCTTCAGTAAGCCCCGTATAAGAGCTATTATTATTATTACTATTGCTATGTATTCCAGAATAGAAGCTGATTTTTTTTTTTTCCAGAAAGTCTGTTTTCTCCCCCAAGGGAATTTGGAAGAATTTGGAAGACAGGGCTCAGTAAATATGTAAAAATGTATCCATAATAAGGACTTTACCACTAATGACTTTTCATGGTACACTATAAAACCCATCTAATCTCACAAGAAAAAGCAAGAAAACCCCTCCACAGTCATGATTTTGCCGCATAATTTTATGTTTGCTCAAAGGAAAAAAAGACTATAAAGGACTTTAAAGTTGTGATTTATTGCTTTTTAACAAGCAGTTTTGGGGAAGCCAGAAAAGAGGATCCCCCTGCTGAAAGGGCAAGGGGAGGTAAGGAATTTCAGCGAGGGGGTCAGAGACAGGAGCAGCCAGGAAAAGGAGGCCACGGCACAACAAAACAAAGGCTGACTCCAAGCCCAGCGCGCACACTTCCTTCTTCCCCTCGCTGGTTCACTTACTGAACTCCTCGTGGCCTTTCTGGCAGGGCTGGGAAGTGAGTGGTGAAGTCAGCTCTCCCTCACCTTACGACAACGGGGGGTGCCAGGCCAAGAGCACCAGGGAGGGGCTACCGATGTCCACGGCTGGGGTGCAGAGACAGCTGACCTAGGGCAGGTGCCAGTGTCCCAACACCTGAGCAGCGAAGGACGTCTATCAGTTGGGGGGTGGTGCACAGAAAAGTGTGTGTAGGGGGGTTACGGAGTGGGCAGAGAAATGAGCATGCCTACAGGTGGAAACACAAACGTGACCTCACAGGAGGGGCCAAAATGCCAAGAAGGAGCTGGGCGAACCACAAGGTAGAGGCTATGATGAGGAGATCTTGTGCAGAAGTTGGTCTTAGGTTAATTAGGATCATTTTTTAAATCTACCGCACCGTAAAATTTACTTTTCAGATATGGAGGGCATGCAGTATTGTAAATTTTAACACATCTATAAATTCACATAAGTACCACCACGATCAGGATATGGAGCAGCTCCATGACCCCCTGCACGTTCCCTTCCTAGTCCGACCTTCCATCCCTAACTCCTGGCAAACACGGAGCTATTCTCTGTCACTCCCGTTCTAGGTTTTCAAGAATGCCACACAAATGAAATCATCTAGTAGGTAACCTTTGAGACTGGCTTCTTTTATGCAAAAGAATATCTCAGAGATTATTCTAAGCCGCTGGGTACATCCGCAGTTCCCCGCTTGCTGTTACAGATTCTTAGTCTACGGCGCGGAGGTATCCTACTGCCACTCAGCCGCTGGAAAACACTGAGGGAAACCTCAGCGAGGGGCTCCAGATAAAGCTTCTATGAACATCCACGATGAGGTTCTTCTATAAACATATGTCTTCGTTTCCCTAGGATGAATGCCCAGGAGTGTGAGTGCTGGGTCACACAGAAACTGTGTGTATTGTATGTGCATGTGTGCATGTGTGCGTGTGTGTGTGTATTTTTTTTTAAGATTTTATTTATTTATTTGACAGACAGAGATCACAAGCAGGCAGAGAAGCAGGCAGATAGAGAAGGAACCAGGCTCCCCAGTAAGCAGAGAGCCCAAAACGGGGTTCGATCTCAGGACCCTGGGATCATGATCTGAGCCGAAGGCAGAGGCCTTTAACCCACTGAGCCACGCAGGCACCCTGTGTATTTTTTAAAAAACTGACCCAGCTGTTTCTCAGATGGCTAGCCCATCTTTCATTCCATTGGCAAAGCATGCAAGTTTGTTCCACATCCTTGCCAGCACTTGGTATTATCAGCATTTTTCTATTTTAGCCACTGTGACAGGTGGCTAGAATTTACATCTCACTACATTCTAAGGATGCTGGACAATTTTTCATGCCTTCTGTATATCTTTTTTGGTGAAATTTCAGTTTGCCCTTTGTCCATTAAAAAAAATTTTTTTTTTATTGTAGAGTTTTGAGAATGCTTTGCATATTCTATGTACAAGTCCTCAGTTGGAGGTGTGATTTTAATGCATTTTCTCCTAGCTGGTACTTTGTCTTCAATCAGGGATTATATGTGTAATTTAGAAAGTTCCCTTACACTATGTCTGGGAAGAAACACAGGAAGGCTTTTCAGGTGGGGGCAATTTACTAAGAAATGAAGAACTGGAGGCCGGGGATGGGCCTGATGTCTGGAGCACACAGAACAAGAACAAGGTGCTCTCATGGCACAGGCAGGAGCTTGTGTGAAGCAGTCCATCTGGGGCGATGCCTTTAATACGGTGACTAATGATGCCACGTAAAGGTGATGTCTTCCCGTCCTCTGTTTTTAGTGCCGCTGAACCATCCCAGGTAATAAATCAAAGAAGCCAGGGTGGCTATTTGTATGGCGAGATAAGGGAAATTAATTTCAATGCCCAAACATGGACCTCCTTATATTAAAAAATGACTTGGCAATACTAGTCCTTTTCACGAGAATGTCTTGGACAACCAACACTTGGAAAACACACACGTGGGGTGGACTCACCCTCTGTATTTTCAAGAGAAAGACTGTTGTCTCCTGAGATTGGAAAGTCAAGGGGAAGAATCATTTATAAAATAAAGAGCAAAAAAATAAAGCACGGATGGGAAAAAAAAAAAAAAAAAAAAAGAAAATATTCATGGACTTTTGAGAAAGGGAGGCTTGTAAGAATAACCTGCATGTAGTCGTAATTCATTTAGCCCTTAAAAATTACATTTACCGTGCTTTGCAAACTACTCTACTTGTCTCATTTTCACTGGAAACTCAGACGCTTTTGAGTTTAAAATGCATAAAAATATAAACACTAGCAGTGTGATCAAGAGCATACGTAACAATAGTGAGATTTCTAGGCGGAAAGATGGCTTGAACAGAGTTAACACCTTGGCTGGAATACTAAGGGGAAGACAAAGTGCAAGAAAAGCCCAGAGACTTCTCTGAGCTCCCCAGGGGCCATGCCACCCGCCACCCCCACCTCACAGTGCCGTGTGGGAACAATGTGAAGCCATCCATCACCAGTGAGCACGGCTCTACTTGCTGGTGCCAAGCGAGCAAGGCTGCCACCTGTCCAGCTTTCCTTTGAACGGTCCCCACACAAAGTCCCTCTCTGCTCTAGGTTCAAACTAGCATTTAATCTGGAAGCCTGAATTCTCCAGCATTTCTGCAGCAGCAAACAGGCTCTACTTCTAATTTGGAGAAGTCTCTTTCCAAGCTCTAATGTGGAAACTTGAGCCTTGGATAGGCCGAATTCTGGGTCGACTCCAAGCAGGCATGGTTTTTCTCTCTCTTCGCTTCCCTTCTGGCCCCCAGAAATCTCTTCTCTCAGATCAGCTGGAGGGATCTCTTGGAAATGCACATCAGGTTGCTGGCTTCTCCTGGCACGTCACAGGAACATTTTCTAGTCTTCTTCACCTCTGTGTATTTATTTAGCCATAGAGGCTAAATAAATGCGTTGGTTAAACACAGGAATGAATAAATGTTTTTGTGCCAAAGTAGTAAGGTTCCTTTAAGATCCCAGCTTTACCTGCATTTATTTAAAAAAATACATTTTAAAAAGGAAAAACCAAAATGTTGTCATCTCAGAGGTAGAAATGCATTATCTGAGTATAAAAGCAAAAAGCTCAGGAACTATAAAGAAATAATTGATAAATAAAATGATATTAAAATTGAGGATGGCTGAAAGTAAAGCAAATCCAAAATATCACTGAAATACTAGGTAAATATTTGCATATCATCAACCTAAGAAAAATGTCTAATTTTTATAGTGCATAAGAAGCTCTTATAAATCAATAAGGGAATAAGTAAATCCAAGAGAAAACTAGGGAAATAATGCCAAAGAAAATACAGATGTGTCTTAAATACTTTTTTAAAAAGATTCATTTATTTATGAGAAAGTATGCGATGTGCACACGCACACACACGTGCAGGAGGTAGGGGCAGAGAGTGAGCGAGGGAGAGAATCCCAAGCGGACTCCCCACCAAGCAGAAAGCAGAGCCCAACGCCGGGCCTGGCCCCACTACCCCGAGACCATGAGGCGAGCTGAAACCAAGAGTCAGCCACCCAACTGACTGAGCCACCCAGGCGCCGCTCTTAAGTACCTTTTTTTTTAAAGATTACTAACCTGGCTCTTAGGGAATCTGCTATGGCCAGTGTAACAGGAAGAAGGGGGGTGTGTAAACAGCCATCACTGAAAGGAGAAGGGGGTTATGTCCACAGTACGGGGAATAGAGATAAGCCCCTGAGAGAGTTCAAAAGGGAGGCAAGATCATTTCCAGTTCAGGCTGTCAGAGAGTTCCCAGAGGAAATGATATTTAAACCACACCTTGAAAGGGGAGAGACAATTTGGATGTGCCTCCGACAAATCTGCTTACACAGTTTGTCAATAAGAGTTCACCAAAATTTCCTGGGCCAGGCTCCTTGTCAAGCTCTGAAGACAACTGTGGCGGAGAACACGAACGGCCTCGGCCTCTACCTTCCAGAATTTAGAGTTTACTAGGAAGGAGAACTGAAATATGTTTAAAAGGCAGAGCAATAATGAACCCTCAATGCAGGAGGACGGCCCGCCTGTGCAGGCTACAGGAAGGAGTATGGATTGTAACTCACGGGCCAGTTCTCGGAGTGACTGGCTCTGAGGGTGCTGGTGAATGCTTATTACGTTCTGTTTTATAACTCACTAAGTATGCTGTGTACCGTACTTAACGGTTCCTAAGGTACACTGTTGTTGTTTTTATTTTAACACCTCCAATGCTGGGATGCCTCGTAAAAGAGATGAGAGAAGAAAGCATTATGGATTCATGGACGTGGCTGCATTTCTACTTTACTCTTGGTATATAAAATAAAAGTCTAAGAGACTCAATGAAATACAATATATTCTTTTTTATGTATTAGGCATTATATTTTTAAAAAAGATAATAAAAGTGTTTTTAAAAACTACATTACATCTTGTATCGGCTGGACAGGCTGAGTATCTTGTCTGCTTTTAAAATAAAGACAGGAGGGCTGCCTGGGGGAGCTTAGTTAGTTAGGTGTCTGACTCTTGTTTTCGACTCAGGTCATGACTTTGGGGTCATGCAATCCAGCCCCACGTCGGGCTCTGAGTGGAGTCAGCCTGTCCTTCTCCTTCTGATCCACCGCCCACTCTCTCTAAAATAAATAAATAAAATAAATAAATAAATAAAATCTTTAAAGTAAAATAAAAAAGACGTGGAAGAGGCACCTGGTTGGCTCAGTCAGTACACTGTGGGACTCTTGATCTCAGGGTTGTGAATCTGAGCCCCACACTGGGCATAGAGTTCACTTGAAAAAAATAATAATGTAAATAAAGACATCTGAGTTCATACTCTGAGGTACAGGTGATAAATTCACAGATAAAACAGGCCTCCATCGAATAATTTCATGATATAAAGTCAGATTCTATTAAAACTATTACTGAGACCCTAAGTCTGTTTTTATCCAAATATACTATCATTTCCCTGTTCCAGGTCCCCCTCCCCGACCCTTTCTTTCCAGGGGGAAGAAGGGAATGCGATAGGACTGGAAATCACTTAACTACAAAAGCAATCATTAATATCTACTAAATGATTACCAAGATCCACAACACTGGAAGTTATTTAGTCCCTAAGTAATGCAGCTATTCCAATCATCTTGAACACGTGATTGAATTGTTAAAAAGAATCTGGTTCCAGATAGTCGGAGGTGTCATCTTTTCATAAACTTTAGCTTGGCGGCCTAATAGCAGGAGACAGTTTTGCCAAAGCCATGGCAAGTGCTTGGATGTGGGCTCTCTGATGTTTCAGACTATTCTTCCCTCTTTCCAGCCCGCCCCGACCCCGATTTCCAAAGGAAAGCTACAGATGGGTTCTGCTGTGTGTTTGTGTGTGTGTGTGTGCGTGTGTGTGTGTGTACGTGTGTAAGAAGGGTGAAATCAACAAGTACCAGGGAGGCCACTGTTTGGATGGAGGAGGGCAGCCCGGCCGGGGCAATGCACATATCTCTACTTTCTTTTAAAGAGCAGTTATGATTTAATATGGTAAAGTTGTATCATTAAACCTACTCAACTGGAATAAATTCCCCTTCTGATATGCATTTAGAAAGGCAGTTCATATTCTATCCCTAAAATATATCTATTACATTTTTGTGTCTACCCGCCACTTCTCTTTTTACCATGATACTTGAGATAAGTTTCAGACAGTCTGGCAGAAGACGAAAAAAAATACAACAACCCTGAAACTCGATACTGATCTTACTCATCGAGACCTTTGTGATCTGCGACTGAAAATTAATCCTTAACTCTAAGTACATTCTCCCACTTCCCAAAGCACAAATTTCTGACATCCTTTTACATTCTCTACAAAGGCCATTACTAGTAACTCTTAGCTTCCCCTCTTTGTTAAAAAAGCACTGTACTTAAAATTAATGAGTACACTCAAATGAAGAACTGTCACATGTACGTTTTCTAGTTATGACTCTACCACGAGCACATCAGAAGTATCTTTTGTAATGTAGTTTTCTTCTGGCTCAGTGTCGAGAACGTGGCATGGTGTTATTGACTCTGATATGGCCTTTTTTATCTCTTGCTGTGTATGCCGGGATATTTGCCCTCTGAAGTTAGGTGCACCGCTTCCGTCTTTTCAAAGTCGGCTTTTGGGAGTTACCCTGGATTCTTAACTATTTGGGAGCTGGAGAGAGAAAGCGAAGGCATGACAGAGGTCGAGAGTGGGCTCCATGGCCTAAAACAACAATGTTCCAGCTGTGTACCCTGTTCGCTAAGGGCACAGACGTTGGCACATAGCACATGTGGGTTCACATCTCTGTTTAGCCCCTTGTCACTGCATACGGGCAACTTACGTAACTTACTCTAGTCTTGGTTTCAAGTGCCACGTGAATATGACGACTTAGGGTGCCAACCTGTTGGGAGATTAAGTAATATATCCCAGCCCTTGCAAAGTACAAGCCATAAGTGGCTGTTGTTACTGCTGTATATGACTGATTTTCTTTTGTCCAGACCCGGGCTCTAACCCATAGAAATTAAAGGGGCAGCTACTAGTACACATATGTATGGGGACTTCTAACATCTCAGGAAGGCTGCCTAGTTCAAGGTGGGAACAAGGTTTCGTGGAGAGAGGATCTGTGAGTGTGGGAACCAGGACAAGGAGCGTTGCATTTCTGCTCATCTCCGCCCACCAACCCCAAGCCCCAAAGGCCACTAAGTTTGTCCCCGCTCACGTGTGTATTAAGGGGGCTATAAAAATTCCCACTTGGGAAGAACACAGGAAGGAAAATCACGAGGGCAGGGATACAACCACCTCTGCACAGTACATCAAGACAAAAAGCCCTATCCAGCAGTGGGCAAAATGAATTTCCTTCACTTAATTTCCAATAGGGTGTATGTGTCTATAAAGTCTTTTTGTTTCACACAAAGCTCATGAAATAGGGTTAATTATTTGGGTCGCGTCTTGCGCAGCAAGCCATTCAGGAGAATGAGGACACTCCAAGCCAGCGGGTACTCTAGACGGCCTGACAGTCCAAGGACCCACCTTTTCCCACTGGCTTCTTTTATAGACAAGAAGCTTGAGGCCCACTGACCTGGGAGATAACCAGGAAGAGAACTATTGGCAAAAGCAGTCCTAGAGCGGGTCCCCGAAACTCCCAGGATATCTTTCTAGTGGACCACGCTCTCTTTCTGCAGGCTGGCATTTTGCTTCCCAGTAAGTCATGCCGTTGTCCATGATTTTGTCTACGGTGCTGCCCTCGTGGTGTGAACTCACCCACTTGCTGCCTCGAAGGCATACAATTCCACCAACCCCTTGGAATGATGAATTCTATACTCCTGTTTCTGTCTCCCTGTGTCCTTCTAATAGGAAACCTCAACACTAACGGGCGGCCTTTGACAAGCACTCGCCATATGCCAAGCTCTACCTAATGCTAATTATTTTCATTTGTCATCATGAAATACAAGGGACTAGCATTAACTGCAGCTTACTAATGGAGAAACTGAGGCACAGAGTGGCTAAATAGTCTCTTTACGATCCCATGCCTAGGAAACAGAAAGGGCAGGCAAGTTCTGATAATGGGGCTGCAGAGCCTAGGCCCCTGGAAATATTGCTTCATTATTATCTCTTGTTCCGCCCACAATCCTTGCACCACCGCAATCCCAGAGTTCACCTAGTTCTTTCTCCTGTTCCCCTTCCCCCTCCAGGAAGCTGAAGAACAGGCATCAGCTACAGTGTCTATGGTATCCAGAACACGAAGATGACCCCAGTGACCCATATATCCTTTGACTAGGCCCTCCCTGTGAGTATGAGCAGTAAGTGTGGATATGATGGAATGTCATGCCATGGCAAAAACGATTTTGCAGATGTAATTAATGTTCCTCATCAGTTCACTAGGAGTTAATCAAGAGAAATATCCTGTGGTGGGCCTGGCCTAACCAGGTGAGCCTTTTAAAAGGAGGACTGGGGCTCTCACTGTGAACAAAGTCACTCTTCTGTTGGCCTTGAAGAAGCAGGCTGCCATCTGTGGGGGAAACCAGAAAGCGGGGAACACTAGGTGGTCCTTAAAAGCTCAAGACCTCAGTCCTTCAACTGCAACGCACTTTAGTCTGTGAATTCTGGAGAACTCATGAGCTCACAAGAGGACTCCAAGCCTCCCAGGAGATGAGAACCTGCTGATACCTTCAGTACTGACTTGCGAGGATCTGAGCCCTGAGCAGAGGACCCAGGGAAGGCAAGTTCTTAAGATGCCAGATCCTAAGGCTGCCAAAGAAAGTGTGAGAAGAGAAATGTGTGTTTTAAGGTAGAAAGTTCATGGTATTTTGTGACACAGCAATAGAAAACATACACACCACACACAAAATGTCTCATGGTATACAACTGCTTCCACAAGAGGCAGGCTGAGAAGTGCCCAGCATGCTTTGTTGAGGAGGCCCTGGTGTGTGATGGGGACCAGCCGGAGCTCTGAGAGACCAACCCACTCCCAAACCCCCGCTCTGGAACTGCCCAGTTCCACAGCCTTCCAGAAGTGACTTAGTTCTCTGAGACTCTGTTTCCCCATCTGAAAAATAGGTCGGATACCAGTTCCTACCTCAAAGAGCTGTCTTAGACATTAAATAACACACAGCATGTATGTATTGAACCAAGTGCTCGGAATATTACTGATGGTCGCAGATGTTAGCTTTTGTTAGTATTTAAATACATATTCCTGCTCGCTGGGCCTCAGTTGAACTATCTGGACAAGAAAGGTGGGGAGGAAAGGCGCGGAGCTTTCTTCCTGTTCCGCTGTACTTACAGAGCCTCCGGCGAACATTCTTTCCGCCCCTTTCCCTTCCCCACCCATGCACGCTGCTGGCTTCCCAAGTAACCACCCACCAGGCTCGGGGAGGCCCACCTGAACCCAGAAAGCTGAACTTTGTGACTGAGTGTTTACAGTTGTTGTCACGGTCATGATAAGCACATCCTGCTTTCTGTTTAACAACCTGTCAGAGGCACAGAGGCGGACGTGGCAATCCAATCGGGCTGCCTTAAGCCGAAGGTGCCTCCCGCACACCTGTGTATCCCAGCCCGCCCCGCTCCCTTAGGCCACTCCAGACCACAGCTCAGAGGAGGGAACATGGGGGCATGGGAGGACCCATGTGCAGAGAGGAGCTAAGAGTTAGCGGAAGGCTCGCACCACAAAGCTTTCTTCCAGTTCCCGTTGATCCAAAACTTTACCTTGAACTGCATATTCTCCAGAAAGTTCTCCAAGTTCACAAATATTTTCTCCTAATGATTTGAACTCCATCTCAACCAAGCATGTAAGGGCATTTCAACTTTCCACATGAGTTTGGTGGTGGTGGACTTTGATCACAGACCACCCCACCATCATCCCCAACCCATCTAGGTGTTAGTGTCTTAGTGGGAAAACAAAACAAAACAAAACAAAACCATCAACATCTTCTAATCCTCTTGGTTAAACGTGGAACCATAAGGAAAGATCCATATCATGGAACCACCAGGCATTGTCTGAACAATGGTTCAGACAATGGGTGTGTTGGGTTAAAGTAAAGAGGAGGATTCTAGCATCAGAGAAGTAAACCACTTAAAGCTCAACTCCAGCCAAAGGTAATTATTCTAAGAGACAATCATACGTGATGAGAGCGCACATCCCCAACACAAGTCAGAGAGTTTAACGAAATGAATGACCAGTTTTAACACAGCGCACGCTTTCCTTTCTAATGTGTGTTTCTAGAAGCACTGCCATAAACATTAATAAATAACATTTATTGAGCTCCTACTACATGCATATCGAAAACAGCACACTAAATACCATAGTAACTACGTACCAATGAGACAAGGCTCTCAAGAAACAACAGATCTGTCAGGGTCCAGATACTGTGCACTGCTTTTTTTTTTTCCCATATAATTCTCTCTTGGAATTGCCTGAGCCTGATTCAGACTGTGATGGGCCTGGGAATCAAGGCATTCTTTGAGGAAAGCTCTAAGGCCGGGATATGTTTAAGTTCGCTGTACGAACTAGGAAACCCATGCTGAGGGAAAATACCTCAGGTCTATGCTAAAAATCATGCGAACAGGAGCTCAGGAAAGGCATGTTTCCTATGAGCACTCATTCGCTCCTGGTTCTTTGGTTCCGTTCTCTATTTTCTGGTGGACAGTCACGAAGAGAGACAAAACACACAGCTCCGCAGTCAGACCACTTGGGCTCAATGCCTCGTTGACCACCCACGAGCTGTGTGACCTTGGGCAAGGCAGCTCCCCTCCCTGTGCCTCAGTGCAGCAGCCATCAGATGGAGACGGTAAGAGGCCGTCCCTTCTGGGGTTGTTCTGAAGATCCGCTGAGATGCCTCTTGCAGTGTGCTGGCTGGCCTGTCGCTCCCGGGGAACCCTGGCGACCACAGTTCTATTACCAGGAGCAGGCAGACGTACTGTAACAGACGCCAAGGAGTGGGGGGTTTTCGGGGTTTTTGTTGGTTTGCAACAAAATTTCAAAACAGAGATTTTTAATTTGTTTACTTGTGCATAAGTATCATTACGCAATCTTTCAAACAAAATGCCTCCTAATATTACTAGAAAAGTTACGGCATGACCCCACGCCTAACTGCAGGACGTTCAGGTGGCTGTTAATCCCTCTCTACAGGTAAGGAACCTGAGATTCAGAGAGCTCACGCTGCTGGTATACTGGCCAGAAACAGAGTTGGGAATGAAACTCAGGTTTGCGTCCGTCCAAAGTCTATGTCCTTATCATGACACATACTCTCAAAGACCACCCCTGGAATAAAAAGGACATACCCCTGGAAATGCACATAAAGTATGCGATGCTTGGGTTCATGCTGAACCACAATCTGACAATGACACTCCAGTTTAAAGCTAAGAGACATATCATGCAAGTCACGTAGCTAATTTTAAATTTTCTAGTAGCCACACTTACAAAAAAAAAAAAAAAAGTAAGTGAAATGGGTGCAATTTATGTTAAATACATTAGACTTAACCCGTATTTCTAAAATACACTCACTTTCACATGAAATCTACACAGAATGTTCCATGAGATATTCCACATTGTTAAGATACGAAGCATACTAAATCTTTAAACTCTGCTGTGTATTTTCCACTTACAGAGCATCTCAGTCCACACCAGCCATTTTCCAAGGGCTCCACAGGCACATGGGACCGGGGGCATAACCATGCCGGCCAGCACCGTGCTAGCAGCAATTGACCGTAACAGCTCGTGTTAAACTTTTGTGCCACCTGACGTCTAACCTCTACGTTTTTTACCTGGCAGACCTGTGATCTGAGGAGGACTCGGGACATCTGCCTCCCTTTCTCAGGGACCACCTAACACCCACATTCTTAGCCACAAAGACTCAATGATATCCTCACCTTTAATGCAGAATGAACAGAAGTGTAGCCTACACAATGCCATTCATGTGTCCATTCTTTTTTTTTTTTTCTTTTTAAGATTTTATTTATTTATTTGACAGACAGAGATCACAAGTAGGCAGAGAGGCAGGCAGAGAGAGAGGGAAGCAGGTTCCCCGCTGAGCAGAGAGCCCGACGTGAGGCTCGATCCCAGGACCCTGGGATCATGACCTGAGCCAAAGGCAGAGGCTTTAACCCACTGAGCCACCCAGGCGCCCCTCATGTGTCCATTCTTGAAGTCAGGGAAAACACCACATGAGAAACAGAAGCCAAGAAGATAGGCTAGCCCTGTGGTGCAGGTAACCACAAACCAAATGGATGACTTTTTTTCCCCCTGTGCTTGTGGACAATCAACAAAAATAAGCCCTTATTTGCTAAATAAAAATAGCTTGGCTGTGAGTGTCTTTGGTGAGGCTTGGCTCAGTTGGGGTGCTCGCTGATTCCCTGGCAGACAGCAATCTCTCCTGCAGGATGGACACAGGCCAGAGATGGGCATTTAATTACAAGAGGAATCGGGAGGATTGCGGAACCACTGAGTGACCACTGAGAGCAAAACAGCCAAAGGGAAAAGGGAACCAGCTCCAGGAAAAAAGACGTCTTCAAGAGAGGGCTGAATGCGTAACCTAGGGATCCTGCTTTTCAAGACTGGAAGCAAGGAACAGGCCTCCTTCCTTCCCATTCTCCAACCTCTCTTCTTTCATTCGCTCAACAACTACTCAGCACTCAGCACCGGGCAGGCACAGAAAGGGAAAGACACTGTCGCCAACCTCAGAAGCCCGAGGGCAGGATACCCATCACCATCA
Organism: Mustela erminea; assembly: GCF_009829155.1. Classification (NCBI taxonomy): domain Eukaryota; kingdom Metazoa; phylum Chordata; class Mammalia; order Carnivora; family Mustelidae; genus Mustela; species Mustela erminea. The sequence continues at coordinate 38,795,757 of NC_045614.1, forward strand.
CCACCAAGTGGGGTCTATGCTTTCGTGAAGAGGCACACTGAGGGGATGAAAACGGAATGGCTTTTTAGGAGCAGGAGAACTGAACTGAGCCCGGACAAAAAGAACAAGAAAAGAGGAAGGAAAGAAGAGATGGGTATTGGGGGAAAGAGACCAGCGTGTGCAAAGGCATGGTGTCTTCAGGGAGTGGCCTTGTCACGGTGGAGTGGAAAATGCAGGGTAAGCTCTTATGTAATGAGCAGAGGCCAAAGCATAACTGGTAATTTAACACCATTCAAAGCAATTTGATTTTAGGGCTTACAGGTTAGTTTAACATCCAGAATTTATGAAACGGGCGAGGGAGAAGGCAGAATCTGTATGAATCTGACATGCTTCTCTACACAGCGAGGAAGGTGGGCCTCCTGGGTGGCTCAGGTCAGCACATCTGGGCAATGAGTGGCCTTGTTGACCATGCTGGGCCAGGGAGAGGTACTGGTCAACCCAGACCAAAAGCAGGGGAACCAGTGGATATCTTGCTCATCATATGAAGAGGGAAAACTCAGCATTAAGATCTAGAAAGAAAAAAAAAAAGAAAAAAAAAAAACAAAACCGACTGTCCAGTTCAGGGTCAGATAGGGAAAGCACAAACAAGCAGGTGGGCGTATCTCTCCAGGGGGCTGAGGGACAAAGGAGAGGACGCCATCTTTGATTCATTAGACCCAGTGGCTTCACGTCTGGATCTGACCTTTGCTCTAGACCACCAAGAACAATGTTAGAAAGTGGGCTAAAGGGACGCCTGGGTGGCTCAGTTGGTTGGACGACTGCCTTCAGCTCAGGTCATGATCCTGGAGTCCCGGGATCGAGTCCCGCATCGGACTCCCAGCTCCATGGGGAGTCTGCTTCTCTCTCTGACCTTGTCCTCGTTCATGCTCTCTCTCACTGTCTCTCTCTCAAGTAAATAAATAAAATCTTCAAAAAAAAAAAAAAGTGGGCTAAGTAGGTACAGAGTTTCAAACAAGTTTTGGAGTGTTGGATCACAGAGCTGAGAAGGTTGGAGAGAAGATGGGGATAGGCAATAGCCTAACAGAGAAAGGACTTGGAAATTCTGAATGCCCTAAATTTTGCGTGCCTTTTAAAATAGAGTTCTCTGGACCCAGGGACAAAATCCTCCCAAAATATTAAAAAAATAAGCGGCATGTAAAAAAAGTTCATCCCTGAAATGGGTGACTTGAAATACAAAAAGAAATACTACCCACTCCACTCACCTGTAAACCAAGAAGGTAGAAGTGAGTTTGAATCACTGAATCTGAATACAGCAGTTAAGGGGCAGAGCTGAGAAAAACTTTCTCAGTTACGGAACTTTCTGGACAAATGCCTTTAAGCGATTCATTAAACAGGAGAAGAAATGGCTGCCAGCAGTGTTCAGTGTATTGCCCAGTGTCACAGAGAGAACCAGTAGTGTTATCTTAATAACAGTGTATTAAGTCGTTCTTTCACTCCTGCTTTCCACCAAGAGTTCACTGCCACCTGCAAGCTCATTTTGCAGAGGGGGGGTGACAAAGGCATAAAAGCTCCTGTCCTCACGAAGCTTCCATTCAAAAGTGGGCAAGACAAAAAAATGAAAAAGTGGGAAAGAGAGAATCGGGTAACACGTACACAAACAACAGTGGTGAGTGTGGGGCCTGAGCTTGCTGGAAACAAAGGAAAGAGAGCGGTAGAGTAGAGAGTGAATGGGGAGTTCAGGTGAGTCCGGAGGTCCTTGGAACTACTCCCTCTGAGGCACTCACGGTAAGGTGTGGCTGCACACTGCAGACACCACATGGGGGTGGGGGTGGGGGGTGAGGGGGGTGGAGGGTGTGTGTGTGACAGGGCCCCAGGGGTCTCCGTCAGATAATCAACACATCAACGCACATGCTCCTTTCACTGCCCCCAACTGCACAGACTCCAACCGAGCCGCAGCTATTCATACACAGTGCAGGCAATGGAGAAATAGTCCTTCCATAAGAAAATATATGAACAGTGCAAGAAGAAAACCCCAAAAAACAAAACAAAAAAATCCTCATAAATATGGAGAACAGATGGCTGGTTGCCAGAGGTTGGGGTTTAGGGGTAAGTGAAATGGGTAAAAGGAATTACCAGGTACAAACTTTCAGTTATAAAATATGTAAGTCCCGTGGATATAACTGTACAGCACAGTGACTATTGTTAATACGGTATTGTGTGGTGGGAAGTTGGTAGGAGTTCTCATGGCAAGAAAAAAACTGTGCAGCTATGCATGGTATTACATGCTAACTAGACCTACCTACCCTGGTGATCATTTTGCAACACATACAAATACTGAATCGTGTTTTCCACCTGAAACTGATATAATGTTAGGTATTGTTTATATCTCAAATAAAATTGAAAATGAATAATAGAATACAAGAAGGGTCCTCAGATTAAACACAGGACTGAAAGTTAAAAGTCATCTGACCGCCGGATTTCTCTTTCAGCCCACAGACCACGCTCCAAAGATGGAAATGGTCATCACAAATCCTAACATGTTGAGTCATGAAATGTAGGCTTAAATGTGGAAACGAACATTAACTTCAACTACTTAAAAAATTTTTTTAGAAGTCTACTGGATGCAGTGAGCCTGGGTGGTACAGTTGGTTAAGCATCCGACTTTTGGTTTCGGCTCAGGTAGTGATCTCATGAGATGGAGCCCACAGTCAGGCTCTGTGCTCAGCAGGGAGTCTTGCTTGAGATTTTCTCTCCCTCTCCCTCTGCCCCTCCCAACTGTGTGCATTGCTCTCTTTCTCTCTAAAATAAATAAATCTTAAAAAAAAAAAGTCTACCGGATGCATCACAATTGTCTGCAGAAACTCAAGAGACATGTGAAGGGTCTCTTTTCTGATCCATGTTTTCAGAAAACTAAAAGGTTGGAGAGAATCCAGAGAAAGGCAAGGATGATGAAGAGGAGGGAGAATGGAATCTCTGAAATAAAGGTTACAAGGGTTGGGATGGTCTAGCCTGAAAAGGAAAAGGCTGCAGGGTGACTTAGTAACTGTCTTCAAGTATATGACAGGATTTTACCAAGGAGATGTCAACAAGTGATCTTTATAAGCAGACAGGACAGAGGACTACAGTCTCAAAGGGCAGCAGGTGAAGAGTAAGCAAGTGAATTCTGGGAACCACAGAAGTGAGTTCTTGACCAGACTGGATCACGCTGACAGACACTGTAGAATTCCTTGCCTTGAAGAGCTTTTCACACAAACAGCCCATTCTCCTTGATTATAAATAGCCCTTTTTAGGCACAGTGAGGTGATGCTGAGATGAAGTGAACTTCAGTAATCCCTTCTATGATATTTCAACTTTTGGTTCATAAACTGGAATTAAGGCTTTACCAATATTCCATTTCCTACCCTGCAGGGTGGGGAGTAAAAACAAAAAACAAAAACAAAAACAAACAAAAAAACCCCAGGATCTAGCAAGATCTCATCCAAGGAGGGTTTACTAATGACATTTTTTTTATAATGTAATAAAAAGGGTACCACTTTTCACTTGATTTTTTTTAAATGATGGTAAATATAAGCAAGAGAAAAGAAGCCCCAATTAACATAGTTATGCTTAGAAGGAAAATTAGGCCAGACACAAGAGGCCCCCTCAGGTCCCAATTCTGCTAAATGAGAGAATGAATGTAGAGCTGCTGTGTGCATGTCCTAAGCTTAAGCTGAACTCGGGGATTCTCTTCACTTCCTTCAAGAAGAGGCATTTACAGCAGAAGGCTCAAGAACCAATAAAAAAGGTAATTTCACAATATCGCTGCTGTGTCCCCAATCATCCAAAGGGCCGAAGGCAGCTCTGTTCCCACTACATTGCACTGTGCTTGCCACCCGGCTGGTTTTCAATTGACACTGCCATGGACCGCCCCCCTCCCCCTGGCAAGCTGGGCCTATTGGGGTTTTGTAAAAAATTGCCAGTCCACACCAGGCTGCAAGTCTCTGCTTGGGCTGTGATCAAAAGTAGGGGATGATTTACGCTCCTTGAGGAAAGTGGGCTCAGCCCTGGGTCTAGGCACAGGTGAGGATTCAAAAAGCCAAGTATGATTTAAGGAGGAGGTCAGAAGCGGGGGACTTATTCAGCAACTGAGTCTTCTACATCTGTAGTTCTTGTAAGTAATACCGACAAGCAAGGTCTGATGGAAAATCAAGTGCTAAACCCCTGTTGGCATTAAGTGAAAATGGGCATTTCCCCCTCGATTCTACAAAATTCTAGAACCCTACTGCTCCAAATGGTAGCCACTAGCCACAAGTGGCTATTTCAATCTCAATTCATTAAGATTCAGTAAATTTAAAAATCTACTCCTTCATTGTGTTAACCACATATCAAAGGCTCGGGTGGCACACAGATTAGTGGCTACTGCATAGGACTACACAGATAAATGAACATTTTCATCTCCATAGAACATTCTGCTGGGTATCTCTGTTCTATGATACTAAAGGCTGAACAACACTTAGGAAGTCAGCTGAAAATTTTATAGATGTGGAAACTAAGGCCCACACTGAGGTGACCTGCCCCAGTAGCCAACAGTCAATGCCTTGAGTAACCCCCACACCAATGCAGTTTGAAATGTAGAGGTCTTAGAGAGGTTATATGTAATGGTCATGAGGGCCTTGGAAAGACGAGAGAGGGAGCCAATTAACCTGAAGGACTCTGGCAAGAACAGAAGCATGGGGCCCAAAGATCATCCACGGAGAGGACAGAGCAGAAGCAAAGCAAAACAGATGATCATTTTGTGGACTGAAGAGTCAAACATGGCTGACATTTTAGAAAGAAAATGTACAGTAAGAATGGAAGAGGAAATGGGCTTGAGTTTCAAAGCTCCTGTTTCTGTTCTCCATTGCTTTGTAACAAATGGCCCTACAGGAGGCTTCTAAGAACATTTTTTTTCTAAAATTCTAGGGATTGGCTAGGCTCAGCTGGGTGGTTCTTCTTTAGCTGGGGGTCAATCCTGCAACTGCATTCTGTGGGAATCCTGTGGTCCTCCAAGATGGGGTGTCTCTGTTCTTTTCTCTGTGTGTGTATCTCCCCATCCCAAATGCGGCCTCCCACTGCCCAGAAGTCAAGGCTCAGCTTCCCTGCATGGCCAGTGTGGGGCAGGAGAACTAAGGAGAAAGCTGCCAAGCCTGGAACGGGCTGATGGACCTTCTGCTGCATTCTAGGACCTCAGGCAAGTGAGTGGGCTGCCCAAAGTCTGCGTGGGCGGGGACACAGGCTCAAGCTCCAGAAAAAAGGAAGTGGCGAAGAACCTGTGGTCATTCTCCATCTCTCACATTCCCGCCCATACCCAGCTAAGGAATACTACGGAATTTAGCAGGAAATGGGAAACAAGAGAATAGAGTGATCAGAATTGCATCCGAGGGAGGAAAAAAAATAACAGTGGGGACAAGTGGAATACACGAGGCAACCATCTCCAGTTAGGAGGGCTTATCACTGAAAGCACTGGTCGGAAACAGACAACGTTTCAGGTAGAAATGGTGCATTATTCACGCAGATGGGGAAAGCTTGCTAAGTAAAGGTAAGTTTTAGTTCTGGACCAATTTAGAAAAACCCCTGCCTGCAGTTTACGTTCAGATTCAAAAAGAGTAATGACAGCCACAGGCCCATCCAAATAGACGCCAAACATGCAGTCAAATGTACCTTAAGTGCTTTTTAACCTGGTTTCAATCATCACTTACAATTTTTAAAATTCTGCTGAACAGGTAGCTCCCCTGAATTAGTAAGTTAAACAACATTTACCATTAGCAAGCCATTATTTGGAAAGCTGAAACTGTATTCTAAATTACAGGGTATAAGAGATACTTAGCTAACTGAAACCTGGCCAAAATAGTAGGACAAATGTAACTAAATACTAGCTTGGAATTCTAATTAACCACTGCTTCCCACAGTCTTTGTTTTTACATCTCTTTCAAAATAGGCATTATCAATACGATCCTTTCAAAAGGTCTAGTCTAACTGAAGGAAGAAGCAGAAGCTTTAAGATGTCTAACATTAAGACAGCTGAGATTTGGGGAAGAAATGTCCACTCTACCTTGCCATCTCCTGAGTTCCTACCACGTGCCGAGTGCTGGAGGCAAAGCAGAGCACACGACAGGGTCCTCATCTCGCTGAAACAGATGCTCAGAGGCAAAAGTCGAATTACAAGCAAATCCATCTAGGCTAATTTCAGCTAATGAAACATGTTCCATCAAATCAAAAGGGGGAGGCTGAGATGATGATGTGGACATGTAGGAACTATTTTAGACAGAAGAGTCACCCCAAAACTGTCCAACAGAAATTGAAGGGACACGCATTCTTGGCACCTGCAAGTTTTTTTTTTTTTTTAAAGATTTTATTTATTTATTTGTCAGAGAGAGAGCAAGCGAGAGCGAGCACAGGCAGACAGAGTGGAAGGCAGAGTCAGAGGAAGAAGCAGGCTCCCTGCAGAGCAAGGAGCCCGACGTGGGACTCGATCCCAGGACGCTGGGATCATGACCTGAGCCGAAGGCAGCTGCTTAACCAACTGAGCCACCCAGGCGTCCCTTGGCACCTGCAAGTTTTGCCTGATCCGTTAGCTTCTAGATTCCCTTCCTCTTGGAGGTCCCTTTTGAGTGTTGTGAAAAGGTCATTTTAAAGTTTGGAAGCAATGGGGCAGGGGGGAGTGAGACAAGAGCATACAGCGGTTTTGGAAGCTCAGAAACTAAGTATTTTTCTAAGCCATCCACTGCTACTTAACAATAGATGGCAACGGACATAAAAAGCTTCCCGGAGAATACAGTGTCCCCCTTCCCTACATTTGCTAATTAATTAGATGAATGAGGTAGGAGACCTTGTCTACTAATAACCTAGCTCCAGGATACTTCGGTTTAAGGGTGGATCCCTCCGTATTTATTTTTCACACTTGATAAAATCTTCCTGGTAGTGTTTATCACTCTAGTTCCCACTGCCAAGCACTGCCAGCACGTTAGAAAATCTATCGATGCCACGGAAACAAGTTTAAAAAAGGGGGGGTGGGTAGCCTACCTAGTTGTGTTCTCTATACTCTTACACACAAGCAAACAGAAACTGAGAAGAAACAGTTTCTGGGTTAGAGAACTCTGAATGTATATAATATTGGCCTTCATAAAAACAATGTCCATGAATAACAGTTAAATTAGTAGACTGCTTCCAGGGTCTTTTTTTTTTTTTTTTCCCCCAGGCACACCCACGGTATGTCTTTAACAGATCCTGGGTACTTCAATGAAAAACTGAGGTGCCAGTGATTTGCAGGCTAAATTAATGTTAAATACTTCAAAGAACTGGACAAATAGGTCGGCAGCAAAAATTTTATGAGTTCACTTCCTTCAAGGGAACTTGGAGAGCGCGCTTTTATTGCTGTGAATTCTAGTCACCCCTTGTACCCCTCAGCATCTGTTTGAAATACGGAGTAGACAATTGCTTTTTTGGCTGTGACTCAGGTGGTTGAAACACAGGACAAACAGACTACTGTATATAAGCTTTCCTCCAGCAATGAAAATTTTTATTAACTCTCCTGCATAGCAAACGTGGCGGCCGCTTAGTGCCCAATCTCCACAGCATTATCGAGGAATCTGACTATTTACGAATTCTGGTGGCCGAACAAGGGGTGACCATGTTCAAACGTGTCTACTCTCTGTTTCCTCGCATTTCGGGAGAGGCAGGGGAAAACAACACCACCAGCAAAATCTTGCGTCTGTTCAGTTTATCATTCCGATGTGTAAAATTCCAAGTTAAATACTAAATATGAGCTTTCTACATAAATATGTCAGTCTTGCTGCAGAGGCCAGCCAAAACAAACAAGTCCCACGGTGTGAGGCCGCAGAATTTTCATAGAAGCCATGCACTTGCCCGTTTTTAATCAGTTTTTCAAATTTTCTCCCAAGACAACAGAAATGTTAGAAAGCAACCCACAGACAGGAGTGAGAAAGAGCTCTCTCCTCCTCACCATGGCGACTGGGGGAGGATCAAGGGCCGAATGCCTGCCCGGCCAAACAGGAGTCTGTCTGTAAAACTCTGCACGAAGAGAGCTAAATCCCAGCCCCTCAGCCCCAGCCCCAAAATGAAGAAACATACAGGCTGAGGCTAGAAATATGCAGGGATGTATCCCAAACAGAGCGAGCCGGATTTAAATGGTGGAAGGGTAGTGGACTCCGGAGCAGGAAAAAAAAAAAAAAAACACTTTGCTAGAAACGGCGCGTGTTACTAGACCAGAAGCTGCCTAATGCCCATCTCCAAAGACTAACCCACTTTATATAGAAAGTCTATTCACAAACTGGGAAATCGCTGTCATCAAAATCTTTTGGCCAAGACTACTTTGCGAGAGCGGACGTACTTTTTTAGAGACCTGTTCTGTGTTTCCTGCTAGCAGATCTACTGCCCCTTTCTTTCTCTGAGTACAGCTTACTTTCTCCCTTCACTTGAAAACTCAGATATGCTTCATCTTAAAACAAACACCAAACTGCCTTTGAACTTCAAATGCATGCCCCTTACCCAGCCTGGCCCATTACACTTGAAATTATTTGCTTCCAAAATTATAAAGTAAAGGAAAAAGTAAGTGGTTGAGATGATTAGGGTAACAACTGTTTTTCTTCCTTAAACCAATTTACATAGCCTTTTTCCTAGCTGTCCCAAAATGCAGATTCTTCAAGGAATATTTCAGGCATTTAAACGGAAAGTGAACTCCCATGAATTCTGGCAAAAATAATGGAAACAAGGACTGAAACAAAAATATCCAATAAAACACTTTCTCTTTCCTGAAAGAGATGGAAAGGAAATAAAACACACCCTGAAAAGAAAATGATTTTATAAAACGTTACTAGGAATAGCTTTCACCAAATTCAAAGGGAGCGCCACTCTTTTTTGTGTGTGTGAAAAAAATCAAAACCTGTTTCCCAGAATGACTTTTCTAAAATCATCAGCACCTCACAATTTTTTTTTTTGTTTCGAAGACATTAAACTCAATTAAAGCCCTCTTTAATAGTCAAAAAATTAAGAAAGAGGCCAATTCTGCCAAAAGACCTTTTTCATCATTTCAAATTAAAAAAACAAAAAACTAAGTCACAGAAGACTAACCAGACATGTCAAAAGTGGTCATTTTTTTCTCTTAAGTATAAGGACTGTTTTAACTATACAAAAATCTCTATTGATGGAACTGGTGTACACCCTCCTTGGGAGAAATTTCTTCAGACACAGAAGCTTCCTGACTTCGTGACAGGTTCTTACGCCCACCTTGCCGTTCACATGCCGTGTGCTCCAGAGGGGTAAACTCTGGCAGAGGAAGAGGGGACATACTGATTCCAGCCAAACAAAATAGGAAAGAAAAAATAAACAAAAACCAAAAGCAGCTCGGCTAGAGCGTCTACACAGCACCCACCTCAGGCATGTGAGAACAACCAGCAGGCCACCCAGGAAGTCCTGAGCCACCTGCATGGTCCCTGGTGGGCACCAAGGTGCCCTCAGTCCCTGGCCTGGGGGACCTGCTGTCGACAATTTGCATTTTCTAGGTATGGAGTGAGAAGCAGCATTGTCTTCAGGAAACTGTGTGGGGCTGGGAGCAGAGATACCCTATTCGAGCAGCCCATGCCAGTCTCTCACGGAGCAGCATGAAAATCCAGGACAACAGACCACTTGGCTTGACTGACTTACACGATTAAGTTCCCTGAAAGGAGGACTCTGAGTTAAGACACTCCCTGCAGTCCAGAGACCCGTAAAATCCCAGAAGTATTCATTTGAAAAACCTTTAGAAAGAGAGGCCAGCACTCAGTTCCTCCTTCACTCGCCTCAGTGCCACGTGGTCCCTAGTGTGCGGAGGGCAGTCTTCAGGGTCCCGGAGGGCACCGACACCAGAATCAAAGACAGCCCTTGCCTTCAAGAAACTTCGAGTTTTACAGGAGAGTAAGACAAGCACACAAGAGACAGAGTGACAAGTGCTGGGTGGGGCCGGGGGTGGGGGGATACGGGCATCAAGGCACCATGAATCACGCATGCCACCTGGTGACATGTGTGATCGCCCCATCCCCCACAGACCCGCACAGTTGCGTTCTTTAAACTTTTCTTGAACCCTGTGCAATTAAACAAATTTGGCAACCCATGCTAATTTTGAAAGGCATTCCCTGGGAATTTAGTAAAAGTTTAAACAACTTGTTTACATGTGTTTGGCCCATCTGTTTAAACAAAAAGTTTATTTTAAGAGGAGCAAATCTTGGGTGCAAGCTCCTTTTGTGCTTGAGACCACTAGTGACCTCTTATCCAGCTCCGCTTCCCTAATCTGCATTCTCAATCTCTTCTGTAAACAAAACTCGAATAACAACGTTTTATGATAAATGTTGTACACCTCTAAGATGACAGCTGCAAAATAAACTCGACTTTTATAACCAGGAAGCGTTCTAAACATACAGAAAATGCTCTTTTTTTTTTTTATTAACACAGTTCCCTTCTAAGAAACCACACACAAAGAATTTTTTGTGCGTTTGCGTGCGAATGTGTGTACGTGTGCGTCTCTCTCTCTCTCTATTCCCAGTGATCACTCTGAAATGTGTGCATTCCCATCCTGACCCAGTGTTTTCCAGCCCCATGATGCCCTCACTTTTGATTGTGGAGATGATGTTGAAGTGCACAGAGTATTTACTGATCCGGTTATCTTGTTCTGTGACAGGCAGAATCAATCAATCAAGGGGCCGCCTCTGCACTTACATATTCCAGGCACATCTCCACACTTCAGGATACGAGATCACAGTGTTATCCAGCCAAATTTGATCAACAAATGCAGTTCCCCTGTGCCACAGCAATCTCCGATGAAGATGTTATTATGTGGAACTGAGCAAAGTGATAAAGACAGTAGAGCGGGGCTCAGAGAAGCCCGGCTGGACCTTACTGACAGCTTTTATATACTGAGGCGGCAATGTCCCCTTCTTCCAGGATTATAAAAGTTCCCTCGATTTGAAGAAAATCACGCTGTCCATCCACGGGTGACCCCCCCCCAACACTGCATTTCCCCATCTCAAACTAAAAATCCTCAAGGAGGAAGCAATGTATATTTCGTGGAACACTGCAGGCAGAATCTTTTAATAAAGAGGATGATATTTAAAGCACAGAGAACATTCATGTGAATTTGCACAGAGCTCTTGCGATTGTTGCTGTGACTGTTAATTGGTGTGAGCTAAAACAAAAACATGCTTTCATAATGTAATCGGGTGTTATAAATAATTCAATTAATACCACACCTAGGACATTCCGTGTAAGGAAGTGTCGATACTTTGAGTGGATTAAAAAAAAAAAAGTCTGAAAGAATCTCTTATTGTGCCAATAGCTCTCACTTCACTATTGCCCTGCAGTTATTTTACATTATTTAATCCCAAATCCCATCTTTTGGATTCTACCTTCCTCTTGCATTTTAAATCTTTAATGGAAGCCTTTGGCGGTCCATGGGTACAATGATTAGATATCTGCAGAGAGAAATTGAAAAATTAATCATCGTTTCCATTTTATATTTTTGTACTACACCAAAAATTACTTACTTGTAGAGCTAACTTCTACACTCTTGCAATATGTTCCTTAACATTGCAAATGTGGAGAATGATTTCAGATAAAGCATGTCCAAACTGAGCCAGTAAACAGCCTTAAGTTATTCTTTGAGATTTGTATTCTGGGTTTTCGTCCAAATTTCATTTCGATTCATTTTAATTAAAATACATTTATTGGTAGAGGTTAGGTTACATGCGGCCTAAAACCAGGGCAAGAGTACTCAGGCTAATCATGGAATGATGTTAAGATTGTTTATTGCCCTTTTATGAATTTTCCTACTTAAATTACAGCATTTCACAACTCTATGCAAAATGTGAAAGGCTATCCACATGCAGTATATTATAGAAACTGATACATGCATTAATCTAACCTCCCCCTTCCCCTAAACATCTCCTTAACCACAGGAACAAGAAGGTGGGGGGGGGGGACAAAAACAAAATAAAATACAAAACCAAAAAGCCCAAAAAACCACCTACAGTCAGCTATCACATCACGAGTACCATCACACTGCTAAACCTATTAACTTTGTTTTCTTTTTTTCACTATTATTAAACTGGAAAGAAAAATTCAACTGGAAAATTGTGCCTTTTCGGTTCCCTTGTCATCATGTAATAAGTATGAGAAATATATGTGCGATGGCCAAATGGCCGGTAGACAAAACACCCACTCTAAGTGACGTACTGTTTTCCATACCACTCAGACAAAATCAAAACAACAGAACTGCTGCAAACAAAAACAAAATAACATTTCCCATCAGCATTCCAGACAGAGAAAATTTACAGGAAAAGAAGCTGGGAAAAGAACCAGAATGAAATAACTTGCTCATACCTCCACTCTCGGTAGAGCTATTTCTTCAGACAAACAGCACTTACTTTAACACTGAAATGTTTAACAATTGATAAAATGTTTGCCAGGGTTAGAAGACTTTTTCTTTTTCTTTTTCGGGCAAACATTTGCACTGTTTAAAGTGATGAAGTGTGTCTACAGAACCGAGGGGGCTACTTTTTTTTTTTGTTAACAGGGGGAGACTTATGCTAAGGGAAAAAAAAAAAAAAAACCACTAAAAACTTAGGTTGTAGAAACATCCAGAGGCAAGTGTGTCATTTAGTTGGTTCTCCTTTCACTGAGAAATACAGAAGTGTTTCCTGGTCCAGCTAAGCCCGCCTGGGAGGAGGATGTAAAACTCCCTTGAAAAAGTGAAGACAATCTCCTTTTATAGCTGAGTCACATGTGTGTGACTTGATTAAAGGTGCTGGCTCCCTGGAAGTCACGGGATCAGGGCTGCGCCTGGAAACCGGCTCATAAACTGAGGCACGGCGGTGACTACCAACAGCTGTATTTGAGGATCCCATCGAGTGAGTGAGTGTGCAGTGTCTCTATCACGGGGGATTCTTGTCAGCTGCTCTCTCGCTAACACAATTCCTGTGTTTTGCCCAGCAGTAAATGGACGCCTCTGCCCCAGCGTCGTCTAAACAACTCCGTTAACATTTGCCCCCGAGCGTCTCTCTCTTTGTCCAGTCCCTGTCTTCTAACAGATGTCATCCAAGCCTAATCAAGCATAAAATGGTCATAAATATTTCTTTCTGGTAGATTTCACATTCGCATTTCATGCAGGGACATGATATTTTTCTGCTACCTCCAGGGAGAGCCTAATGCAAAAACCAGTTACTTACATTCTAGCCTCATGTTCCTTTAGTAAAATGCAGAACATGTTCTCAGTTCAAAGACATAAAAAGGCGTAAGACTTTATCTTCGGTCTTTTGTTTAACTGCACCTTTTTTCTTCTCTCCCCCCCAAAATGCATCTTCATTTTGCAGTTTACACTTATGCATTACAAATGTTCCTTTGTGCGTGGGAAAATATAAAACAAGATCTAAAATGAGACCATGTCTACCATATTTCAATAACTTCAGGTTTTCAACATTAGACTCCTTAATTACTGGCAGAAAGAGATTTTTTGCTCAGATACCTAATTCAAATAACAAGCTATTTAGAAAGTAGATGAGATAAGAGGAGGGCTCTCCTATTTTCGTTCGTTTTATGCACAATTTTGCAACCTTCTTCATCAAATTTAGTTAAAACAATGGGATGAATCCAACGTACAAATTTAAGGTTCATGCCAATTTGCCAGTTGAAAAAAGCAAAGATAATCACGAGATAGGCCCCGTCTCCGACACTTAAAACTTTGATCAAGCAGGGGAACCTACTCCAGATAATTAAGCTGCCTCCTTAATGAGGGAAGAATTGGTAATCAGCACAATCATATTTGTCTTCAGCAAACTTAGTAAATAATGAGTCTTCATCTAAAATAAAACTATCCTAATAATACTTTTGAGGCCATATGTCTGTGTTTCTCTTCCCCATCCCTTTTGTCAAAACAGCAACCTTATTCTGCTATTTAAAGGACGCCACAAAACACATAGCAATATAGATCACAACAATGACGCTCCCCCCTACCCTTCCCTTCGCTGAGCCTAATATTTGATTACTGCTAGTCAAATCGAGCTTTCAGGCAAATAATCTCCATTTTTAAAGTTAATGAGATATGGTCATGTCGACAACAGCTTGCAGAAACTTTTAATTTTAATTCCTGCAGGCTGTGCTGGCCTCTTTTACAGCAACTACTGTATGAATGAGTCAAATTTGCCAACATGGCTTATGTAGACAAGTGCACACTAATTAAAAATACCCACTGGTATCATAATTTAAATACCATGAAAATAAACTGTGAAAGTCGCTCGGATCCAGGCTCATGGTTGCCTTAGACCGCGTTTCCTCTGACTATAGGATGTTTTATTGCTGGCGTGTTCTTAGCTGAAAACCATTCTGCATCTTTGAGGAATTTGGGACTTTGATGTAATTATACAATTTGTGTTAATATTTGTTTCACATAAGCTGTTAAGCAGGCCTCCCGGAACGACCACTAATTGAGAAAACCATATTGCTGAGGCAAGCGACAAATTTATCCTCTCGATGCGGGGTCCATCGACAACTTCTCCTGGGCCCATGGGGACTCCTCTTCCCTCTCTAAGCTCAGGCCACGATGAAACACAAGTAAAAACCTCGTTCTGTCCTTCTTTCTCTTCTTTGATTCCTTTGAAGTTTTCACTCTTCTTAATATTTGGATTTTAAGTGCTTTTCTCCCGAACAAGGCAGGTAGGACAGGCTTCTTTCCCTCCATCTAATCCCTAAATGCTGGTATAATTTCATCCACCAATCCATCCATGCATCCATACACACACACACACACACACACACACACACACACATTACTTTTAAAATTTAGATGATTTTTTTTTTCAAGAGAATCCCAAGTCCGCCTTTGCTGGGATAAAAGCACATTTCACCCAGGGTAAAGTCTTGGCACCTCAAGGGTTAAACTATTTGAGGGGTTAAATATGCAATTACCTCTGACTAAAACCAGAGAGACATCTAGATAAATAGAAGAAATGAAGTCCCCAGGTTCCCTTCAGAAGCCTTCATGGCATTACCAGCAGACAGAAACTCTTTAAGTACCATTTTCAGATGTTAAATCATGGTTCGCGCCGCACACATTCTCACTCCTCCTGGGGGAGCGACATCTGAAGAGAGCGTGCTCACAAATGCAACGCTGTAAACAGGCGTTTCTCCTCTTGTCGTGAGTACCTTTGTATCCCCGCTCCCGGCTCTGTCAGCCGGGCCTTCGCTCTGCTTTCAAGTTAAAGGACTGAATGAACGGCATCGTCTATTACCCAGAGTGTGCGTGGAGATTATAAATAAGAAATAGAAGTGACTTTCAGTACACCGCTTTTGCATTAGCAAGTTGCCTTCTCTCTTCCCTCCTTCTGTCCTTCATACCTGACAACCAACCATCTATTGGAAACCTGCGTTTCGGGGTTTCGTTCAGCGGGTGACCCAGCCTGGACAATGTGCTCGCGGAGAGGTGGAAAGTTGTCCTGGCACGCACAGGGCTGGGGTCTGGGCCACCGCTCCGAAGCCCCCCTTCTCCCCTTCTTAACCCTGATCTCACAGATGTCCTTCAGGACGAGGGGCTGGTGATAGGACTGGCTCTTCATTTACATTTTTCTGTTGACAAACAGAGTCCATGAATATTAATTATTCTGAAGTTTATTTGCAGAAAAGGCACTTTCTAATCCTTATCAATTATTTATTGAAAATCTCCCCCACCTAATAATCTCATTAACATTATTATACTAAGGCCAACAGCAAATATTCCTTTGATAAGTAACAACCCAACCCGTTATTCTTCCTGCCAACTCTCCTGTAGCTTCCTCTGCTCAATCATGGACAACCCGGCCTTTGTTTTCAGGAAGCTCTACCTTAGTCCTCCATTTTTTTTTTTTTTTTTAAATAGAAGAAAACTCACATACAGGGCCTTTTGTTTAAAAACTGAAAGTTTCTGATACATGAGGAAAAAAAATTAAAATTAAACAGTGGGAAAATACACATATGCCTGCTTTTTAAATCCCCTTGGGTTACGTGTAGAATTACTAAATGGAAAACCCCAGGGCCCCACAGTCAGGGAGCATGAGCACCCCAAGGGAACGCATGATGTCTGGGAACACGTGAGGGTCTACAAGAACATAATGCAAATGAAAACCACATCTCAATAATGGAGACACCTTCCACTTACATAATGTTTCACTGCTTACAAAGCATTCTGACCTTTAATACCTCATTTACTTCCCCTAACGCCCTTCTCAGGTAGGCAGGACAGTCATTATTAACTTGATCTTACCCATAAACAAACCAAGAGTAAGGGACTGCCTGAGGTCACAGAGCTACCAGATTCCAGGGCTTGGAGAGCCGTCTAGAAGTTTTGCACCCCAAAGCATTCACTGATTCTGTTTTCAAACCCAGGGTTTCCTCTAACTTTCTTCTTCCTTTTTGACTCACTGTTGGCGTTTTAAAAGACATGCCTGCTTGCAATTTCATGTTTTAACGATCCGGAGTGCCTACTGGCCATTGTTAGGGACTGCACTTGCCCAAAATCACCAAAGCACTGAATATGTAAAACAGAGCCTAATTTCTAATTTAATCAGAAATTAATGAGAAAAGAAACAGCATGCAATTTTAGAAGCAGAAGGAACCTTTGAAATGAACTGGTTTCCAGAGGCTCAGAGAGGCAGGGACTTGCTGCAAATCACAGCAAGACTCCAACCCAGCCTGGCTGGTAACCTGCCCCGGTGTTCGAGGGTCTCATCTGCAGAGCCCCTGCATTCTCCAAACTTGAGAGGTCACTCCTTTCCTTCTTTTGATCCAGAGGTCAGCCTTTTTTTTTTTTTTTTTCCTCCTTTGCCTAAGAACATGAGTCACTGTCCCTAAAGATTTCCCCAAATTTAACAGGGTTTTACAGGAATAATCAGCCAGGAAGGCACTTCAACTTCACCCTCTCAACCCCAAAGTCTCCATCCTGCCTTTTCTTCACCCCCCAGCCCCACCCAACTGACTTATTTAACATTGAAGATCTTTTGACACAACACACCAGCTATTATCCTATGAGTACATTCCACCCAGGAGAAAGACAAAGCCTGACTCCACATCAAGATGCTACCCGGTCCAGGTGGAAGATCACTGAAAGGCAAGGTGACTGTGGGATGCAGGTGTTAGCAGGCCAGTTCATGATGATGAGGAACGTCTAGGAAGGATTTACAGAGTTTACCTCTGGCAAGCCTCGTAACAATGAGATGCGAAGATAAAGTCTGAAGTCACCTTATGAGGGACTGCGGCCGTATTTTGGGAAGCCTCAACTTCTTTCCTAACAGCATTTGAGAAAATGCGGGCTCACGGGATAACCAAAGTAAATGAGGCTTTAAGGAATGGGAATTGGGAAACAAATCATGGTAGGAAGGATGAAACCATTTTTTTTTTTCTTCTTAAAAAGGAAGTGAAAAAAACAGTGATCATTCTTAAGGCATGGTATGACTACCAGAGGAACTTTACCACCTGCTACACAGAATCATTTCCCTGGGCCATCATCTCTGCATCTTCTCTGGGCCAGCAAACTACTGCCAGTGGTCCAAATCCAGCCCACTACCTGTTTCTGTAAATAAAGTTTTATTGGAACACAGCCACGTCCATTTACGTATTATCTACAGCTGCTTTAACGGAGAGCATGTGTGACAGAGACAGCCTCCAAAGCCAACAAAATTTAACACTGCAAGTAAATCTAAATGTAAAATTGGCCAATCCCTGCTGCAAAAGGAAAACAGTGAAGAACAATAACCACTTCCCAATAATCACTAACAAAACTTGAAAATGGATGTACAGGCAGGCACACGAACCACACACGCACGCGCGCGCACAGTCACCCACCAAGCTGTACTCTGTGAGTGGAACATGGCTCTTGATGATATTGGGAACCACGGGAATGAAGTCTCTGATTTCATCCATCCTGACAGATCACGGAAGGGCCCACGTCATACTACACAAGACTGTTTCTAAACACATCGGGGGCGTCCATGCAAGAGCAAATCAAAGGACAAAGCCTTTATTTTGTCTGAGCTTAGTTTCTTCATCCATAAAATGTGAGGCTGGATTCATCTAAGGAATTTTAAAAATTCTAGGACTATAGAGAGAAAGAAAAAAGAAAAGTGAACACACACTCTAGATTCGGGGTAAGGAGCAGAGGGCGAAGGAGAATGGAGGACACGGGAGTGAGAACCTGCACAGTCAGGAGAGAACAGGGGAGTCCGTGCTGAGGGATGACGGGAAGTCACTTCCATCATTCCTACGGGAGGGAGAGATTCAGAAAGAGTTTAGCACCTACAGGGAGCGGTAGACGGAATGCTCTACTGAACACATTACAATGAGTTAACAGAGAGATCAAGGTTCTAGGAATCCTTCCAGAGAAGAGGTGAGGAGGAGTCTCCACGAGGAGACTGGGCAGAATGGGTCCCACTCCAGACTTACAGATAGTTTGAGGAGCAAACACCTGAGCCACCTGGAAATAGGCATAAACTTCTGCTCCTCGTACTGGGAAGGGATAGAGCCCAGTGTTCTTCCCCAGCCCTTCTTTCTTGCAATGACAGCACAGACGTGGCCAGGGTGACACCTTTGAAGAACTGAGTCCCCTTCCCTCTCAAACCCTTTGGCAACCCCAAAGCAGGAGATTTTCAAATTATGACTTTCCTTTCAATAAAACTGCTTCAGCCCACTCTACCGTTCTTGCCAAAAGCAGCCTGTTTTTAAAGGTGACAGAGACAGAAAGACGAAGAAGGATCCACGGTGGCCTGGCATCTGGGCTTTTGTATGGATTCAGAACAGTGACCAACAAGCAAGTTAGCTGATTTAATAATGTTCGTTAAAGCGAGGACTGGGCATTATCGGCCGTCCTCCCAAAATAAGCCACACAAGTTACGACAGTTTCCCAAACTGGAAACAAACATATGCTTTGCTGCTGGGGAAATGTACATAGTTTGACTTGTAGGTTATGAATCTTTAAAACTCCTACCATAAGTCCTATCGCACATCCTTCGTGAGTACTATCTTTTATTTATTGGGCTAAGCGATTGTTCCTTATTGACTGGAGTGGTGCTGGATGTGAGCAAAGCAGGTGAGCCATGGAAACATTAACACAAAATACCATTCGGGGAGCAGAGGACATTTTGTCAACAGAGCTAATCACTCTTGAAGCAAAATAATCCACTCTTTTAGATATTAAAACAACGAAAACAACTGTGGTGACTTCAAAAGGACTAACTCATTCATCAGTGAAGCTGAGTGAATAATTTCCTCAAGAAACACAAGGTACCAGAAATATTTTATCCAAATACATTTTTGTAAGTTGGGAAAAGGGTTGAGCCTGTCATGTAATACTAAGAAAACACAGAAGGTATTTCCCCCAGCTCGTCAGTCTGTGACAGCTGTTTGGGGCACCTGGAGAAAGTTTGCAAGTTTTCGGTCTTCCGGCCGCATGTGCCCAAACACAAGAGCCATAAAGAGAAAACTTGTCCGACCCAAAATGGCTGCTTTTAGGTTGTCCATAAAACACTGACGGCAGCCATCACAGCTTGCAGTGGACTGTACGCAGACTTATTAATAAACCTAGACTTCCCAGATCTTAAAAGCCAATACTTCCATGCCTCATGAAGGAGACAGAGATCTGAGACACAGTCCACGTCAGAGGCAGGGTTCAGATGTGCCAGAACCCCACACGCTGGCTACATTGCCCGCCGCACCCCCATAAACATCCCCACAAGCATGGCCGAAGTCTGTCGTTTCTGGAGGGACCCCAGAGGCTTTCCAATCAGTGTGTTTCAGAAACAGAAGGCAATATGTTAACCTCTGCCTGCGCGTGCCAGGCTTGGGTTGGCTCGTGAGAAGGATGCAGGCAACAGGGGTGAGGCAGGACCCTCCTTCGGAAACGAAGAAACAAATGTGAGCATCGGGGCACGGCTGCTTACGGGGAGGAGGGGGGCACCCAAAGAAAGGAAGAAGGGCTCCCTGCGAAAACGGGAGAGGGCGAGAACGGAAACGCTCTATCTAGAGGAATATTCGGCATGTTCTTACCGGACTCAGCAAGAAAAGATGGGTTGAAAGGAGAGAGAGACCTGAGCGAGATAGCATTTGAGGGTGTTCCCTGTAGGGAACGGAAGCCAAGGAAAATGGGAGAGATCCAGGTAGCAGGACCCGATTTCCCAGCACAACGAACACAAGGGAAGAAGCTGGTAGGCGAGGATGAGAAGCTCAGGTGGTGGGACCGGGCAGATGGGGCTTCGAAGCTGGGCTTGTCCATAAGCTGCATGAATGTGGGCAGCCAAGGAGGTCTCTTTCTGTGAGGGGTAGGAATTTTAAGAGTACTTAGCTCACAGTACTAAGTACTTTGTGCATATGAGAACAAATTGTGCTAATACAGTATGAAGTCCCAAGCTGGAGGAAAGGAACTTCAAGAGCTTTCAAGTTCTGCTGTCGATATTCCCACTACTTCTCCCGCCATTACTATTCCTGATGTGAGTACACTCGACTCTCGAACAGCACAGGTTTGAACTGCGCTCGTCTACTTTTACACTGGACTTTCTTCCCAATATAATACAGTAAAGTCCTATTCGTGTATTTTCTCTTCCTCGTCATTTTCTTAATAACATTTTCTTTTCTCTAGCTAACTTTACTGTGAGAATTCAGTATGTGATTCATATAACATGTAAGATTATGTGTTAACCCACGACTTATGTTACTGGTAACGCTTCTGGTCAACAGTTGGCTAAAAAGCAGCTAAGTTTTGGTGGGCAAAGTCAAAAGTTCTACACAAATTTGTAACTCTGCAAGGGCGGGGCGCCCCAATCCCCACGGTATTTAAGGATCAAGTATAATTTCAAACCAAGAAAAATGTGTGACCATAGGGATGTTGAGGATTTTTGATAAAAAGAAGAAATGCATTTATTTATTGAAAATGGGTGAGCTATCATCATACCATGTTGAAAATTTCCTCCTAAAAATAATTTTTAAGCATTGTGCCCAAATCCTGAATTAGCTGGCAAATCTGGGAGAAGGTGAAGGGGGGTGGTTAGGAAAATAGCATTAATTAGACCATAAACTCTGAAATGTGAAACTAAGAACATGAATTTTCCCCTAAAGCCATAAACACTAAATATAAAATTAAGATGAAAAAGTGAACCATCACATATGAAACCGAGCCCTAACAATTCCCACTGA
This sequence comes from Mustela erminea, assembly GCF_009829155.1. Lineage (NCBI taxonomy): Eukaryota > Metazoa > Chordata > Mammalia > Carnivora > Mustelidae > Mustela > Mustela erminea. The sequence goes on from NC_045614.1 coordinate 38,816,949, forward strand.
TAACATTACTGCTAGCTATTTCTTTTAACTATAAAGTTCCACAGTGGGTATGGGAATATGTAAAAATGTGAAGGAATGACTTAAACCAAAAAAAAAAAAAAAAAAAAAAGAGAGAGAGAGAAAGAGAGAGAAGAATAAGAAAAAAAAATAGCGAAAGGCGAGTGGGTCATCAAATGTCCACAGTTGGCACCTCTGTAAACAGAGACTGTGGGCAGTGTAGTTTCTTCTTCTTTCTCTGCTTTCCTAGACACATCTTCTAATTTTGTTACAATGAACATGTAATTAATTGTGCAGTAGAAAATTTGAAATTATTTGGTATTCCATTTTCAATTGAAAACATCTGAATTACACCCAAGCCTTCTCCCCAGAGCCAACACTGAGGATTTCACTCTCGGCTCTGGTACATGGGGTATCTCATAGGCACTGGCAGAGCTAAGTGACTGTCTCGGCACCTCTTCCAGCACTTTCAGCAGCCATTCCCTAATTGTGCCATAGTCACTCTGCCAATATTTTATGGGAGTTTCACAAAATGCACCTATGGCTAGTTAGACTCACAAAGGAAAGGACCTCCTAAAATTCTGGCTTTAAAAAAAAAAAAAAAAAAAAAAAAAGGCAACTTTCCCCACCCCTGTTCTTAACTCTTCAGAAACTTCCCCAGCCTTCCAGAAATAGGATGGGCCACGGGAATCAAATATTATCTCAGATTGGAACCTAACAAGGCGGGGGAGGGCGGGGGGGCACCAGACAACAGCCTAGGGAAGCTATTGGTTAGACGTGGTGTGTAATTATTTGCTATCCTGGTTTTAGGTACTAATCCCATAGAAATTACAGAAGAAGGGCAGCAAGGAGCCCTGAGACATAAAAATCATTGCCATGTGTAAAAACTCAGATGTTAAAAAGAAAATGCAGGCACAAGAATTTAGCCAGAAGAGGGGGAAAAAAAAAAAAAAAAACAGACATGCCAATAAAAAAAGCTGCTTCTTAAAATTTGGCTGGCAGTGTCCTTCCCCTCCCCAATGGATACTCTTAGTAAAGAAAACATGGTAGGTTTTTTCTCCCTTGCCTGTATTTGATTTCCAATTAAAATTAAATATAAACTGAAACGCCACCTGGATTTTAGCAAAATCCAATCCCCGCCCTCCACCGCTCCTTTTTCTTAAAAGAAGAACCTGGGCTTACATATACAAACATTTCGCTAAATGACCCGTGGCAAATTGCGTAATGCCAGTAAAAGTTGTGTTTTTTAAGTTATGAGCCCCAAAGATTTTATCTGAAATAAAACCCTGATTCAATTCAGATTCTGGAGGCAAACTGTGTCCTTAGCTCTGCCTCTAAATTTAAAACATTTGTGGTGGGGCCCCTTCAGTAATGTTGCTAGTAGGTATGGAGGAGAAATTCTGTATTTATTAAGATATATGTTTTCTTTTCTAAAATGGTAAATTGGGGCACTAATTGCCTACAAGAACTGATTCTCTGCAGTCTTCCTACAGAGGTCAGTTTCTAAATGAAGAGTGTGATTGTCAAACAGGACTGTGCCCTTATTTCAATTAATTATCTCAATGAGGGAAGACACAGGAACTCTGGAATTCACGGATGAGGGCTCTCCTTGGAGGTCTCTAACATGCATTTCTACACTGCTCTAAGGTGATCACATTTGAATATAAAAGGGGGTGACCTCTGCTAAAGAATGGAACAGCCCTGAGAAACCAGTTGGTTCCCTCCTGGCCTCTGACTTTGGGTCCCTAAGATTTCAGCCCCGCCTTTTCCCTATCTTTAAAAGATGCTGAGCGAACAAAATACTGTCAAAAGCACTATTATTTTAAAGGCTTGAGGAGTGTGCCAAGGCCCAAGATCTATTACTCAATGTATCTGTCACATAACTCTGATCTAGAAGTTATCTCTACTGCCCCATTTTATAGACAAAAAAAGTAAGGCTCAGAGAGACGGGCAAAACTCACTTTACTTCATCCATTCAGTAAGTACTAGAGGTGGGTTTTTGAACTCTTGTCAGCAGGAGTCCAAGATGTCTCAAATGAAATGTTTCTCCTGCATTTTCCAGTCCTTGAGGCAGTGGGATGAGTCTACAGAAAAAACAGTGTGCACTGACTAAGCAGGTGAGGACATCCGTGCATGACTGGCGGTACCATGCTGGATGACGTCCACAAGACAGGGAACAGGCTGGCTCCACTCACATGCTTTCGGGTGCCCTGCCCTTTTGCGTGGTTTTCGAAGTGGGATCCTCCAACTGGCAGCAGAGAATGAGTGAAACACAACAGAAATGCAAATTCTGGGATGTCCCTGTGGCTCAGTGGGTTAAAGCCTCTGCCTTCAGCTCAGGTCATGATCCCAGGGTCCTGGGATGGAGACCCGCATCGGGCTCTCTGCTCAGCAGGGAGCCTGCTTCCCGGTCTCTCCCTGCCTGCCTTTCTGCCTACTTATGATCTCTGTCAAAGAAATAAATAAAGTCTTTTAAAAAAATGCAAATTCTTGGACCTCACCCCAGATTTACAGAATAAAGTACTCTGGGGGTGGGTTATAGCCATGGGTTTTAAGATACCCTCCAGATGATTCCAATACACGTGTAAGTCTGAGAACGATCACAGAATACCATACAACCTCTTGGTAAAAGTGGACCCCTGAATCAAATGGTACGTCGGTCTTAAACCTCCTGATACTCAATGCCTTCTTGCTCCCAGAATGGGCTGTGCACGGACTTACACTCTCATCAGCCACGGAAGGGAGCGCCAGTGGTGTACGTATTATTTACTATAACCTTTGCTGATTTAATCAAAGATCTTTCAAGTAGTCTGTGAAGCTGGTGATTGTGTTCAAACAGATACAAAAAGGCTCTTCGAACCCGTGCAGAGTGCTTTATATGACCTTACTTTCCAGAGTTTTCTTCGGAGCTGGCATTTATAGTGCTACATCTAAGATATCCAAGAACGAATTCCAGGGACACATTGGTAAGCATTTAGAGCCAGAAGAGGAAACCTTTTCCAAATTAAAGATAGGTTACTAATATACTTAACATTAATTAAACACAGAAAAATCTAGGAACATTTGTCAAAACACTGAACCAGCAAGCAAATCTAATTAACATGCAGTATGGACTGCATAGTGTTTTAATTGGGGGGTAGGGGGTTGGGGCACAATGCACATGAAACTCATAGCAAAATGACACAAACACACACATACACACACATTTCTCAGAGCAAAAGATGCCGGGGTTTCATCAGATTCACAAAAGAGGAACCATAAACCTGCAAAATGTACGCATGATGAAATTAAAGACAGGGCCTGTGCCAGGGAAACCCTCCCACCAGGAAGACTAAAGAGATGTTCACGAATTGTGAGATCTCATGATAAGTCATTGGGTAACAAGCTTAAAACCAGAAACAAATAAGAAGGTAAGAAAACAAAGAAGAAACCGCAAAGGAGAGAAAATAAAAGGCCTTGGGCTTCTAGGAAAGACACTTCATAAATAGCTAGATTGAAGAAATATCTCCAAATCTGACAACCATTTAAAAATTAGGCCTTAGGATTTCAGTGGTTCTAGCTCTATGGCAAACAGAGGTGAATTAGCTAAAACCCAATATAAAAGGACGTAAAATATGGACACCACCGACCAAATGACCAGCCTTGTCAGTTCCCATCTAATCTCTGGAGATCAAACACTCGACTTAGGCAACCGTCTGTGTAAACAGATAGGCCCCACACCATTTCCTGGAGACCAAAAAACTCAGATGCTGGCGTGTGGCACAGAAAGACTTCTACTTACCATTACCCTCCAGTTGTTCCACAGTGGAAATCCCCCTTGCTCATCCCAAAATTAAAAATGGCGAAGTGGCAAAGATACACTTCTTAAGCACGTAAGTTATAAACCTCACCCGTCCAGCTCAGCGTACACCTTCCATCCCCTCTCTCCTGAAAGGGTTAAATTAAATCAGCTGGTGTACATGTTCTATGTTACTGTTTCCTCAGTTATACCAAGGTCTTCAAAAGTCCCACCAGCATAGACACAAATAAACTCTCTTCTCTGGGTTACTGAAGATGTATTGCTTAAGTCACTCATCTGTTAATGACGCATACCCCTATCTTCCACAGCTTGTCTTCATTTTGCTTTGAGATTTTTATTGATATTTAATGCATATGTTTATGCTTTGTTCCACTACGATTCGATTCGAAGTTTTCTGAATTCAGGGAGATGTTAAGGGTATTTCTTCATATCTTCTAGCCAACCATGGGATGATGAACCTAAGATACGCATGTTTTGATGTTCATTTTCTTTGCTAAGAGAACCATAAGGAAGAACGTCCGCTCTTTGAGTGACTCAGTGTCCAATCTCCATTTCCTTAGTGGGCTGGCTGATTATTCCTCTCACCACCAATAATGCCAGAACATTTAATTTGTGAAATGCATTCAATTAAATGATTAGAAAGTGACTCTGCAGATAGGATAAAACCAACAAGTGACTTTATCCCTCCGGAAAATGTAAGACAAAAAGACTTAAACTCTGATACATGTATTTCTTGAGGGATAATTTAGGGAAAAAAAATAAGGAATGATCTCTTAGTTCTGTCACTTTCTATAAAGTACGAGTAGAAGGTTCTAGAAGGCCAGCCTTGCCACATCTGCCCTTCACTAAAAATTTGCTCTGGAAAGGACCAGGTAAGAAGTATTTTCGGCTCTGTAAGCTGTATGTTCTCTGCTGCAACAATGCACCTCTGCTGTGGTAGGAGGAAGGTACCTCTAGACAATGGCCAACAAGGAGGATGGTGGTGTTTCAGTAAAATCTCCACCCCCCCGCCCAGTCCAAGAAGGGAATCTATTAACTCACAGAATTCAAGGAAGCGCTGAGTAAACACATCACAGAAAAGGCAGGTAAGAACTGAACAGCAAGAACAAGTGGATCCAGAAGCTCCAATTTTGCCAGTCTTCCCCCAAGCCCCTGCTCCTGACTCTAACTCTTTCTTTCTTCTTACTTGAGATCCTTACATGATTATATCTACCTCACTGGGTCATTAGGAGAATTAGATGAGATAACATGTTGCAAAGAAATAAAATATCACAGTACTCAATACATGTCAAAAAAACCTTCTTTAAAAAAAAAACAAAACAGGCAGCAGGCTTAGTCCCCCAATCCCTCACATAGTTTGCAGGTTTAACACTGTGCATTGTATCTAGAACCTGCCCTGTCAGGGGACAGCACAAATGGCTGAGACAAGTTTAAAATATTTCAGGAATAGAATTGTCACAATTCCGATTGCGAATATCACATCCTCGGCTTACGCATATGCTTTTCCCTCCGTAAACACAGTAATGATACAGTCTTTACATAGATATACACAGCACACATACATAATACACAGCACGAAGTTTGAGCTGGGAAGACAGGTGTACAGTCAATGAGATAATCAGAGTGTCATAATAAAAAATGCACATAAAGGCATTTTCACTGACTACTTTTGGATGGTGAATACCTATTGAGTTGAAATGGAAATATCATGAGTAGGACAAAAAAAATGAGGCAAGGTAAGCAATACTATCACAGTATTATTTATCATACGCATTAGGATCAAAAATAGTCAGGAAAGAACGAGCATTATGTCATTCTCTCCCAGTCTTTAACCTTGTAAAAGGTTGTTGAGTTCATAGGGAAGATAACAAGAGTTAATACAAGAGGCTATAAAAATGGAACTGTGTCTTACCATGCAACCTTGAAAAATTAATACTTAATAATTATAATAATAAAAGGCCACTCTTGCCCTGTTTTAGGATGTTACATATTATTTTATTAAATTTTTCCAAAACTCTTTCTTCCTTTGGCTCTGAGACACATGGCTCTGCTATTGAAAAGCAAAAGACATTTTACGCACAATTTTCCCTCTACTAGAAAGAGGTATATTGTGCCCTTCAGTGAACATAAAATTGATATTATCATCTCTTAGTTTATATCTCACTACTTAACCTTCAGATTAAAAGTTATTGGATTTGAATGACTAAGAAGACATCATGTCACCTTCCCTTCAACGTGGAGACAGGGGAGTTCAGGATGAGAGAAGGCACAGTGATAAAAACACGGATTTCGGATCAGCTGACACTTTGCCTCTTTTGACAGGCAACCGTGATCCTGACAATTCCTTGTGCTTGTGTGGATGATAAATTGTGTGACAAAGGGTCTACTTTCAGAAACTTTGCTGAAGATGAATGTGCGTCAGGAAGTTAATTTTATTTGGAGTACAGTCGAAAAGGAGCCGTCTTAAAATAGGGATGAAAGAGTTAATTCATTAGGGTTACCACATTAAAAAACAAAAATAAAAACAAAAAACTACCCCTCTCATGCAGAAGATACTGGAAAATGTTCTATCTGAAGGAATTAAAGAGAAAGAGCTGGTTTCCCTCCATCTGCCTCTATGCAGGGCTCAACTCAAACACACAGACAAGGCCTGGACATCCCTAAGCAGTTTAATCTATACCTCGGTCAATGGGCCTGCCAATAGCACCACTGTTTAATAATTACACATCGTATTTCCAACAAAAGAAACACAACATACAGCCCCTTTCACCCTAAAAAACAAATTCATTCTAAGAAGCGTGTGTCAATATGAAACAGACTTTATCAAAGATCTAACTTCGTCGTTTTGTTCTCTAAAAGAGATTAAGTCCATGCCATGATCAATAGGAACACGAGGCAGTTTATCAGCATTTCCCATGTGACTTTTGGAAGATAGACTCATTAGTAACTGGCAAAGCCTAAAAGGAAAATATTTGATAATTTTAATCTGAATAAACATATACAATCAAAAGAGTGAGTTTTCATGATGTAAGAGAATGTCGATTTTAAAAAAGGACTTTTCCGAAGTAAGTCTGTTCCTTATTTACGACTTAAATTTGTGCTTGTGCACAATTTGTGTTTGTCCAATAACTGACCCACGCAGGTAAGAAGGGAGTGTGGGTTCTCTTCCCAATGCCCTTCTCTTCTGTTCCGTAATTCCAGCACTTCACCAGTCACTCAGATGGGAAATGCTGACTCATCACCCTTGCCAACTCCCACCCCTTGATGTTTTCACAGGTCCTACTTCAAGAGGCTCTGCTGATTTTCCAATACTCCCCTCAACACTCTTGTGACTACCACCTTCCTTTCTCTTCCTGCTTCATTCATTCACAGAGGCGGTCAAAGAACTGCGCTGTGTCAGGGACTGTGCTGCATGCTAGGGAACATGAGGGAATGAGAAAGGGCCATCCCAGCTGATTTGGGTCCTACCGCTGACCAAAGTGTTCAAACACAGAAGAAGAAGAAAAGCAGAGAGCAAGGCGGCAAAGGTGGTCAACAAAACCAAGGCCTCAACCCAATGAAGCGAGAGTTAGCAGCCCATTACTGAATTCAGGACCTACCGCAGGGCCTTGTCACTGCTATTAATCTTTCAAAAATCTCTTTCCTTCTAAGCCAGGCCAGCTCTAACCTTATAATTTATCCTCCGTACTTCTCCTCCTGAATGGCCTTTCTTCTCTGACTAGAAACCTTCCCTGGCTTAGAAACCCAAGACTCCAACAAGCTGAACCTCCAACAAGCTGAACCCAGGTAACCTTCGAACCACCTTCCCACTGTTCCCATCCTTGCTCTCCAGGCTCTTCAGGCTCTAAGGCAAATAAACTCGGAATTAATTACTCTACCATGCACATCTCCTTACACACAGGCAGCTTTGCACCACAAAGTCTTCATTCCATGAAAGAATATACAACACATGAATGAGCGCATTTCAAGAACTCCAAAGCAAAGAAACAAAGTTAATACATAGTTTCCAGTGTAGCACATTTATTAGCTCACTTGGAACAAAGCTGAGGCCAGGCCAGTATGTGAAATTCTCTTCACCACATTTTCTTGCGCGAGGGGAAAAGAAAAAAAAAAGTGGTTGTATTTCTCTGAACCAAATCAAACACAGTATTTAGCAAAGGGCCTCTGGAATGTTACAAGTAACACTTCATAATTACAATAGATTGGAGTTCAAAGACCAAGTGATGAAAAGAAACTTTCTAATACGGGGTTCAATTCCCTATATAAACTTCCCTTCTGTGGCCCCATCTACCACTCGCATTTATATTGCCATTCTACTTTGTCATAAAAGCAGTCACCTTGTAACCCTTTTTATCAAGTAATCTATGCACTACCTAAAAGTACACTCGGCTCCATCAGGCGAGCTGTATAGGTTTCATTACACAAACAGACCAATTCTGCGCGCTCAGCACTACTTGTCAATAAACGCACGCAGTTGCAAAACAGGAAAGTAGGCTCCTTGCCTTCGGAGACCAGAGAGGGGCCTGCCAGTTTTGCAAAACAAACTCCCTGAAATCAGTGAGGCTAATCTGTCAACAAATTACCATTAAAGTCACACCTCCTGAAAGTTCAAAAAGAGATTTCTGATTAGACAAGCGAGAGGGGGTATTTTTTATTATTATTGTTATTATCACTATTTATTATTATTATTATTATTATTATTATTATCTCACAGGTCAGGGCTTAAAATTGCCTTCGCAATGTAGGGATGCTTTGGCTTAAAGTTGAGGGTAGGCTTCACTCTTGGTGAAACGTGGCATCTAGCTTTCTCTATATTTGGCTCTTTCTCTGTTGTCGTTTCTCATGCCATCTTACTTTTCAACAGAGAAATTAATGACACACAACTGTTTAGTAATCAGACCTTGAAAGGATTTCATATAAGGCTCACATCACAGGTTACCTAAATCTCTGACAATATTTTGATGACAGGGAGGTCCAAACTCCCAGAGTAAATTACTTTAGCACTCAGGGTGAAGTGTGCCTTTTCCAGAAAGAGTCACAAAAGGAATGGAGGAAAAGTGGGAGTCTGTTATTGTTATGGCTGCTTTTTCTTTATTTGTCACAACTATCCGAATTCCTCTCTCACTTTTATCTCAATTTGTTTGCATGGTTTTCGCTAATGTTTTGGGGACACCAGTTCCTACTACAAATTTTTGATCATCAATAGCTTCTATATTCGAACTCTGCCTTGTGTTCAAAAAGAATCTAACTTGGTAGAGTGCGTCCTTAAAAATTACAGTTTGAGTTTTTTACCCACCACTGAAGGAAGGTGCTAGCCCCTATCAGAGTGCCTGCCTCAATGAGAGAACTCAATAAACTAAGATCATCTACATTCTACATTACCTTCCAGAAGCTTCCCTTCTTAGAACCAGAGATGCTGACTATCTTTTCCCTTCCAGTGGCATCAAAAGACCCTCCTTTCAGGCACAGTCCCTGCTATCGGCAAGGCAAAAGGCCATTTGAGTGTGTTTTTTGTTTGTTTTTATTTTACTTTTTATTTTTTTCTCATTGCAATATGTGCCCTCCTTAATACCCATCACCAGGCTAACATATCCTCCCAAACCCCTCCCCTTTGAAACCCTTAGTTTGTTTCCCAGAGTCCGTAATCTCCCATGGTTCATCTCCCCCTCTGACTCCACCCCTTCAGTATTCCCTTCATTCCCCTAATGTCCTCATGTTATTTCTTATGTTCCACATATGAGTGAAATCATATGATAACTCTCTTTCTCTGCTTAACTTATTTCCCTTAGCACAATCCCCTCCAGTTCCATCCATGTCAATGCAAATAGTGGGTACTAATCCTTTCTGATGGCTGAGTAATATTCCATTGTATGTATTCCTAACAAAGTTAGGAATAGTTCTCTTTGCAAAGAGAAGAATGGTAAGGCAGAACTGGCCATTGCTACCTGGTCATTGTACTAATCCACACTTAATCACTTGGGCCTCCCTCTGTAGAGGGAGGAACAAGGCAAAGGATGACCACAATAACAGTAACGTGGTTCCCACAAAGGAATACGAGCACGAATGAGAAGCGCACAGGGGCGGTCTCTTTCATCGGAGGTTACTGCCCATCCAAACACAAAAGCAATTTCTCCTACACGTTGTTTTTTATAGGGGCACTTCAAGCTGGAAGTGTTGGCAGGACAACCTCCCTCTTTTGCTTGATAGCCACTAGTCATTTTGGTAACAAGAACAAAATGAGGACATTCATTCCGCCATTTTGAAAATGAAGAGAAGAATCTTTAATTTTTGTGTATGGGTTTATGCTAACAGGTTTACACTCTGGTCATTATCCTTTGGTGACTCGCATCAGGAGATTCCAAGAAATAGACCCGTGATTCTCCTGGGCCCTTCTGAGAGCGTATCGTCTACATCCTCTATGAACATACACAGCCAGATTTCCTTCTCGAGCCCCCTCCCACTCCTCCTGTCTCTCTGAGCTTCTCTGGTCCTGGGCAAAATACAACCCAATGAATCCCTCTTCTCCCCTATCATGATGTTTCAGAAACTACTTGTCCTTCCTACCTCTCTTAACTCTTTAGGACTCATCCAATGTTTTCCTCTCTTTCTTTTACATTATTAACAGGAAACATGTATATAGACACATGTTGATGGTGTGTAGGTATCTTTCGGGCCAAAAGGTCCAACATCTTAAACCAAATGTCAAAGAACCAATGTCAATGAATGAAACAAATACGTCACTTATCCACACTCTCTAAATAATCCATATTTAAACCCCATATGTAATATATCTTCTTTTTTTAAATGTCTTTCTCACAGACTACCTCCACACTGCCCTCCTCGTATAAAACAATAGCCACACCTCAAAACCACAGCAACCAAAGCTCTCTCTATCCTGATTTGCAGACAATAAAACTGCCAGGTGGTACCCAAAAAAAAAACCCCATCATTAAATGGAATGTTGTTAAGAAATAGCTGTTTTATTTAACAGCTATTCATTTTTATTGAATAAACATTTTCTAGTATGCATTCTGTTAATTGACCTGACAGCATATGCTGTATATGGAGAAACTTCTAAACATTATGCTCTATGTAATATGCTTATCTGAAAAAGCTCTCATTTGCAGCAATATGGAAATAAAATTCTGCTTTCTAAAATTCAAGACTTTTAAAATGCATTAATCCACACAGTTTATGAAATTGCTCTGGACATTTTAAAATCCTTTCTTAAGGGAAAAAAAAAAAAAAACTTCAGTAACTGGTAATAGTATTTGTTGCTGAGTTTCATAATGGAGTAGTGCATATCCAGTACAGAACTCTTACAGACCCAGAAACGGGGCAGGCATAATAGGAAATAAAAAGCAGTTATGGTATCGGGTAAAGAATTACCCAGTGGCTAAAAGAAATGTTCGGAAACTCTATCAAATTATCTTATTAGGAAACTATTGTTATAATAGTTTCATGGCCCAGATAGAAGTAGGCTTGAAACATTACAGAGATAATACATTTCGTTTTGAGGAAGGAAGACAGTTGGGGAGTGTGTTGGCGGGTTCCTCCAAGCTACTGGCAGCACCTCTCCTTGGTGATGGCTTCTGAGTGATGATGGCATCTTGCAGAACTACCAACCCCCCTGCCTAGAGGGCCACAAATGAGCAATGCTGCTGGGTGGGAGCTGGGGCAGCCTGGAGGGCGGCAGGCTCCTTGACTTCACGTGGAATCCATTCCCTAACAACTGTTGTCCTCATAGGAATATTGGTCTAGGGTTACCGGATCTTCTGGTTTTTCAAGAGAAGATGGAAAAGCCAGATTCTGATTTTTCTAGGTTGTCACCTACATAATTCTTTTTTTTTTTTTTTTCCTTTTTAAACAATTCTTCTTAGACCTAATTTAGCCAACCTATAGACCAGTTCCAGCATAGAAGTCACTCATTCCACAGCTAATCTTTGTGAAAGCTCTCCATTCTGAAAGGGCACTTGCTATCATTTGTAATTATCTTTGGTAATAAGAATCAAACATGGAAAGCCTTGCATTTATTTTAAAAGTCCTGGCACTAGGCAAAAATTCTCCCTATATTGTCAACGATGGCACTGGTGCAACTAGAAAATCCTATAACATTCAGTGTTACACACAGCATAATTAACTCATTTTTATACCAAGCCCTTTTAAGCCACATCTTTTTGTTCCATGGACTTCTAACATATTTTACAGTTCTAATTCTCTTCCACTGTCCTACATTAATCAAAGCTGTAACCCCTGTTGTCTTTGTACTACAGAATCAGAATGTGCCCCTGGCGAGGAATGGGGGAAAAGTCAACAGGAATTAAATTTCAGTGCAACTGTTTACTCAACTGTGGCCTGCAGTTATTGAAATTTTATCCGTGGTTTTGTGTGACTACCGCAGTAATGAATTCAGCATGGCTGTGATTTTCTCACTGCTGGTATTCTCACTTCAAGTAAAAACCTGTAGAATAAAAATGACGAAAACAACCCGAGTCCATCATGTTGACCCTCACATTTCTCCAAAGCACTGACTTGTTGCCATTTTCGGTCTGGAAGGAAACTAGGTTCACTCTAGTCCTGCAAAACTTTATCAATCCCTTATTCCTACCCCCCCCCCCGCCCCCAATTCATCGAGAGATTTACTTGTCCCCCAACAACCTGTGAGGAGCCTCATCATACACTTGGAGGGGCAAACAGTTGTCAGTATTTTGTCTTAAAAGATCAAAAAGGGCTACCAAGCAGAGTATGTGAGGTTTTCGCCGCAATCATAAATCCAAGCACACTCTCTCTTCCTAAATCATATCAAGAGCAAATAAAAGTAAACTTGCTATAAAAAGTATTTAAAATGGGTTTCAAAGTACAATAAAAGGTACTGACATCCATAACACATAAGACCATGTTTTCCAAAGTGGTCACAGCCAAGATAAAGAGGGGAGATGTGGATAACTAATTTTGTTACCGATGCTTTTTAAGGAAGATTGTTAACATGCACTTTCCTAACTGCCTTCTATGAGGCCAATGTGTTGTTGCTGATATTGGTGTAGGGGTGTGTGTTTGCGTGCGTGTATGTGTGTGTGTGTATGGTACATATATAAAGATTTTGGCCGACTTACTACTTTAAGATGGTAAATGATTTTTTAGTTCTTCATATAAAATTCTAAAGAAGTGAATTTCCCATTTATTTAATTAATGTACCCTAAATACTAAGCATGTAGGGTTCCCACCCCATAGGCCAAGAGCACCACACCTCAACTGCTCAAGAACTGGTGCCTCTTGGCCTCTGTAGGGTAAGGACATAGAACACAGCACTCCAAGATCCTGGCGGCTCTCTCCAATGAACCGTAAGTAACCGAGAACACCACATGAATGACACACGCACACACACGGATACTGTCCTACCATCTGAGGATATGTTTTGCTAACTACCTCAGTGGTTAGAATTCTGCCATTGGCACTCATTTAAGTGCACGACCTTCCACACAACATACATCATAAATTCCAGCTGATGGGGTACCCAAGGTGCAGGCACAGAAGGTTCTGGACAACCAGGGACAGAGGTCACATCACATAGATGAAGTGCTAGTCGTGAGACCAGAGCATGTCTGCTAGTTTCCTTTTCTTTCTGTCCTAGCTTTCCCCCAGCAGGTTCCACTACCTTCTCACAGACTAACAATGTAACGATTCTTCATATTTTAAAAACTTCTCAGCAAGTAAAAAAATGAAACATCCTCAGAGCCTGTCAAAGGCTATAACCCTCATACAAAAAGGGATTTCCTTTCCTTCCCCGATACACTTTCCAAGAAAATGGTTTGAGAAAAGGCTCGCCTGCCTCCTCCTCATCCCCCAAAGATTTCTAATTTTTTTTTTTTCCAGAAAGGCCTGAAGATGCAGTGTTCTTTTTCACCTTTTTGCAAGGGCACCACAACTATGTACTGAGTAGATGAATCCAAGACCAAAATGGCACCTTTACCATTTGGAAATATTTAATCCGTCCCTCAAGGGTACCCACTGACATGACTATGGAGAACGTACGGAGAATGAGTATGTCCCAGTTTACATGCATTTGGGGGAACCACCAATAAGAACTAATGTAAAACGTTAAGAGGACTTAGCCCCATACCAGCTACCGTATGTACACAAGACACATAGGCCAGTGGTCCGCACCCCGAAGTTCCTCCAGGCAGCAGGAGGCCACTTCTTACACTGAAGCCTGTGCTGTGGATGCTATGCCTGCTGCATACCCACTCCTGCCCGTTTGTTTCGACTGTTGGCTTCCACTCCCTCTTCCATCCCCTGTTCCTTTCGTCTTCCATCCCTCCTTTGGTGTCGTGCTTCACCACTCTCAGTAAGCCCGTTTATGAGTATGACTTTTTAACTCAAGCATAGGGAACCGTTTCTGCAATTCGTTTTATCCCAAATAGTTCAGCTTCAGGCTGCCACGGTGGGGCCTGGGAAGAGGCGCGCTCAAGCTCATCTTTAACAACTGCTCCCCAAGACAGGGGGCGGGGGCAGGGGGGGTAGCTTCCAAGAGTCTCGGCTCCTGAGCTCTAGTCTCCGAGGGCCACCACCCCGCGCTAGCTGTTTCTGACAGGCGGCCAGCCCGCCACCTGAGCCTCCAACACTTGCACGGGGACGAGTGCAAAGGGCGAGCGGGAGCGCCAGCCCCGCGGTCCCCCCGCATCCCGCGCAGCCCGGCGGCCACGGTACCTGCTGCTGCTGCTGCACGTGCACGAGCTCGGCGGCCCCCGCGTCCGCGGCTGGCGTCTCCCCGTTGGACCGTCCTTCGCGAAGACTCCCGCACTGGAGCAAGTGGTTGCCGCCGCTCGACCCGTTCTGGATGGCTGAACCGTTACTTTTTGTCTCAGTCCCAGATTCTTGCATCATGACTCAAAAACCTGATAGAGGGATTTTCAGGAGGGAGCAGGGGAGAGAGAGAAAAGCAGCTGTTAAAACAGTTGTTGGACAGAAGGAGAAGGGCCCTGCCTTCCGTGTTGCCAGACTCTGTAAACAGTTGTCCTTTTCTTTCACACACTCTTGGCCCTGGGTCGTGGGCTAGTCCCTTAGTGTCTGAGGACGGAGGGGTCGGGGCAGCTTCAAGAGTTCGTAGTGGTCCTTTCAAGAAGCTGTTTCCCCTTGGAGAAAAATACTTTCAGGGGAACTCAGGATTTATGGTTAACTATCTGTGACTATCTGGAGTTTTTCTCAAAAAGGAGTAAGTTGGGGCACCTCGGTGGCTCAGTGGGTTAATCTGCTGCCTTCGGCTCAGGTCATGATCTCAGGGTCCTGGGATCGAGTCCCGCATTGGGCTCTCGGCTCAGCAGGGAGCCTGCTTCCTCCTCTCTCTCTGCCTGCCTCTCTGCCTACTTGTGATCTCTCTCTGTCAAATAAATAAATAAAATCTTTAAAAAAAAAAAAAGGAGTAAGTTGTGTGTAGCGTATTAGGTGTAACACTCAATTTCAGTGTGTGCAGGCTCTGCGTTGGGGTGGTACACGCCTAGAGAGAAAGTCTCCAGCCCCACACTATCAAGACAGGACACACACCACCGGGAGGGCCCTGAGATCATTTGAGCCAAACACCCTCATGGTCAAAAAGACAAGAGCATTTAAAGATTCGTACTCCCCAGAATGATTCCGGTACTGAGAAGTCTTCAAAATTGGTGATTCCAATGAGATCAGCCACATTTAGAAAGAAAGAAAAAAAAAAAAAAAGAATCCCCCCCCCACCCCACTTTTCAGGAGCTAAAAAAATTCAGACTCTGATCTTTGTCCTATGGTTAAAACTGTCCTAAGAAATCCTATTCAAAGTTAGGGGATTTTCTCATGCTGAATTACTAACCTCTAGTTTGTTTTAAGGCCTGAAAGGTCTGGGACATCTTATATTTATTTTGGAGAAAAATCTGGCCTCAGGCAGACCAAAGGAAAGGTCTGAATGCAAAATTATGAAGTGTCTAATAAAAAACATATATGTGTAGGTGTTTGTAAGTATGTATGTATGTCTATATGTACAGTGCAAGATGTGCAGCTGAAGGATATCACCTACATACATGTAAATATATTTCATGTTCTGCCCAGCTACTTTCTAGGTACAAAACCATGACCCACAATTCAGCTCTCAGTAAATGCATCTGTTTATGACAAAAGATAGATCATATTTACTAATACCAAGTGTTACCAGTGCCGTACCAAGCCCACCAGCCGGTGATTTACGTATATTTCCCAGTTTAGTTCTGAATGCCACTGGTATCTCCAGTATGCAGATGAGAAAACTAGGCCCCCATGAGGACCATTTTAATTTGCCCAGCATAAATCATTAGTAGTGGTGCAATCAGGATTTGAACAAGTTCAGCTGGATGTCAACGTTCTTAACCATGTGTTTTCTTACAGCTGAGGTGTAGTAGGGAGCAAACAGTGTAATGGCAGGGTCATACTCCAAATTCACAAACGAGGGCTTTGAACAGGAAAAGCAATAGTCACTAAAGGACCTGACAGTTCCAATATCAAAGCTGAGAAATGTCTGAATATTAAAACCTCAACGTGAAACACCGATCTCAGATCAAAGGGCTGAAAACTTGTAACAAATACTCGTGCATCGTGGAAAGACATGTGCAATCTGCATTACGGACCCCCCCACCCCCCCTGCAATATGTGACAACAGGGAAATTGAAACACTTGGGACATCTTTAGAGGAGGCTGCCCTCTTGCTGGAAGTTGGTTCAAGTCCCTTTTCTACCGACTTCCACAAAAGCCTAATGGAAAATTAAAAGCAGAAAAATTCACATCTTTCTTCCTTTCCTTTCAGTGCCCTGTATGATCCAACTTAAGTACAAACTTTATAAACCCAGAAGACTTATGTTTAAAGTTAATCCAATTCTGAAGGGGATTAAGAATGGCATTTTTTGTTGTTGTTGACAGGTGGAAAACAAACTCAGAAGCAACAGCTGATTCACACTCTTTTCTTGAAATCAGACTTTCCCAGAATTAGAATCACTTAAAAACTGCCTTTATATCCTTACTGTCTACAGAGTATAAAACCTATCAAAAACACAGCTAAAACTTTCTCTAAGATAGAAGAACCAGGCAATACAAGTACCTCGTTTGTTGCCAAAAAGGAATTAATTTGTGAAATTGAGGGGGCTTTTCCCCCCAATGTTTCTGTTTCACAAACCTGCCCATTCGTACAGAAATGGGGGAAAAGGTGGTGTTTAGGTATTTGAGGGAGAGAATGGTTGTCCTAGCATAGTTAACAAGGAAACACACTCAATTCTTAGGTATGTCACAAGCATACCTAAAGAGAAAACAAAAACACTTTTCTTTTTTAAAACTTTCTGGATAGCCTACTCACATCAGCAAACAAACCCCCAAAAGATAAAAACATGGTTTGCACATGAGATATTTACCTGCCCTCAGAAGGGGGCCTAGTTAGCCACATATCCTGTCCTCAGAGCTACAGGAAAGAATGAAAGAATGCTGCTTTTCCCAGCCTGCAACCATTGGGATGCCTGACCTCAGAACAGGTGTCTAAGAGACTGGCCCTGCTTCTGTTTCCTGGGTTTGACACCGTGGTGGTGGGTGGAGTAGGGACCATCTCCAATCCACAATTTGATAAGGTTTTGCTCTACGCAGTTCCAAGAAGACTGCCAAGTCCTCCAGGAGAAGTTCTGCAGGCATCTCGCCAAGCAGCTTGGCTTGCGAATCGGGTCTGTGAGAGTGCAGGCATTGGGACCGAAATTGCATAAAGGATTATTTTGGTCTGAGGATGTCCTTAATTAGTCAAGTGCTAACAGTAGTATGTAGGTTGCAAGATTTAAAATTTCCCATAATCTCCCACACCAATCAGGAGAAAACAGCTTTTTGAAAAGCACATGTGAAAAATTAGGAGTGTCGATGTCTAAGAACATTTCTAACAATATCTGGGCTGGCAATATTTCTTTCTATGGAATGTTCCAAGCCATTTAATAAGGCTTTATGTCTGTACAACACTCCACAAACTACAAGGCTCTCTGAGGTACTTTTCAAACTCATAACAAGTCCATCAAAGAGAGGAGGCAGGTGAAATTTATCCCATTTTACAGATAAGAAAACCAAAGCTCCATAGGTTAAGGAATAGATACGGCCATCATCCTTGCCTGTTTCAGACATCAACCTGTCCATTCTATGAATGACAGAGAATTTCCCATTTGCAAAGTCCTCGGCAAGGTAGTCCATTAGTAAGTGAATGAAAAAAAACTAAGTAATTCCAGGAAAGATAGTACCAAGGTGGCAGGTAGACCAACAAAAGCATCTAAAATACAAAGATGAAAGTGTCCGTATTCTTTAGCAAACACCTCTATTTGTCTTTTTCTATTGAGTTTTACAATTTGAGAATCATGTGAGAGCAGGTCAGTGTATTCGAGAGGCATGTGCATTTTCTGACATCGAACACTGTACCTTCTTTTCTTAGCGGGAGCTTGTCATAGACACTCAGTTTGTATAACCTCCACTTCCCTCTAGGACTCCTTATAACCAATGAACTGCCCTGCTCCACGGCAAATCGAGAGCAAGAAACGATACGCCATCAGCCAGAGTATGTGGATATGAAGGCATGGCTCCTGGAGGAGGCGACCAGCCCTCCCCACTAACAAGCCTTCTGAAAATAAACACAAATCTTCCTCTGGCTTCTTGCCTGTCTTCTCTGAATGAGCGGGTTTTGTTTAAGTCACATACGACCCGTTCAACACACCCCTGTGAAGGCCGAGGCCATAATCACGTGGATGTCAGAAAGCGGAAGGAAGCCAAAATGGCCCACTTCTGGTCTTGCTTGGAAGCGTGACAGAGCTACTGATTTCCGAAGATCGATTTTTGTGCTGAAGGAACTTGTAGAAAAGGATAAGAACTGAGTTTAGCCTGCTTATTTATTGTCGCTGCCAACAGAGCATACCCTGGAAGTATTCTGGAAAATTCATAATGTCCAGGCCAATGTATTTATAGTAAATTAAAGCAATGCTTTATTATTATGATTATTTCCTTGGTTACAGTGTTGATGCTGAAAATTTAAGGAAAATAAAGCCCTTGTTATCATGCTTGTGAAAGATTTTAAGCTAACAAAAAGTTCAGTCTTGATTCCAGGGCAGTTAATTAAGGTTGACCAAGTCAGGCAGAAGTAAATTAACTTGGCTGATCAATTATTTATATGAAGCAGAATAAATGCCCTTAAAGAACTTGGTCTGTTCATGAAAGGATGTGTAAATTAAACTAAACACCGTTTTGTAAAATATATTTCCACTTCTATGGGAAGAAGAGAAGAGAAGTTAACGGTGAAATCACTCGTAGGAAAATGATGACGGTGATGACGTGGTCCTCCCCCAGCCCAAAGCAGAGATCATTTTCTCATTGTTTATCCAGTACCAGGAAAGAAGGAAATGGGAGGTATTTTGAAGAGATAACAGAAGCTCTTGGAGTTGGGGGGTGGGGAGGGCGGGAGGGGGGTAAGAGGAAAGAAGAAAGGAAGCACACAGGGAAGGGAGGGACAGAGAAGGGGAAGAAGGGTGGGAGGGAAGGACCGAGGGATGGCAGGAGGAAGACAGCGACTCCAAGAAGGGGGTGAGCATGTGACTTTCTGTATTGTGGAATTACTGAGCAAGAGGCATGCCTACTTCATCATCAGTTAGACTCTGTGCAGAGTCTACAGGCAGGACAAAAATAAAGGTGGGAGTCAGGCTAGCTCTAGTTCCCAAGAAGGACGCATGTCACATCATGATGATTCAAAGTCCACATTGATCATGTTCATGTGATTCAGGAAAGAAGAAAAACTTGTGCGCATTAAGATATAAAGCATACATTTACTTCTGGGTTTCATCAGATAAATGAATGGTTTCCCTTTAAATGTGCAAAAGGTCGACCTGGCAACATAATACACATAAAGGAGTTCAAAGGAGCACAGTGCAGCTAAGGGGAAACAGCAGGGTGGCCCAGGACACGAGCCCAGTGCCTTGCTCTCCATCTTCTTGCAGGAGTTCCTCCCACTCAAAATAGGGACTCAAGAACAGAAAGCATCCCCAAAGTAAGGCCGGCTTTGACCATGGAGACTTCGCATTTCCTAGCACATGGCACAAGCTTTGCAAGTGCTCGCCCTTCACCTGGCAAGATGCACTAGGTGCCAGAGAACAGAGGAAGGGCTGCTGGAGGGATTATAAGTGAAACTGAGGGGTTAAGGGAGCAGGTGAAGCCAGGGCAGGAAGGAAGCGCCCCAAGATGTAGAATCATTGCCACTGGGTGGAGATTCCAAGGCATACTCTCAAAGGTGGGGGGAGAAAGCAACAAGAAAAACAAAGTAACACCAGCTGAGCGTTTTCACATCTGACATCACTCCTACAAGTTGTGATCAGACACCACTGTCTGCCTATCCACCGCCCCCGGTGGCAGGGGTCCCCTGCCATGGAAAGACCATCCAAGGGCCACGTTTAGGAAGCGAAGTCGGTGTGCTGAGTTACGAAAGCACCATCTTCCAATACCAAATTTTCATAATTATAACAGAAAGGCGTAAATTTTCTAATGCATGGCAGTTCAAAAAGTAATCAAGGGAATGAGCCGGAGGGCTATTTTAATGTATGCAAAGCTAGTGACCCACAGTAAATGGGAGGTAAGCTACAATGAATGCAAAGTAATGCACACAGACTGAAGTCCTGGTCTGATGAGGGACGGCTAAAATTAACACCCAATTAATTTCCGAATTGACAAACAAATGAAACCCATAAATCTACTTTCTCATTAATTTTCTTGTGGTATAATTTAAAGCAGTAATATGAGGGCAAAAACGGAGCATTATCCATCATAAATATCAAAAAGATAGCACTGTAACACCATAAATTATGCATATTACCTGTTGTTAAAAATGATTTATGTATTATCAACTTTATCGTGCACTGGAGATATTGAGATCTATCTTTAAAAATCTGGAATTCCATTTAGCACTTTGGAAGAAAAAGTTGAGGAGCAATGGAATAGTCAAAAATATGTTTGTTTATTTGTTCATTTGTTTTTAAAGGCTATTTACATAGCCATATGGGAGAGAAGGGCAAAATTGGAATCTTCCCAAATCTGAGGTCAGCAGAGGTTGAGGATGTCATGGAAGTGTCGGGGTGGGCCTCTCAGTAGAGAGAGAACCAGGTCTTGGAGCACCCCTCCTGGAAAGCCGTGGTACATGTGTCCTCACGGAGCTACTCCTGCAGGAAAAGCAGGGCTTGGGGCTGGAAAGGAAGGGATAGAGGTGAGGACATCCTGGATCCATCTCAGACAGCCTGAGGGGGAGAACCTATGGCTTTGGGTGCTCCGTGAAGCAGCGTCCTCAGTTGGGGAGAAGTCTGAGAGGGAAATTAGGTTTGTTGTTAATAATGTCATATGGTAGCTCTCTTACCTTTATAGTTCAAAGGAGGAGAAAAAAGAACTAAGAACTAGTTTGTGTTTATCAATCAACCTAGAGGTACCCTCTGTTTATGAAGTAAACGGACAAAGAGGCATTCAGAGTAAAATGATCTCCTTCCTGGCCTAACTCCATTTCTTTAGTAACAATTAAAAAAAGCCACCCCCCTCACCCCCCAAAAAACCAAACGAAAACAAAACAAAAAACCCTTTATTTTGAACTTTACTTTTACTTTTAGGCACACCTTGCACACACAGTAACTCCTCTTATTCACGGGGATATGTTCCCAGACCCCCAGTGGATGCCTGAAATTGCAGACAGTACTGAATCCTACAAACACTATGTTTTTGTTTGTTTGTTTGTTTGTTTTGAGAGAGAGAGAGAGACAGCACAAGCAGAGGGAGAGGCAGGCTCCTAGCTGAGCAAGGAGACAGATGTGGAACTGAATCCCAGGACCCTGGGATAAACTAGATATAATTTTATACACACACACACACACACACACACACACAACTAGATACAATATAATAAACTAGAACAATTATTATAATCTAGTGTAAGAGAAGTTATGTGAATGTGATCTCTAGCCCTCTCTTGCAATGTCTTATTATACTGTAGTCACCTTTCTGCTTTGCGAGATGATGTGAGATGACAAAATGTCTTACTGATGAGCTTAAGTGAGGTGAACGACAGGTGTTCTGACAATACTTTGGAAGAAGGATCATCTGCTTCCCAACCCACGGGTAACTGGAATCCACAAAGCAAAACTGTGGCTATAGGGGGGCTGCTATAGTAGGAACTTATCCCTAACTGCTGAATTTTTAGCTAAATGATTAAATGACAGAAAAGTCCCAGTCCAAACTCCCAAACAAATGAGATCAAGGGCTTCTGCTGCCCTCCACCTTGATGGTCCTACCTTTAAAATACTCTACGTCCTGTATTTCACTTGGAAGGACTAATCATTGTGGATTTCTGAAACAAAGAAACGAACGTATGCTATTAAATCATTTTACGCCATAACGGGTAGGACTGTCCCAATCCCTGAAAATGTAAAGATAACCCATCAGTGAAAAACCCTACCAAAATCCATGGTCCACAGTTAATTTCCAGTTCAGCTGGAATGGAAAAAGGTAGAGAGCCGGATGTTTAATTTTCCCTGTAACGCATGACTCACAACAGTTAGAGGAACAGGGTGGTAATAAAATAATGTTCCTAATAAAAACATGATTTCCCTTCTCTACCAGGCTTTCATTGTAAAGACAAGAGATTTTATGTTTCCAGAGAGAAAGAAGTCCCGAATTCCAACACCAAGGCAGCAAGGTTGTTCGGAGCAAACGTGCGTGTCTCACGCTAACAGCCTGCCTTAGCAAACTTCCACGGTGTTCAGAAGTCATCAATAGGCGCCGGTAAAAACACCCACCCCTTAAAGTTACAAATGTCTGTATTTTCAGAATTTCAGCTGCTGTTGGTCATGTTTTCCTTCCCTCCCCGCGGACAAGAGTTTGAGCGCTGTCATCGTAGCCACTGTGGGCAAAAACTATGGAACTTGGAGGGAAGCTGCTCTAGGAAACTGAAGTACAAAGGAGAATGCATAGCCACTTCCTGGCACATTCAACCAGACGAGCTCAAATAATTAAACAGAGACCAGAAAGGAGCTTGCCAATCCTGGGCTAGGCTGTTTGCTTTGCTACACGGAAGCCTCAGCAGCTCAGGGTATGACTGGGCCGGGGGGTTCTAGGGAGCTGAATCAAAATGCCTTTTTTACAGAACACAACAGAGTTTAAGTTGGAGAATTCACAAGGCCTGCCAAACCTGAATCATTGGAACATTCAAACAACTGAATTGTCACACAGAGCCCCGTAGAATAAAGTGATCGACAACCAGGTCAGTTTTTTTTTTTTTTTCCATTTCCATATATTATAGAGTTTCATATATATGGGGCCAGGTTCCTAACATCAATTAGTGGTTGCTGTGCATGATGACACACTTCACGTACCTCTGGCTTTTGCCTCTAGCCCCTAACCGCTCTAGTGGCCAAAGCGAACAATATGTTCAGAGCATCATGGCAGCTCAGTGAATGCAAGCTATCAGCGGTCTGCGCTGGCACGTCTCCATTGTGTCCAAGGGACAATTATTTAATTTTATCCTTCAAAAACTTCGGTATGCATACATGTATCCCCCCCGCCCCCCCCCCCCACCGAAAAAGTTGCCCTTACAGACAGATTAACAGGCTTTTCTCTTGATATGAAAGACCACAATTTGTTGAAGGTCATGACCCCCGCTTCTACCCTCACCCCAGTCTGTATTTCATCCTTGTAATTTACAGCAAATGCTAGCAGGCCCTGCCCAGTATTGAAACACAACACAAATTCAGAAACAGCAACAAACAATAATTAAAAAAAAAAAAAACAAAAAACAAAGATGATGTAAGCTGTTTTCTCTGCTGTTTGTAAAACATGACAAAGGACAGGCTAATGTTTGGTCTTATCTACTGTGACTCCCTCCCGGTGACCAAGGGACAAGACATCAAACTGAACAAAGAGACACAATGTCTCCTTTCCTTAATTAGAAAGGATACAAGGCATAAAACTCATTTTAAAATGAGACAGGTGAGAATACCAGGTAAAAATTAAGACACGAGCTTGTAAAAGCATATCACGTAGGTTCACTATATGGTCTCTTCCCACTTAGGACGTCTCCGTACATATCACAGAGAATCGATTCACAATACATTAAACTCAAAGTTAATCTTCCCTTTTCAAACTTGAGTGAGTACCCCCATCACACAGAACATAGGGAGCCCACACAACAACACAGGATACATACACACAATAACATAAAATCCAAGGGTTGTACCTTTTGAAGGTGACTTCCTTGTTCATAGCACTAGACTTTTTCTCCTACACCTTCTAAGTCCTTGTTTGCTCCACAAAGAGTTTTCTAGCCATCTGATGTTCTATTGCTAAGCTAGTGGCCTTTCAGGAGAGCTCTCTCCCTTCTGAAAAAAGCAAACAACTGCATAGATATCATTACACTAAGGAAATCTCTTAGAAAAACCAAACAACTTGCTAATCTCTCCAGCCCCTTCATCCAAGCAAAAGATAAGAAAAGCAAACCTAAGTCTGTTTCAACCACATTCCAGGGACAAGTTCCCCTTTTTCTTTCTTTATCAAAATTCTCGTATTTAAGTTTTGTGTTTTTTTTTTTTTAAATGTGTGTGTGTTTTTTAAACAGACCTTGCAGGATAAACTGCTGCTCGCACCCCGCAAACAAAGCGATATTTGTTTAATAACGATTGCTGCCATGGGTACAGTAAACAAGGGGCCCAGCATTTGTGTTTATGAACAAACACATCATCTTACAAGAGCAATTTAACATTAACCAGGTGGAATAATCAACAGATTTCATAGGTGACACCAGGGGCAGGACTAGTGTAAACAGGGTAGGGAGGAGAAAGGGGCCACTCTTCGGGAATCAAGGTCGAGGTAAATGCATTACAGAGTAAACAGCTGCAAAGAAGGCAAGATAAACAAACAGTCATTCTTCTGACATTTAGAGAGGCAGAAAGGTTGTATGTAACACAGATCAGCTGCTGACCACCATGAAATCAAACCAGTTGGAGACCAGGCCTGCTTGTTTGCACAATGCCATGTTTGCTTATAAACAACAATTTGCTGTTACCAACCTCGCATTACTCATCATCATATAAGGCCAGAGCAAATCAAGTGAAATCCGGTTAACTCTTTACTGACAACCTTACTCAGAAATAATAATAATAATAGTAGTAATAATAATAAAGTGATGGCCCCCTTTAAGAAAGAAGAGGTCACCCCCAGATGAAGCAAACAGAGCTCAGTCCATGCCTTTTTACTTCCTGCTTTGTAGATAAAAATAAAGCATCCACATGGTTTAAACTACTAAGGATTGGATTTGGTCACAGCTTTAAAGACTGGAATGTTTTCATGCTTGAGTAACTCTACATTCATTTCCTGGGCTCTTCCTCTTTTATCAATGAAATACATGGGTCAAACATCAACGGAGATCTTAAATGTTTTTCCTAGAGGGAGAGCTCCCATGTTCCTCCTCGAGCAGTTTCTTGTTCCAAGATACCTTTAAGTACACTGGGTCCACACACAGATAAATATGTTTCTCAAGGATGCTGCAAAAATCCAACTATCCAGGTATGATTTTTGCCCTTAAAAAAACAAGATATAAATAAATTAATCAGGTGATGCTACACAGAGCCGCTCAGGAGTTCAGTGTGTTGGCCTATCAAAGAAATCTGAGGTCTTCGAAAAAGGAATAAGTCAATGTCTCCACTAACAGAAGTGTTATAAAAAAATGTTTCATCTTCAAAAATTCGCTTCATGGGTAAAGAATGGGTAAAACAGCTTGCTGTATATTATAAGGAAGCTACCATGCTTTATCGGAGATACTATATTTAGGTGTACAACTGACAATTAAAGCATTTTTTAATCCATTTTCACAGATTGTTTAATATTACTAAACTATTTAATTGTGATACATGCAAATGACATCTCTCCATTACTTAATATTTAATAAGCAAAACATGGTGAAAACCAGTTTGGTATTTAGATCTTACATTTATTTTCAGTTAATTAATTTTTTAAAGTTCTGTATTTAGAAAAATACAGTACAGCACAGTAAAGCATTGCTGGAGAACCAAAGCAAAATTTGAAAATGAGAAAATGAAATTTAAAGAAACAAAAAAACCACAACTAAAGACACACTGCAGACGACTGTGGCAATTACTTCAGTAACCTTCGGATTACTGGAATTTCCATCTCTGTCTAACAAATGAAACAAAAGTTCAGGGGTCCCCTCTCGCACCCCTGATCCCGAGCCCAATTCCACTATAAACTTCTTAACCTTCTCTAGCTGCTCTCACTCCCGCCGCCTCCTTCTCCATCTCATCTTTGTTCTGCCACCAGAACGTCCCAGTCACAAAGTAACGAGAGCCTTTTCTTTTGTGTTTTTGTTTTGTTGTGCTGTGGTTTGTTTCCCAAGTCCCTCTCTGCCCACAGTCTCCTTTCCCCAAACCAACACGGCCCCTAAAACCTCAACAAAGATTGAAGAAGAAATGTCCAGTGAGTGCTCCGTGCCCCAGCAGGAGAAATTTTCTCAGGCTCATGGACCTGTAAGCACCGTAAGGACAGGAGGAAGGGACCGTGGCACCTCTCTCCCTTTTATGCCCTAGAAAACCCTCAGGGCCTTGAGCTGTTCCCCCTGGCCTGGAGAAGGCAACCCAGCCTTGCTCCTCCCACCAATTAATGAGGATGCAGACCCGCTGATGCCAGAACGGCTAACAGGGAGGCTCTTCCTCCAGCGCTCTGGGAACCGTTCTCAAATTCCACACGGCCGAGAGGAACAGGAGACAAAGAGAAGCCGAGTCCCTTATCTGACGCTCCAGGCAAACACCAGAGAGAAAGAAATGAAGTAAAAGCAGAATGTTGTGCCCCGCGGTCCTTACTCCCCATCTTCCTTACCCACTACCCGCCCTTCCAGCCTTTTCCGGGAGCTCTCCTGACTTTCATCTGTATTTTCTCTTCCTAGAGCCTAGACGAACTGGAGTGCCAGAGAAGGTTCATAAAGAGAGTTTACAATTCTAAAAGGTAATCCAAAGAGCTGAAACCATTTCCCTCAATCAAGTCCAATTGTAAATAAGTCCCGGAGTTTTGAAAGTCCAGCTAAACCTAGGCACATGACCTTACCCCATGTGAGGATGTGTTATATTCAAAAATGGTTCTACTGATTCTTTACCAAGAACAGGATAAATGATGTGCCTTTCTCCTCCGCCTCAGTTGAGTTGGTAAATACCCTAATCCACATTCAATTTCATATGAATGGACCCAGGTTACTTATGTTGTTCCCCAAAGACCCCATGTTATAAGCATTATTTGCAAAATAAAATAACTATAAGTGAATAAAATAATTATAAAAGAATCCATTTACTAAGAAGTTTTTTAAATAACCTGTGTGATCACCTCTTTCAAAAACTGAAAACAGTCCCAAGGAAGCTCTGGGTGGACCCAAGTGTGGCAAGGACTGATTTGTTCCTGCCACGTATCTTCTCTGGGATGAAAATCTCACAAGCCTGGAGATTCTCAGAGTGGTCATGGCACCTGAGTGGACACTCGAGCCAGCATCCAAGGCTCTAACATTCATTTCGACTTTCATGTTCATGATTTCTGCCATCTCCCTCTATACCTCCACCAATGCTATTTTTAAAATGTATTCACTTTTGACAAACATATAAATCTATTGCAGAGGAAACTTTGTATCATTTCGTCAAATGGAAAGCCAGTGTGTATCCCTTTATAGAAGAGAAAGAATTTAGAATAAATGTAATACAACCCAACCAATGTTATTAAATTCCAGCTAGATCCTGCTGTCCACAAAGGCTCTGAGCGGGAGCCATGTTCTTTCTTTGTTAAATAATGAGCTTACAACTGGAAGAGAGAGATTAAAGACATACTAGTACCAAATGGAAACTTTCTCCTTGGCTTTATCGGAAGGATTAAAACCGACTGAAAATGGAATTGCTTCAACATCAAATCGCAATAATGAGAACTGGTGAATGATTTATGAACCACCTAAAAATCCTCTTCCAACACACCAGTGAGTGGTACGAGCTTCCGTACTGGGGAACTGGGCACAAGGAGACTTGAAGAGACCTCTCTGCGGACTAGGTTGTATCCCTGACTCCAGAGCACGGCACTCCTAATGATGACAGCCTACTGTGTACACACATGCCAGTAGACAAATAATCAACGGACTAGACTCTCTATTCTTGGCCCCCAAAGCAAGAGGGCTCCTGTGCCATGGGTTGTTAAGCCTGCAGAAGACAGCAGAAAAATCAGACTGGCAGCTCCAACGTCAGCCTCCCTCCCAGGCCTGCCTTTGCCCACACCATCGAGGACCAGCTCCGCGGCCGCTTACATGCAGCTGCCTTTCTACAACCTAAGTTCAGAGTTTACTCAGTTACCAATGAACTACTATAGGATAAATACTGGAAGCATATCATTCAAATGCTTTATTGGTCAAAAAGATGGATGCTTTTATTAGTCCAACCTTTTTTGTAATGGAGTGCCACTGATGACCCAGCATTAGCCTCATTCCCTGCTATTAATCACACTTCTAAGAGCTCATTTTGCCTTAAAATCTTAAGAAATTGCTATAATTTAAAGACATGGTGTCTACATAATGGGAAATGCCTCATAATTGTATCATTTCACAAAATACAGTATTTTTTATGGGAACAATGACCATGATGCTAAGGTATTGCAAAATGGGAATCATTTATATATATAAAAGAAAAGAGAGATGTAAGCTGTCTTTGTATTTGTGGCTTCCCACATCTGTACACTTTAATCATTACCTTTGGGAGGCTGATTAATCGAAAAGCACAGGCATATACACCATTTACGGAGTTAAAAGCAAAATAACATCCCCAAACAAATGAAAAATATCAATGAAAGGGAGAAAACCTAATGTACAAAGATAGAAGAGATGTGAAAACACATCGCGTGCTCTAAGGAAATTTCATCAGTGGTATATTCCTTATTCATCATCTATAGTTCCTGGGCCTTGTCTGTCCATGCCAAGAGAACTAAAGCAAGCTCTTCAAATAAGTGACTTCAGGACAAACTACAGGTATCTGCCAATTTACTTTCAGTATTATTTCAATAATATAATGATGCCCTTAGCTTGTAAGTCCTCATCTCATTAAACCACCCTTCATGAACATTAAGCACAGCCGAATACTATAAAGGAAAGCATATTTGAAAGAGTGTTTCAAAATACAGAGCTAAAATAAATCTTTTTAAAAGTGCCCCTTCAATTTTTACTACTACACAATTAGAACACAACATATGCAAGTCCTCAAATCGTGCATCCACACAAAAATGGTGACATTATGTTACGTGATGAATGAAGGGTAGGCTCCAATCAGGCACAAAGATTATGAATAGGTTTGGTGTTGAATGGCTGTGGAGAACAGACCATCAGTCAGCCTTAAGAGAAGAATGTGGGGATCATCCTACAGTTAGCAAGGGTCGACTCAGAAACTGTGCAACAGCCAGAGGCTGGAGACCAGGGTTAGGTGGGGCTGAGTATCAGAGGGCTCGGTGATTACGTCATCGGAACTCGGAGTGAGAGGCCCCTGCTAGCAGAGATAAGCTCCCCCATGTGGTGTCAGATGGTCACCGTAAACACCTAGTTCTTGCACCCCCTGCTCTGAGTTGTGAAAAGGCCAACTTCTCTCCCTATTTCTCAAGAGCTAGAGGGAAGTGCTGACCCAGAGAGGATATTTAGGAAAAAGCTGTCATAGACATGCCAGGGAGAAGGGTAGATTCTGAGGTGCCCAGGATAGGTAGAGTGGGCACCAATGGCAAGTTGTTGATGCAAGCCTCCCTTCCTACACTGGGTGTGGGGGCCATTGGATGGCTATAGAGTTGACGGTGGGACCATCTGATGTCTGGTGACCTCAGACTCTCCAAAGGACTTGGCATCTCTGTGGTCAATGTGAGCGGTGGGGAGACTGGACATCTTTAGAGCAGAACCACGGTTGGTAGAAAGGTATGAGATTTCTAATGGAGAAAACAGGGCCCGTTAGCAATATCGATACCTGAGTTAAGATTCTCACGGCCCATGGATAACCAACTGTTGGGTGGGGCCAGTGTATTTACTGAAGAGAACTTTCCTTAGGAGACCAGTCCAGGTGCAAGCACTCGGTCTCAAGGCAAGGCTTTCCAGAGAGAACCACGTACACCTCCAACAGATAAGAAGTTAACACCTTTTACACTGCAACTGTGGGACAGACTGGCCTCAGCTACACAAAGCATGGTGCTATGGAGAGAAGCGTGGGTGTCACCAGGGAGCGTGTTACAAATGCAAATTGTCAGACCCATTTAATTTGTGACAATCTATATTTTGATCACACCCCCTCCAGGTGAGTCACAAGCACATTAAAGTTTGAGAAGCCACCAGACCAGACATACTCGAACGTGATTTCCCACTCTGCCAACCTGAAGGTTTCAACAAGCCACCCAACCACTCTATCTTTCCATTTCCCCTTCCCTAAAACCATACCATTCTACTTTTGGGTTCACTCACCCTTCTGAGCAGTATTTATTTTGTACCTAACATGTGTCAGGACCCTGTATTAAGTGTTGGGGCAACAATAGGGAACAAAGACTGATAAGATCCATCAACATGGAGGAGACTGTCTTATGGGGAAGACACACATTAATCAATTAGTCATATAAATAAGTGGAGATTACAACAGTGGTAAGTGCTACTGTGAAAAATGCATAGTGCTCTTAGAGCACGCAAAGCTAATATATGTAAAGTGCCTTGTATGTAGTAGGTATTCAATAAATCACAGTGATTATGAGTAGCCCATAAAACCCAGATCTTTGGGAAGCCACTAAAAAACTCCCAAGTGCAGAATACTCTTCTCCCACCATAAAACGAGCCTGAAGCAGGACTGTGTTGTCAGTTAAATTATTTTTTAGCATGTTTTCCTGCTTTTTCCTAGATCTATGAGGAATACGACGCCCTTAAAGTCAACATTTCTTCTAATGCCAACTTAGAGAACAACATTAACTTTCCAGGTTATTGTTAAGAATTAGCTCTTGTTTACCGAGCTGTACTTACAGGCAAAATGCAGAGCAGGGCAGAGGGTGATACTGCCTATCAGCCTTGTTCTAAGCATCTATTGATTATCATTTGAAAGCCTGGATACGCAAAGACAAATCTTCATTTGGCTTTCCAGCAGCATTTCTTTGTATATGTGGTTTGCTGAAATCTAGAAAAAGTCCACGCTAATCACCGCAGGTAGGATTAGCAACCCATACCTTATACAGTGGACACCACTTGTTAATTATTAGTGTGCCTAGCACATGTCTATCCAGTGGGGAAGCCGGACTGAACAGGAATCGGAGAACGTCCACAACCAAACCCACACCACTGAGGATGCCCGCCCTAAGAGTTGAGTGACCAGAGTCCACCCCATTGAATAGGAAGCTCTCATAGCCTTACAGCTGGGTGTGCTCAAGTGCTCCTTAAAACAGCCCTCCGAAGTCTGCCAGGCCTTTCCTTTGCTCATTCCCCACGAATTCACGAACTTCAAATAAAAATTTGAAATATGGTGTAATAGCTCTCCCTGTTTGTACAAGTGAGGGAGTCTTTTTCCCAAAGCGGGCTTCCTTGCAACAGGTGGATACGGATGATGGGAGACTTCTGACCTCCTTTGTATCAGAATGACGCTGATCAGAGAATAGAAAACAACAACTGATCTGAAAAAGAGAAGTATGTGCATGTGAAATGTGGTTCCTGTTAAAACTTTCAGGTCTTAACATACAGGAGCTGAATGATACAAACATCAGTTCACACCTCAGAGCATTCGTTTGAATTTTTGTAACTAGATGCGTTGTTAGGTGGGCTAGAACAGAGCCTCTGGCTGCTGGCTTACTGGTCAAAAATGGGTGGTTTCCATTTATTATTGTCTGGAATAAGAGACATCTTTAGGCCAACTGTAAAAGACACTTTACTACCGGAAACAAACTAAGGGTTGTTGGAGGGGTGGGGGGGGGGGGGGGGAATGCGGTAACTGGGTGATGGGTGGTAAGGAGGGCACTTGATGGAATGACCCCTGCGTGTTTCATGCAACTGATGAATCACTGAATTCTCCCCTGAAACTAATAATACACTATGTTAACTAAATTGCACTTAAACAAAAAGATAAATAAAATTTCTAAAAAGGCTATATCTTTAGGATAATTTCTGTTGGCTCCAACTACTAAAAATGCGAAGTAGGAGGGAAAAGGATATCCCATAGAGGACTTTTGGCAGTATTCTGGAGACCCTGTGCTTGCCACAAGGCAGGGAAAGAGGTGCTCCTGGGAAACCAGAGAGGCTGCTAACCAGGCTACAATGCACAAGACAGCTCCCACGTCTAGTCCCCTGTGCCAAAAGCGTCACGGTTGAGAAAAATGTTCTATGTGCATTTGTACTGTTTTTATTATGGGATCAAAGCAATGAGTCCTATTTCTTGTTCAATAATAAATTTATAACGAGCCTTAAAATTTTAATGACTCGTGATTTTTTGCTTGCATTTCTACTTCATAAATACTATACCGAATGGAGCCCCTATTAGGGGTCAGGTTAGGCAAGACGCAGGTGACGCCCGGGAATTTGAATGGAGTACTGTATTAGAAGAGGTTAGGCCTGAGGAGGGTGTGGAGGGGCCCGGGGCAGGGTGTGCTCCCATCGAGGAGGATGGGAGGGGCCGGCAAGGGGAAGTGGCTAAGCCTAAAAATGCAGAGCGGAGGCAGAAACTTAACCTTAACCTTCTCAGGAAGCGGGCAGGGCTGGGGAAGGGGAGCCTTCTAGAATATGGATAGAAGGGCCCACAGTGCAGGGAGCTCAAGCAAGGAGACCAATTATGGAGCTTGAATCCAGTGCTGACAGAGGTGGTAAAGGTGGGGACAGAAAGACGGCTGGACCTCGCTCCCACCTCCCCCTGCCTGCTCCCCCGGTGAGCACCTGCTCCACGCCCTGGAAGTCTTCCTCCCCCAGTGGTCCCCTCTCCCCTCTCCCTTGCCCTCTGTCAGGTGCGCTTGCCCACCTGAACACAGTTCTCCTCAACGTCAAGCGTCTCTCAGCTCCCTCCTGCCGTCTCCTCCCTTCTAGCGCCATGACGGAAGGCCCTGTACCTCACTGTCTCCACTTCCTGCCTCCCACTGGTTCCCCAGCCCACAGGGACCTGGCTTCTGCCCCACCTCTCCTCTCCCCCAGAAATATTCCTACCGCAATTGCTAATGAGCGTGCAGGGGCTCAAGTCAATCGACACTTTGCAATCCTTACCTCACTTGACCTCTCACAACACACGACACCGTCATTCATATTGTTTCTCGAATACAAAATTCTCTCCTCTCTGCCTCCGGGTCTTCCTGCTCTGAGCGGTTCTCTGCCTACACATCTGGTGGCTCCTTCTCACTTTTTAATGAGCTTTAACTTCCCCTGCTCATTCTTAAATGTTTCACCTTGCCTAGAGTTCCATCCTTGGTGCTCCCAAACGCTAAAGCTAAGGGCAGAAAACTTTTTCTGGAAAGGGCCGGAAAGCTGCTTTTTGTGACACATTGTACGCCACAAGGTCTGTGTCCCAACTCCTCAGAGCAGTACTTCTGCTGGGGCACAAACGCAGCCAGGAATAAAAATGGACAAATGAGTGTGGCTGAGTTCTGGTAAGACAGGAGGCAGCTGGGTTTGGCACACAGGACTGTTGTTTGCTGACCCCTGACCCCTGGAAGGCCTTATCCTTCCGGTGCCTTCACCTCATGTCTGCCTCTATCCTGTGACTCCCAAATCATTTTTGCCAACCAAACTATCTTCCCAGAGCTGCAGACCCCTACTCCCACAACCTTCTGGACATTTCTACCTTGATGTCCTAAAACAACCTTGAGCTCATCTCAAACTGGGGTCACCTACTTCTTCTCCATCCAAACCCAAGCCGGAGGTTTTCAGGGAAAGGGATTCACATTCCAAATCGGGAATTATCTGACGGTCTTCCTTCTCTTTGATTTCCCATATTAGCAATTCCCATCCACTGCCCCTTCTATTTATGTTAGTAATATCTCACTTCTCCACACCTCTGCTTTGAAGCAGGCCACCATCCCGCTGTGACTCCAAATTAACCCATATCCTCGGCTGGCCACACAGCAGCACGTCTGATCCTGTCGCCTCTCCTGCTTCCATGGGTCTCTACGGCCTCAAGAGGGGAGTCCCACACCTGAAGGCCTGCTCCAAGCAACACGAAAACGTCACTGGCCACATGAGGCCTATTCAGCACTTAGAATCTGTCCAGCGCAACAGAACTGGATTTTTAATACATGTGCAATTTTAATGCAAATTAGCTTAAATTTAAATTTTAAAAATGATCCTCGGTTCCGCTACTGGAAAACTTTTAAGTACGTGTTGAACAACTTGGGTATGTGAAGCTCCTAATCTATTTATTCAATGATGAGTTTTGTGAAATTTAAATCCAGATCAAGTATTTCTGATGAAATTTTAACATCCAAAGTGAGATGATTTTTCAGACTTAGTATGCAAGACAAGACTGTAGAATGTGTCTTTCATAAATTTTTAATACTGATTATATGTTGGAATATTTTGGATAGATTGGATTAAATAAAGTACTATTATAATTTACGCCAGATTCTTTCTCACCTTTTTAAATGTGGCTAATAGAAAACATAAAATCCTTCCAAGGGGGGCGCCTGGGTGGCTCAGTGGTTTAAGCCGCTGCCTTGGGCTCAGGTCATGATCTCAGGGTCCTGGGATCGGGTCCCGCATCGGGCTCTCTGCTCGGCAGAGAGCCTGCTTCCCTCTCTCTCTCTCTGCCTGCCTCTCCATCTACTTGCGATTTCTCTCTGTCAAATAAATAAATAAAATCTTTAAAAAAAAAAAAAAAAAATCCTTCCAAGGTTCTTCTATTTCTGTTGCACGGCACTGGCCTACGCACACAGCTCCTCATGATCTGGCTGTCCCACTACCCTCTGTCTCGCTTCTCCTTCCCTATCTAAAATGTGGCCACCCTCAAGAAGGAACTCTAATGTCTCTGTACCTGTAGCCACAGGCTCCCTCTACCTCTGTACCCTGCCATGAATCTTTAAGGAGCTAAATCCTACTGAATCTCAAAATTCAGTTCAAGCCAAGAAGCTTTTACAGAATACCTTCCCCACCAAGGGTAGGCATTCTCCCACAGGGTCTCATCAAGTTTTGTACTAAACTTTTGCAGAGCAATCAGTACACTGCATTCTAATTTTCAGAATGCTTAACTGTAAGCCAGGGATCATGTTTTGTACCCAACAGGGTACTAGGCAGTTTGATAAATAATTCAATGCCAGATGAATGAATGAATGAGATACTGTGCCACTAGAACTGATAAGCTGGGAGTTGATTCTAAGGGCTTAGCCGGCATCAATGAAGGTTCTCAGATTTCTAGCCCACGTAATTGGGAGAATAATGATGCTCTTGTGAGAACAGCCAAGTGAGGGGAAGAGGTTGCTCTCAGGAGAGAAACAGAAGTGAAAACACAGGCTGGTGGGGAGCCATTAGTACAGAGGCCACAGTTCAAAGGGAGTGGATAAGACTGAGAGGGGAGGGGAAAGGTCCTTGGAAAAATCATAGTCAATTCCTATATTTAGGAAACAGGAAGAGTGACATTTACTGAGTGCTAAGTTCTATCCTCACAGTTACTCTGTGGGGTCCATATAACCTCCATTTTTAAAGAAGAAAACACCAAAGATTGGAAAGTATTAATATACATACACACATGAAGCTAGCAGACAAGGATTGAAACATCAAAGACATCCAGTCTCTGTCCATTACACTACAGAGGCGCGGTCAGGGACAGAGCTCTCGAGAGTGACACAGAAGGTAGAAGGGAGTTTCAAGAAGGAAGGGGTGGTTGGTGGTTTCAAGTGGTTTAGAGAGCCTGAGTTTGATAAGATGACAGAGAAGGCAAGAGGGAATTCCCCACCCAACATCAAGCATCTTCATCCTTCTTCCCTTTTCTCTTTTCCTTCCGAGATTAAGAGGGTGTTCATCTTCTCCAATCCTAAACTCAGACCCTCACCCACCAACTACCATCTCGTCAACACTAACCCCCTCTCTACGGGCTCCCTCACTGTAACCTCTACATATATCCAAGGTATTCGGACCCAAAATAGTCATTTTCAGGGTACCTGTCTGCTCTTGCTTTGCCCACCCTTCAACCTCCTTCTCCTATTCAGGTAAGCATCTTGAAAGGCTTTGGTCTCCCAAGTTTTTATCTCCTACTTTCAACTCTCTGTACCGTGGATTCTCCATTTTTCAGGCTAGGGTAGTTCCTAAGCTCTGCAGCCAATTAGAATGAA
The DNA here is from genome assembly GCF_009829155.1 of Mustela erminea. Classification (NCBI taxonomy): domain Eukaryota; kingdom Metazoa; phylum Chordata; class Mammalia; order Carnivora; family Mustelidae; genus Mustela; species Mustela erminea. The sequence continues at coordinate 38,853,085 of NC_045614.1, forward strand.
GGGCTTCACCCAGATCCAGCGCAAGAAGGGCTGGGGTAGAACCCTGGAGGCAGCATTTTGACAGACAGACCAGAGGATGTGTAACTTTACTATCACTAACCACACATTCAATACTGCTGCTCTGTAAGATTCCCCCGTACCCTGTATATTTGCTTTACGCCCCCTGCCCCATTCCCTAATTACTCCAGATTGCATCCCTGACTACTTCTCTCTTTATTGGTTATTCCCACCACTTAAAGTTCGTTAGATTCCTTAAAATTCCTTAGATTCCTTCCAACATGTGCAAAACTAAACAATCTTTCCTCAAAACTGCTCCCTTCCTTGATCAGGAAAAAGTTACCATCATCTCTTTGCACACTTAGTTGACCACAGCGACCTGGTCATTCTTTTTTTTTTTTTTTTTTTAAAGATTTTATTTATTTATCAGAGAGGGGGGTGGGGAGAGAGCGAGCACAGGCAGACAGAATGGCAGGCAGAGGCAGAGGGAGAAGCAGGCTCCCCGCTGAGCAAGGAGCCCGATGTGGGACTCGATCCCAGGATGCCGGGATCATGACCTGAGCCGAAGGCAGCTGCTTAACCAACTGAGCCACCCAGGCGTCCCGACCTGGTCATTCTTAGTCTTGTGTGTCAGACTTATCCCCTTTCTCTCCCTCATCCCCATGGCCATCCAACGGCCATCACCTCTCGCCTGCAATACTCACTGACCTTCTGCCACTACCATATATATCATTTCAAAACAAAAGCCAATCTCATCAGGCCACTCCCCGGCTTGCAAACCTCCCAAACTCCGCTGGACTCAGGGGATAATCTCAATTCCTTTGCTTGGAGTAAAGGCCCCTTGTATAACTTCCCAGACTTCTTTCCTCCCACCCTTTCCACTGACCCGACACTACTCTCCATTACTTGCTGCTTCCCTTTTGTATTTCTTCATATGCTATTCTCTTCTTGCTGGAGACCCCCTTTCTACGATTGCGGTCCGTAAACAATGAATGCTTGGAAACCCAGCTCAAATGTTACTTTTAGAGAGGAGATATACTTCTCCCTAAGTACTCTAGATGAACTTTATTTTTATGTTGGCCAAAAATCAGGCATATTTTATCATGATTCTGACTAAACATGTCCTCCCCCTAGGTCAAGAATATCCTATCACTGCTTGACTAAACCCTAACGGTACTGGACACTGACCATCCAAAAGCTTGCTGAATGAATGACTAGGGTCATGAGCGATGGAAGGACACAGAGTCTACACATAAGTAATTGATTACACCGCCAGGAATATGGCAGCTGCTCAATAAACTGAGAATTCCTTCCATTTTGCAGACTAAGGAGATGATCAGAAAAGAAAACATGCTGCAAATTCCGAGTCTCAAGAAGGGACGTTTCATGAGTCACGTGACCACCACCTTGACAGTAAAAAGGAAAATTAGACCGTCTAATGGAATGTTGGCGTATAGAGACACACGCATTAGTAGTGTGTCGTCGGTGTGGTCAATGGCAGAAATCAGAAAGCACACACACTGGGGCTGATGAGCCCGGGAGGACTTGCTTCATGTAGTCCGGAATGCAGAGCTGCCAACAAGGTATGGTTCTGAGAGCGCCCCCAGGAGTGTGTGTGTGTGTGTGTGTGTTCGCTTCTGGGACGAGCAAGCAATGCCAGCGGGTCGCCAAGGCCAAAACTGTGGGGGGAGAGAGGATAAGGGGGAGGGAGCAAGAAAGAGACAGGACAGAGCATACTACAGAAATGGTACATGATGGATTCTGTGCTGGCTGGGGAAGAAAAGGACACACAGGATGGAGACGATGAAGACCACTGATTCAAGGGAAATGAGTGGTAACTGAATGGGAAGACAAGGGGCCAAGGGAGGGCGGGACGCACCTGGGTGAGGCACGTGTAATGAAAAGCAGTGAGGTTTAGACAAGCTTCTGAAGTCACTCAGGAGGTAGAAGGGGAAAGACTGGCCCCTCACAGTGACACACAGTAGGTGTTCAGGAGACTTGTGCAGAATAAATGAGTCCGTGACCGTATGGGATGGAAGCATCCCCTCACCCAGCCATCCCGTATGAGCTGCCAGCATCTAATTTATCATGAAGCTCATTAGAAAATAATCACACATTAGCAGTGTATGCCAAGGACACCCCACAGACTAGTTGTTTTGACAAGGTTATAGTTGACATTATTCTAACGCGATCATGTACGCGATACACGTTAAGAGTCGGAAATAGCTCCAAAGGTGCCCAAACCTGGCCAGGCCTGGCACACTGCAGTCAGGGAGTCAGTCTGCCCGTCTCTCTTGAATGAAGGAAGGAAGGAAGGAAGGAAAGAAGGAAGGAAGGAAGACATCAGTGGAAGAACGGAGGACAGAATATATATTATTTATCTATAGTAAATACCAGCTACCTCTCAAAACTCCTCCCCCGAGGAACACTAGTCCGTGAACCCAGATTCAACCAGCAGATTGGAAAGAAGAGCTATGGCACCTTGTGCCTCAAAAATTTAGATGACACAAAGGGACTAGCCGGGAGGTGGCAGCGTGTGAAGGTGCCTGGTTTCTGTTGCCTGCCACGGTCTTACAATACATTTGCCGCATAAATGCTAACTGCCAATCCCCTTTGCCTGGGTAGCCACGGTTTAGAAGTCGTTCAGTCTGATGCGCAATGAGCTCTCCGCGTAATGCTGCTTCCTTCGTGAACTACTACTAGTGCAGCTCAATTCTCTGAACAACTGGGAAGGCAACAGAGCTGATAAGAGAATTAATGCTTTCTTTCCAAATCACATCATCTAGGATAATAAAAGCATGTTAGACAAATAACTCTTAAAAGAAGTAGGAGAAAAACAGTTTAACATGAAGCTCTAAGCTATATTGATGTTTATAAGCATTCCGGGGTGGGGGAAGAAAACTTCAGAGCTAAGTCGTAGTTGCTAATGCTACGGATTTGTTCCCTGCAGAATTCTCCGAGATAAACACAGATTTGCATATTTGGAAGGTATTTTGTCTGTTAAACATTCCTGTTACTGTAAAGGATTTTTCTTTACCAGGAGTAGCTAGCTATTTTTCACTACTCATTTCCAATTCTCTGCCCACTTGCTTCCCCTATCCAGCATTCTGGGATTTCTTCCTCTAACAGTGATGCTGGGGGAGAGATTTGAACCATGGGGTTGTGTACAAAAACCCCATCAGAACTACAGAGGGCAAAGGGATGCGAAAGAATTTCAGTGCAGGGCAAGAACGGGCACGGAAAACAGTGCCAACCACAGCAGCTCAGGGCGGGCTAAGAAAAATCATGTCTTCGGATATTTAGGCAGTCTTTACTTTAAGCTCCCAAAAAACCGTGACCTTATAGAAACACAGGATGGTTTCACAGATGGAACCTAGTGGTTCTAAGTTTTCAAAAACCGGCCAGAGAGGGGGTCGGGGTAGAGACACAACTTTTGTCGATGGCCCTCTTTTTACAGGTAACTCGACTTGACACATCAAGGTCATGGGCACGTTTTTGGCAGCCTGTGATGCTGGACTCCTCTGGGGAGACAGAGTTTAAATTACACTGATTTTAATCTTCCCATTTACTGGAGCTAACCAAAGGCCCTCTGGTTAGAAACCTGGGTGTCTCCCTTTGTCTCGCAAGGTCTGAACGGGTAACAATCTCGGGGATCTTTCCTGTAGGCAAGGCTGGGTTCTTCAAAGTGCGGATTCCTGCTCTGAGTCTGACGGATAACGCTGACATTGGAGAGCACCCTTCTACTTCTGGCTTCGCTCAGCAGGCCCGGGCTAGATTCCTGGCAGCCTCAGAGCCCCGCTCTAGCTGAGGCCATCCTTAGAAATACTAGCTCCAGGGCAGGGGCCTCCACCCGGCATGGGTGAGGTCGGGGTCTGCCCTAGGGTTCCCGTTTCCTTTCCTGGGGTTCCCTCTCTCTTCCTCCTCCCCTCCACGCATATTTCCCCTTCTCTCTTCCGCTCTGCTCTTCTCGCAGTGAGCCAGTGCCTCCCTCCCTCTGTCCCCCTCTCCCTTCATCTTTCTGTCCACCTCTGTCTCCCCTCCCTCTCTGCCTCCCACCACCTGGGCCACGCAGTCTCTGGGGGTGTGCACCACAGTGAGCTGTCACCAGCCAGAAAGAGGGCCTGGGACAGTTGCACTGGTCAGACTGGGGTAGGAGCCAAAGCACGCAGGATGTCAGACAGCAGCTGACAGTCCCCTCTGATGACAGGGCAGGGTGAGCAGGACGTTTCTGGTTTGGCTGTGGGTGGGGAGAGTCATTCTGGTCTTCGTGGTATTGGTGGTGCTGGGGCCCCCCGGACCACATGAGAAGGCCGGTGTGGTTCCCGCGCTGCCGTGGTTCTCACGCTCTTACTCAGCCTTCCCCTGATGCACGGGTGGCTCGGGACCCATTGCGGTCCCCTCCTCACAGCTGAACCAGGACCCAGACCCTCTTCGGAGGCTGCCTGCATGCCGAAGGAGCACATCAGGGTCACCGCCCCAGCGGTGGGCAGGTTTTTACCATGCCCGTGGCTCCTCAGGGCTCACCAGGCAGATCTAAAACTCAGGACGTGAAGTGTGGTTACCTAGAGCCCGCAGAGCTCAAAATGGGACTGTGTGCTTCTCCTGGGAGCCAAAGAGTGCACCCCCCACCCCGATGTGCCAAGACTGTGCGCACACCCCTGCTGAAAGAGAAGACACACATTCCACCCCCAACCAAAAAAAAAAACAAACAAAAACAAAACAAAACAAAAAGCCAAAAAACCAAACCAAACCAAAACAAAACAAAAAACACACAAAAAACAAAAAAAAAAAACAAAAAAACCCTCCACAAAACCCCCCAAAAACAAAAAAACCAACAGAACTGTTAGTCAATTTGAATTATTCTAAGGTCCGGCTTAGTCTAAAGCTTATCTAACGGTCTATTGAGTTCTCAGTAAGTCATGTGAAAGGAAGTCCTATGATAACATTTCCTGAGACTTCTAGACATTTGATTAAGGAGTTATAAATCTTAGAGTCTGACTTGTCACAAGCAGAGTGAGATTACACCCAGGGCTGTCAAGATTAGGTAAACTTGTCTTGTTCTCTTATAGGTCTTTCTCAGCCTTATACCATAGATTAAAGATCTTTTTTAAGATTAAAAAAAATGGTTACCCTCATGCTCGATGTTAAAAAAAAAAAAAACTAAAGGAGTATAAAGCGACAATTTTCAATCTTCACATCCTGAAAGGTGTTTACTTGCCGCTCACTGTCAAGATTTTAATAAGCGGTGAGTAAAAGGGAAGGACGATTGCCTGCCGGGCTGGTCCCACCGTCGCCCGGTTAATTCATTACAGCTAAATGAATAACCTGTATTAAATCGAGAAATGCGCATGAGCCACATAACCAGCCCCCCCCCAAGTCTTCCAGTAACCAATTCCAAGAATGTGGTAGAATAAAATCAATACCTTCGGGGGTGGGAGGGAATCCAGAAACCTCTTTACAGGAGCCCCTGTCAAATTCTATCGCTAATTTTGAATTGACACATTATTCTAGGAATGACCAGCAGTTACCATCAGCAAACCTGTGGAGACGGAGGTTTTCATCCCACACGTCACTGAAGGAGAGGATATTTAGGGAGTTCTAGGTCAGTGGGATGCTTCCTCAGCTTAGTGACAAGAGATTTGGTACCTAAGTGGAGAACTTACTGTTTCCAATTCTCCATACACGCTGAAATTATTGGGTTAAATAAAGACATGACAAGCTATAAATCAACTTGCTTTTTTGCTTTTTTTCTTTTTTTTCCTGGGGAGTTTTTACTCAGGTGTACTCTACATGTGCATTAAACTGCGGCTCCATTAAGCAGTTACAATGAAGGTAAAGGGCGCAAGGCTAAATACCACAGGACCTTGTATGGATCTCATGGCTTTAATGGAATCAGGTTTTTAACAACTCTTTTTTCGTTAAATACAGTCAGTGTCAGGAAGATGCGTCCCACTCATAAAGCAGCGCAATGACAATGTACAGTGGCACGAACACAAGGACATAGTTCATCATGACATTTCCAGCAATTCCCAACTGATTAGGGTCATTATGTTGGAGGTCTGATTTATGTTGTCATTTCCTCTCACCGATCCTGCATCAATGAATCTTAATGAATTGGTAAATAAGGGTGAAGATTACACTCTATGACACTGAAACATTCCTCATTCTCAACACCCGAGATTTATGTAGCCAATTAGTGACTAACAGAGAAAATTGGCTGGCAGAAAAATAATATTCTTTATGGTACAAAATGGAAAAAGCTTTCTCGTTGAAGGGCAATGCCACAGCAAAAGTCCATAAAGTAGCTTGATATGTGGAAACACAAAAGATGTTTAAAATGGGCTGTAAGAGTTCCCTAGTAAAATGCTTTTACTGTGGGTTTTCTTCTTGTTGTTTTTTTTTTTTCCTGATGTCTCATTTTTTAAAGGTTATTGGTTTAATATGCAGACCTGTATTTTATAAAAGGGAAAAGTTGGTCTTTGGGGGGAAGGAGTTAAGCATACCCCCATAGGACACAAGTGCTAATTCTTTCTATTTACCGGCATAATGGGAAAAAAAAACAAGCAGGCAACCGTTACTCCCCCAGTTTTAGCCATTATGTCAGTTTCTGTGACTTCTTGTAGACAGGTAGCCATGATCATTTGTACATAATCAGGGAGTGCTAAAATCTTTCATTCTGATTAATTACTGCTAAGTGTGCTTAAAGTACAGAGCGTGTTTCAAATACCAGAACTTTTTAATTTAAAAAATAGCCTAATCATTAACACAGAAGTCCCTCCACTTACTAGTATTATTTTACATTCACCTGTTCCTGACCTCATTATAAAACCAGATGAAATGACTGTCATAAACAGGAAAAAAAGGTAAAAATTCCCCAATGAAACATAATTCAGAAAATCTTGGCTTCACCTAGAGCTTGAAGCGTCACCCTACGGTGTGTGTTCATGAATGCAAAGCATAGCTTCAGAGTCATTACTGCTTAAGTGTATACTTAATGCTGAATACTGTCAGGGAAAAAAAAAAAAAAAGAGGTTCTCAAAATCCACGTATTTATTCAGATTTCATCGTCTGGGCTCCACGATATCCTTGTACAATATGCAAATCAGCCATGTCTCTTTCTTTCTTTCCCTTGTTTTCTAGTCAATGTCACCAAGAGAGTTTGGGGGAAAAAAAAAAAAAAGTTGGATCCCCTGCCTTGGGTTCTCCATACCATCTCATTAAGCTAGCCAGGGCGTACGAAACAGTAACAACAAGATGGACTGGGCATCGACCCGGCAGCCGGTTCCTTTCAGTTCTGGAATGCTCCACGACCACTCGAGTATCCTTAAGAGTTGCTGCTTCATCAAGGGCTTCTGGATAATTGTGCCACTTGTGTCAAGCTCAGACGGCAATGGCTGCAAGCTTCAGGGCTCCCTGCAAACTTGCTGCTCACAATTAGAGCTGCTCAGGCCGTCTGGAGCTGCACAAGGTGCTCCAGACAGCAGGGCTGCTGAAGAGAGCAGGAGCCACAGCAGACATGGCTGGGGAGGGGCGCGGGGCAGGGGGGAGGGGCAGAACGGAAGAAAAAGACAAAACACGACCTCCTCGCAAAAGCCTGGAGCCTGAGGAGAACGTCGCCCCGTGGATGCTGAGGGTTCAGAGACGCCAAGTACACTGTGTAGCCTTTAAGTGGACCATTTTCAGTGCTCTTTAAGTCAGTTTCTCGGAAAGCAAACGCACCAAACTGGCCAGGGAAATTATAAGGGTGTGCAGTGCCTCTGACTTGTTCTAGTACCAAGAAACTCCTATCGGCACAGCAGAATGCCTTGGGCACACCAAACTGCCCTCAGAAGTCACAGTGTGCGTCTAGTACACACAAATGGTTCAACTCTTTAAAATCCTCCCCCTTAAAACAAAGAAACGACAGAAAAGAAATATGCGCCCCCTTTACCTAGCACAGCAAGCAGATAATATTTTTAAATGCTAAGTGCAACTACCATCCAAAGGAAAAAAAAAATTAAATGCAAATATATTAAGAGTCATTCCAGGGCTGAATACGAGTATATGAAACCTGCTAAGCCAAACCTGTGGGTAGAGAAGCAACTCTGTGGGAGGAAAAAAGAGGTTGGTACATCCACTCAAGGGTGGGCAGCTGACAGTCTGCTCCCGAAACTGGGAAGAGCCAAGAGAAAACTCTACACATGTTTTATTTTAAAATCATTATTTGATACTGATTCCAAACGAAAGTGTTTTGTAAAATATTTTCGCAGTAGGTGGCATCACTTATCAACCGTAGGAGGGGTGTGGTGGCTTGAAGCATTTTCCTTTATTAAATTATCAAATAATCATTTAAATGGCTTTCACACATTCTGTTCCATTTGAGATACACCTACAAGGAAGGCAGGCTTGCCAGAGTGAGGGAAAAGATTCCAGAACACTTTGACTACCCAGATACTCGTTCTCCGCTGTCCTCTTTAATCACACAAGAAAAAAAGGGAGTTTTCAAATGCACTTTCGTTCAGTAACCAATCATTCTGGTGAAAAACCGCATTTCTGCAGCTGACGGCAAAGTCCCCCTTTTCTTTCAATGGGGACAATTTGGTTTAAAATAGCTCCTTCACCTAAATGAACCATCTATCACTGTTACTCATTCTGACCGGGAAAAATGCAGATGTAGGCTGTAAAGTTAAAAACAAATAATGAAACATAAGCACAGTGATGTTTTAGGCACAATAACACCTGCAAAGACACTTCCTTCTTTTTTTATGTTCAAGAGAAACAAAATGAACCAATTCTCTTTTTCACATTATAAATACGGCGAATCCGAAGGCAAGACATCTGATACTAGAAATACTTAAGGAAAAAAGAACCAACCTGACTACAGCTATTTATAAGAAAAACTAGGAGACATTTCTATCTTTTGAAAAGAGATTTAATTTATTACCAACATCCAAAGGGAGGGCGCTGGGGGCAGGTTGGGGTGGGGGGTCGGGGGGCTGACCATAGAGAACACCAAATCAGGGACCTAACGGTTACGCCAAAGGAAGTATAAATTCTGGACACTTCGAATTTCTCCTAGTGCATTAGAAAAAAAAAAAAAATGATGGCTGATAAGCACTATTTACCAGGGAAAGTTTTTAGAATATGTTATTAAGGGGTGCCTGGGTGTCTCAGTCAGTTAAGCCTCCGCTTCTTGGTTTTGGCTCAGGTTTGATCTCGGATTTGGGACTGAGCCCTGTGACAGGCTCCACGGTGGACATGGAGCCAGCTTAAAACTCTCTCTCTCTCCCTGTCTCCTTCTGCCCCATCCCCCTGCTTGCCCTCGATAGCTCTCTCTAATAAAGCAGTAAATAAGATAAACTATAAGGAGAACAAGAAAAAAAAAAAAACCTCAGGAAGAAGTTCAACAGGTGAAATAATGACAAACAATAGTGAGCAGGAAAAGTCTCTCTTTTTTTTTTTCATTGCAGCACATAAATAACTTTGATGGATTCTAACTCGACTGTGGTCTAGGGAGATGTCAGAGAATATGGGGTGTCAGCACCTAGAATCCTGGAAATTCAGAATGAGAGTAATAGGCGATTTGCCAAAAGGCAGAGAGTTCATATCTCAGTGTTCTCTCCCATATGAAGGCCACATCCATTTTCTGGGTGAGCCTTCAGTTGCATGTGGAAAAAATTCTGTATGTGAGGGAGAGTCGTACAGCTCAAAGGCGAATCGGTGCTTGGTCTGTTTCAGGATCATCACCCTGGCAGGAATTTTGGGGGGCTGTCTAGTCTATCCTAGGTCACATCTGAAAAAGTTCATGCGACCAAAACATTAACTCTGAAGAGGCTGGGGCACTTAGGACACTGAGATAATATAAGGGGAATCTGAAAGTAATTAAGATAAAAGATGTGCCACCATTCATTAATAGCATTCAGTTAGCTGAATTCACATATGAGTAAATCTTCACAGTTACAGCAGGGAGCACAAATAGATTGCATGCCAAGCACTATTGATTAGCAAGAAGTTGGCACTGTCGAAAAGAGAGATTCACAGGCCACAATCAGGCTCACTGAGAAACAACTCTGTGATCGATTAGCAATGTCTGCTATGGGCACTGACATAAGGAAGGAGGACGTTAGTCCAGCCACCTGCTAGCTACTGCACTGTAGGAACCCTCAACCGATGCTCCATGGCATCTCCGAGGTAGAAAATAAAAGCTAAAATAAATACATAGGCTTTCTCCAAGGCCGGAAGCGTGTGATGTCAACAGATCTGTAAAAATGAAAATAAAGAATAAAATTCCAAAGAGAAAAATGGTTTTGAATTAGCATTAAAGAAAAGGGCAGGGACCTCTAATGGGGCTCTGAAGGAGAGGGACCAGGAGTGCAGACATGCACAGCCTCCCAAAACCAAAATGAAGATTACAGCAGGTGGTGTAGCTCTGTAGCCCGTCCTCTCCGACTGGTTCCTGCAGACGCTGGGAAGGCCAGGAGACGATGAGTGTGGGCCCATCTTCAGAATACAACAAGGAAAGCAGCTACGAAACATTCTAGCACACATGAAAGAGTGATCAGAAACCGAACTTGAGGCCTTGCTATACCCAAGGTGCTTTTAGCTCAACTCAAACCTCATTCCAGGACAGAGAATTTTTGCTCTTTTTTTCCCAGGGTTGGTATCCTCAACATTCCATGTGACAGTGGTCACTAACTTGGGTGTTGGAACTGCTGTTAGCCTTTGCTCATCCCTAACCATTATTGACCTTAGGAGCTACAAGCGCATTTGTATGCAATGCTTACAATGCTCTCAACTGCTGTTTCCTGCATGTCAGTTTGGAGAGATGGAGACAGAAGGGCACGCCTCCAGTTACAAGAAATTGAGATACCTTTCACATGCATGACAGGCGAAGGACAAAAAAAAAAAAAAAAACCTGAACATTAAACCAGTAAACTAACAAGTATTTTTGGACAACCAGACTATTTCCCAAATGGCGATTAGGGACAAACACCTCAAAACAGTACATAGTTAAAGGAGACTAACCATTCATTCCATCCCAGCTCCAAATTAATCCAGCAGAGTTCACCTCCTATATCTGAGACCACCTGATAAAAACAGACAGCCCAGGAACAGCACAGGCTGCCCTTCCAAAAACCGTCCTTGTAGAAGAACTGACAGCAAAAGTGCTGCGAGAGGGGGGCTGCAGGGGTGGGGGGAGCGGGGTTGCTCTTTAAAACCTTAGAGCTGCCAGCCGCCCTGCCTTGTAAGAAAGTTTTGCAGCTCCAAGGACATGCCCAGGAACAGCTGTTCCCTTCTGTTCAGAGATGATTTGCTGGTGGGCAAGGGTGGTGCAGGGGTGGAGGCTCTCCTCGCCGAGCTTTCATGCAGATGAGTGGAAGGCATTTTCCTCCCCAGTTACGCATAGGACAAAAGCTACCATTAACACGATTCTCCTGTGAAGTTCAAAGAGTCGACGATAGGCCAACTAGGGGTAAGATGATTGAAAATGGAAGCAGTGTATGGAAAATTTCAAGCAATAATCATAGCCAGGAGCCAGTGGCCCAGAGATATAAACACCCTGCAAACCAATTGATACTAATGAAGCCGCAGCTTCAAGGCAGACTAGGGCAGAGGGAGGGGTGAGCAGTTTCAGCACTTAACAAGTAAGTGGGCACATTTCGTGCTGGGTACTGATCTTTGCCAGGACCCAGGATTCCTATGGCCATCTCACATCTAATACCCTGTCCCTTGACTTCTTAAGGACCAAAAAGTAAAGTGGGATAATATCCCACTTGAATGCTTGCTTTTAATGGATGAGGTGACAGCTGTAATTTCCATGTGTTCATTCCAGTGAAGGCTTCCATCTAGTCTGATGGGGGGAAAAAAATCTTAGAAAAGACTGCATATCAAACTTCCCTGGGTTTCTAAGGACTGACATAGATGTTTAGGGGGAAAAAACAAAACAACATGTAGGTCTGTAACACACCTTTCGGCGGAATTGGGGTTACTGACAATTTACAATTAAAATGTTTCCCCTAAATCATCTGTACAATAATAGAATGTGAGGGATACGCGAATTGTTAATGGATACTGATGGTGACTTCTCTTGAAAAATCAAAGAATCTTCTTGTAAGGCAAACAACAGCTCCAATCCAGCAAAACTGAATTTTCACAACTTGGGTTGAAGCTATGTGTGATATTCCTTACTTGTCCAGATAGTAAACGAGTTTTCTGAAGGCAGGGAGTCCACTGTACCTAATGAGACAGATACCTAGTATTGGTTGAATAATGCACATTCAAAATAATGTTGTCTCTGTCTTTAAGAAAAAGAAAAAAAAAAAGAAAGAAAGAAAAACGGGGCGTCTGGCCGGCTCAGTTGATCTCAGGATGGTGAATTCGAGCCCCACATCACATGTAAAGATTATTAAAAATAAACAAACAAACAAACAAATAAATAAAACTTTTAAAACAACAACAAGGTAGGGTACAACTCTACTAGGTAAAGCATATGTATCAGAAAAGTCTCAAAGAGGCAAATGCATATATTTACCTAACAGAAAAGCCCCAGTAAGAGCCTGTGGTGCCAGGACCCCAGGTACCAATTCCTATAGGAGATCAGAGTCCAACAAAGAGAATCTCCTGGCAACACTGTCTCCTCTCTGGTGACCTGTGCTAATGGAAACATTATAGGAGATGAGCCAAGCTTTACTGGCATCAAGGATGCTGGCTGGGTATGGAAACACTTCACAAGTCCAAGCTCTTCAAAACAATGAAATAAGTGCTAGATCCCCAACCTGGTCAGGAGGGACAAGGTGTGGAAACAACCAAAGGGATTACTTCCTTAGTGTCGTCCTTGTAGATGTGTTGTCTGAGGCTTTATCCTCAAATACTTTCCAAGCCTCCACCTCAGGCCAGGTCCTCCGTGGAACACGCACATTGTAGCTCTCTCTCCATCCGGAGGGTAAAGCTTTGGGCCACTCCCCCTAGCCCACCAATCATGGGAGGGGAGGTAGGATGTCCATTCTAGGGCTGTATTGTCTCAAAGAAATATACTGAGGGCCATAAACGCAAGACACATCGTAATTTAAAACTATCAACTAGCCACATTTTTAAAAGCAGAAAAAAACAGTGGAAATTACTTTTATTTTTAAGATCTTATTTATTTTTTTAGGACAAAGAGTGAGAGAGAGGGAGAGAGAGAAAACTCAGGAGCAGGGGGAGGGAGAGGGACAAGCAGACTCCCTGTCGCATGCAGAGCCTGACACAGGGCTCGACCCCAGGACCCTGAGAGCATGATGGGAGCCAAAGTCAAAAACTTAACCGACTGAGAAACCCGGGCACCCCGCAAATATATTTCATCTAACTTAATATACCCCAAATATTTCAACTTCAACATGTAATCAACAAAGTTATTAACAAGGTATTTTACATCCTTCTTTTTCACTAAGTCACTGAACTCATACATACATACTAAGCGTGGATTTCGTAAAAATGGCACACACATCGTCGGTTCAGGCCAGCCATCCTGCGAGAGCTCAGTAGCCACATCTGGCTGTTGGCTCCCATGCCAAGATTCTGGGCTGGAAGAGTTTCTAAATATAAGGAGGGAAGGGAGAGCATCCACACTGCCGTCACCTCACATGCCTGGATTAGGACTGCTAAGAGAGAAGGACAGGGCTGGGAAAGGAAGCTAGAGTTTCCTTGAGACATTCCCACTTCTCTCTCTCCATGGAGCCTGCGCTCTGTGTAACAATGTAAGCCTCGAGTATGAGCATGGCCATGGGCGTACATGGAAACATCTACAGATCCCTACATCTGTAAATCCTACAGCTGATACTCATTCTGTCACCTGTCAAGATAAAAGTAAAACAGACTTCAGTCAAAGGGAAGGAGGGTGCACAGCCTTTTCCTCCACCCAAGAAAAAAAAAGAATTTATCAACAGTCTAGTTTGGGGGCTGGGGGTGGTGAAGGGAAGGTGGCTTTCTGCCAGGAATTTACATCACACTGAAGACTGGGAAATTAGATGTCTCAGTTATTTAGAGCACACGTTTAAAGCCGAAATCCACAAAACATAAGATAAACATGAAAGCCCTTAAATACCACAGGTACTCAAAAAAATAAGTATCCGAGAAGCACGAAATGTTCTCAAGTGACTGACAGGTTGGGAGTGGGAAGGAGCATGGAGTGATGACTCAACTGAGCAAGTGCTTTTGGACAGACAGGCTTGGGTTCGAAGCCCCGTTCGGTCACTTTCTACCTGGGTCAGCAAGTTATTCAATCTGTGTGGACGCCAGTTTCCTCATTGGTAAGCAGGGATGAGTCAGTTACCCTCCAGGCCGCTACCGGCTACAGCAGCAAAAGATGTCAAGGGTTCTGTGGCTGTTCTTCAATGAATGTTACATACAGCACACACGCAAGGACGCCTGGGTGGCTCAGCTGAGCCGCTGCCTTCGGCTCAGGTCATGATCCCAGCGTCCCAGGATTGAGTCCCACATCAGGCTCCCAGCTCCATGGGGAGTCTGCTTCTCCCTCTGAACTTTTACCCTCTCATATTCTCTCTCACAGTCTCTCTCAAATAAATAAAATTAAACAAAAACAAAAACAAAAACATACATGCAAGATGCAGGTATAGGAATATGTTAAGTAAATACATACATATCATCTCTCTATGTAGTTACACACAGTACGTAGTACTACAGAGTGTGTGTTTCCCTCTCTCTCTCGGGTGATAAGTGGGATTGCCAATGTAATGTCCAGGGGTGAGGACGGTAGAGCTTTCCTGAAGGAGTCCAAGTCTTGGTTGCAACACAACACCTGTGTGACCTAGAGCTGCAAGTGTGTGACAGATGCCATGGTGAAGCGATGCCAAGAGCGATGCCCACCTTGCCCGCTTCCTGGCAGGGCTCAGCGGCACCACCTAGAACATTCGCTTAGTACGCGGCTCTTGTTCACGAATGCCCAGTTATTACTACAGGCATTCGTCGATAATCGGGGCTGCAGGGCTTCCCTCGAGGGTCGCTCCTGTCTACCAGCAAAGACTCGACAGTGGCTCCCGCACAAGGGAGGGGCCAGAGGAGGAATGGATTGACGGGATCTATGATCCAAATACCGTCATGCATAGTTAAAGGTCTTACACTTGAGAAAGTTTTCCTTCTGCACTTTTTAAAAAAAGATTTTATTTATTTATTTGACAGACACAGATCACAAGTAGGCAGAAAGGCAGGCACAGAGAGAGGGGGAAGCAGGCTCCCTGGAGAGCAGAGAGCCCCATGGGGGGCTCGATCCCAGGACCCTGAGATCATGACCTGAGCCAAAGGTAGAGGCTTTAACCCACTGGGCCACCCAGGTGCCCCTCCTTCTGCATTTTCTTTTCTTTTCTTTTTTTTTTTTTTAATTTTTATTTTCAAGTAATCCTTACAACCCCAAGTGAGGCTCAAACTCACAACCCCGAGATCAAGAGTCATGTGCTCCACCAACTGAGTTAGCCAGGCGCCACCTCCCCCCCCCCCCCATTTTCTTACTGGATGCCCACAAGCCTACAGGAGTAAGTACGATGATTTCAACCAGAACTATTTCTTGAACACCTATTACGTGCAAGGTGTGATTCCAAGTGTCAGGACTTGAAATCAATATTCATCTGGTGGCATTTCATGCACTTGTTTATTCACCTCCCCAGAAGGAGGAGATGTCGCCGTGGGAATACCTGCTCAATTAATGGCTTGTTCTGAACTAAGAAAGTCTCGCCTAAATGATTAAATAAAAAAAATAAAAATAGTCTATACTATTACATAAAATTATTTCTTTCCTCTGTCTCCCTCAATGATCTCGAAAATGCAACACTTCCACGTTTTTGAAAAACATAATATTGGATGCGACATCATGGCCACGGGCAAAGATGTTTACAAGCTTTTCTACATGTCTCTGCCTTCTACGGTACTTCTGAAATGATACACACAGAAAACAAAAGCCCTTTAAGTTGTACACTTTTTGTTAAGTTCCAACTGCTGAACAGCCTGGCATCACAGGAACAGTGTGGCCGCGTTTGCTTAATTCAAAAACAGCTGGGAGAGGACATGTTCACCTGCACTAAGGTTTCCAAAATCGGGGGCCTCTGGTTGGCTCAGTCAGTGAGATATGAGACTCTTAATCTCAGGGCTGCGAGTTCAAGCCTCACGCTGGGCGCGGAGCCTATTTAAAAAAAAAAAAATTTTAACTAAAAAAAAATTTTCCATAGTTAGGCAAAAACTCCCCATTCCAGTCATCATTGCTACCAGGCTGAGTAAGCCCGTGTGCACTTCATCCCGGCAAGAGCAGGAAATCCCTGCGTGCCACGAGGTTAGAAAAGGCAGCCTCCTGACCGAATTGCTGAGAGGAAGGGAGGGAAATCAGCTGGCAAAAGTTTGGGTCAAGAGGCATCAAACTGGGGAACACTTACAAAGGAAGGGCAAGGCTTTTAGCTCCAAGAAACGAGGATGGACACAGCCAATTACTCTGCTTTCATACGCTCCCATTTGCCGAGGAAGTAGCCTGCAGGAGAGTTAAGAAGCCTGAACTATTTTTAGGCCCATGACCCTTTTAAAAACACAGAGCTAAATTCGGTCCTCAGTTACTCCCACTCAACTCCCACTGGCTTCAGCAGGAGCCACAGGGAGAACCCGCTCTGGAGTAGAAGAGCTTCCTTCTGCCTCTGCCTCCTTTTTTTCACAAGGAATGACAGTTTACCGGCCACGGCTGGCCACGGCAAGCCACCCAGCGGGTCTCCTGGCTCCAGGAGGGCACAAGGCAGAATCTTACATTCCAAGGACATCTCTGCCACACAACTGAATAAAACTCGTGTTTATTTGACAATCCAGGCTGAGGAGAGGGAAAAGAACACCCTTTTGAAAATGGCAGTCAGTCTCTCTTGGAATTGTTTAAAATTATAATCTCATCTATAAAAGCCCAGATTTGAAGAATTGTATTATGTGGGCTAAATTAAACTTTTGCTTCCAACTAGCATGGGGTAATTACAATAAGGGATCACATGAAGTTCACTGCTGCTGAATGCAACACAATTTGTGACCATCAACTACAATACAGTTTGGGGAGGGGGCATCATTTATAAATAATAGGTCCCAAGTCTGACTTGGGGGTGAGTGGAAGACATTTGGCATCTCAAATTACTTTAACTGGGGGCCTTCATACCCCATGGAAAGGACACTTTGTCCCCCCTCCACTGTCTCTAATCCTCCCTTCTTAAAGGAACACTCAGCAAGATAATGAATCCTTTAAATGTTACATCTTCTGTCGTGCATTATTGTGGTGCAGAAACTCTTCACATCAAACAGTCATCAGGACTATTACAAAGTGGGCTTATAAGAGAGGGGCTGAAAAGGAGCTGTGTGAAAAGAAGTGGAAAATTAAAGCTGAAGCAGTCGAAGAAAGGGCTTAATTTACTGGCATGTACAGTATGCAAATGAGATTACTCTCAGCTTAACTGCATCATTTATGTCCATAATAACGGCATCATCATTACAGGGCTCAAATTAAATTACACCATAATTAGCATATCAAAGTGATTGGTTAAAGTTTAAAACAAATACCCAATTTTGTTAATGAACAGCTGTAATTGTCATGTACACTTCAGTGAAAACTCTCTAAACAAATATATGTTTTAGAAGGGAGGAAGATTTTTTTTTTTTTTTAAAGCAGACAGGTCTGTAGCAGAGGTAAATTACCTAAAAAAGAATGACATGGACTATTCTATTAATGTTAATATATGCTGATCATTTTCAGGTAATAAAGCGTTCTATCAAAACAAGGCTTCACTTATATTTAGACACCTTCCCTGCTTCTGAATATGACAAACCACCAGAACCCTGTTTCCACTTGCCGCAGTGATAGCAAACGCAGGGGTGACCTGTCTCGAGCAAGCAAAGGACATGTTCAATAACATGCTATTACTAAACCTCCATACTTATTGAAAAGACATCCATGCTCAGAACCTGCCGCCTCCAAGCTGATTCTCTCCGCATTCCGACCAAAAGAGGAAAGAGCGACGGAGCCAGAGAACTTGCGGAATTTATGGGGTAGACCAGAACGCTCCTAAGTTGATGACCTGATAACATATTCGACAGCCTCCGACTCAATCTCCCCTCCTGGACTCAGAGCGTACCTCTACAGCAGTCCCAAACATGCAGCGGCACGGGGGAAGTTTCTGCTCTTCCACCCTTAAAATAAATCAGGAGGCGCAAGTAGCTGTTTTGTCAATGTTGGCTAGAGCCAGCGTGCACACACGTTTTAGAGATGCAAAACCGCACACGGATAATAAGCGTGTTTTCAAACCTTTCTGTTATCATCATTTAATGTCTGAAGAGTTTCCACATAAAAATCAATAATCTCCAGGCTCACGTGCAAAAAAAGCTCTCTGCCTAAGCTTCTCCCCATTTCCTCCCAAACGTACCCCATATGTTCTCTGCTATATCTGTGAGGGTAACCATCCACTGTGATATACAGCAAGGCAAGCCAAAATATATTTTTCCCAAAAAGAAAAAAAAAAAAAGCACTTTCAAATATACTTAACAAGCAAATTGAATGTCTTATTAAAATCGTATTATCTAAACAGTGTTCAAAAATTTAAAGAAAGTAGCTTTTCATTTTATTCATCGAGGAATCCATTAAAGCTTAGGCTCTGAAGTAGTATGTAAATTATGTGCCTTTCAAGGTAGAGCTAGGGCAAATTCACTCCATCAACTAATGATGAACCTCATTATGTGCAGGGAGGATTCATAATGAGGAAAGAGCCACCCGCCATTCCATGTTCTAACATAAATCCCTGTAAAATTTGAATATCTCCCCGTCTAATTAAAGGCTACTAATTCCAATCACCCCCTCCCTGGCCCCAAAGTAAAAATAAACCTCTTTAAAAGCACAGACTACAGTTATATTTCTAAAGCAGCACTCGATTCTGTTTGGACTCAGAACCTTCCACTCAGATATGTTTTACGACAAGCATAATTAGCAGCTTTCTAAGATACAAACTTTGAGGCTGTTCAAGCTCATTTTGGTTAAATACGCTGGATTTCTATTTTTCAAAGAGCTTCACCTTGACGGGGCTACGGGGCAGCACAGAGATGATCCGTAGCCAAGAAACCAACAGGAATGTGCGAGCATCGTAATAATGTAAAATAAAATTCTTACACTGGAGTTCCAGGCAAAAGCTGAGATGTTCAGAAAAAACAAGCATTGTGTGGCATGAACCCGAGCTTACATTTGGATGGGGATGTATTCAAATCTGCTTGGGAACGACATACTTGATTCTGGAACAAAACTGCTCACTTTTAATGCGGTTTGAACTAATGAACAAGTACAGCCCAGCATGTCACAAGCCGAAGCACTATTCCCTCTTGGAATCACGGACTTTGATTTTTTTCTTAACTGAAAACTATAGAATGCAAGCCCAACGTTGCCAAACATATTTATTATGATTAATAGCCTGTAATATCCCTCACTAAGGCTTAATTTACTCTTATTTTCAATTATGAATCTGCACTACTCTACTCCAGTTCCCTTCTCAGGTAGAGATGAAATTTCTTGTGGGCTTTACTCTTTGTACTGTATCACCACCCAGCAAGGCACAATTAGTTAAAAACAGCAAATCTCCACCTTGACTCTCACAGAGCACCAGATTACGCAAAATTAGAGAACCGAATCAGGGAGAAATAAGTGGAGGTGTCCAGGGAATTAAAGCAATTAGACCAAAGGAAAAAGGAAAAGTACATACGCCAGTCACCCACTCACTCACACCTTTACATTAAAATTAAAAAAAAAAAAAAGAAAGAAAGAAAAGAAAAAAAAAAATCCTAGATTCTTTATTTAATGTTGATAAACTGAATACAGACTCCAACCAGGAAATCTTATCTGCTGCTGTCAATTCAAGTGTCCCCAAATGTCCGAATCCCAGTTCGGTAATGCAATGTACACACCAGTGAGACATCAAGTGTAGAATTGCAGGAACTAACAAGTCCATTCTACTAGAGATGCCGCTGCTTTTTAAGTTGCATAAAAATAAACTCCACTCCATAAAAGCTGCCACAGTGCGTGCTCTCTCATCCCTGGGCTCCAGGCGTGATCTCCCCACCCCCCCACCCTGCCTTTTAGGTCAGCCACTCATGCATTAGGAAGACATCCCTCCCAAAATAACTTGGCCCTCCCCCGAAGCACAGAGTTGAGCAGCCTACCTTTGTTCTGGAGTTGCAGATAATAACAGGCAAGCCTCAAGACCATGAGGATTTGGAAAAGATCAGGAGAGTTGGAGGAAAAAAAAAAAAAGAAAAGAAAAGAAAAAAATAAAGAAAGAAAGAAAGAAAGAAAAGAAAAGAAAGAAAAAGAAATACTGCAAGCAGAGAAGAATTGGAAGAAACAGAAAAGCCTGCTAATGAACTGTAGTGGCTGCCACAGGATCCGGGTGTCTTCACCAGTGTTTACACCAGTGAGTACACCACTGCTCCATCTCTCCCACACCTGGTGGCATCCTTACCCCCCCCATCCATGCATGACAATTAAAAGCAACTGCACCTCTCCATTCCGGAGGGGAACCATGCAGGACCTCTGCAATATTTCTTTACAATGTCTATATCACTGATGAGCATTAGTTTGAGTGACAAAGGTCCCGGGCTAAATCAACATTCTTACCTTAATGTTCCTAGTAAAAGGCTCCAGGAAACATAACTCATGAGACATGTATGCAAAGATACGTCTCAAGGAATTAATCCAGAGCCCTCAGCTGAGGGGGTGGGGGGGGTAGTTTTTTTAAAAAGAAAAAAGAAAAAAGAAAAAGCAATGGCTTATTTCCAAACAAACGCAGCTCAGCCGGGGCAGCGATGGTATAAGAACAGGTTTGCACAGACAGAGCTCAGTGGCAGAAGCGAGAGTTCTGTAGGATTTATTTGACACTTATTTTCCGGGGAAGCCTTTTGTGGAGTTGTACCGTTTGTTTCTTATTGTCTGCGAGGCAGTTAGGAGCTTTCTCCCCAGAGGGGGCCTCTCAGCCCCTGGGCTTGGCCGCCTCTGACAGGGAGGTAACCATATTAGGATGTGTATGGTAAAATAAACAATAACATAGTTGCAATGAAATGGAATTTTTTTTTTCAAGCTAATGGTGTTGGGGTCAGTCTGTCTTTTTAGCCATTCCCACTAATTTTGTTTCCTAGTTCAAACAGGCCCTCCCCCTCCTTTTTTTTTTTTAAAGTGTTAGCTGTTTCCAAATATCTGACTGTAAATTTGCTGAGAATGTTTGCAATGTAAGAAAAAGCTTTTAACATCCAAATAAAGATCCTGCCAGTTTAATCATTAAAGGGGATGTGAATTTTCAAGCCCCTGCAAAGATCCAACTCTCCCCTACTTTCTTTCCCCCCAACCCCCCACTTCAATCTCTCCCTGAAGGTTAAAATTACTTGGTCATTTAAAAGTATCTTCTAAATAAATCAGATTTTTAAAGAAAGAGACTGTTACACCTTCATAAAAAATCCACATTCACATACTGTGTCACTGAGTGAAGAGTCTTAACCATTCATGCGCCTGAAAATTTATTACCTGAAATTTCTAGGATGGTTACTTTTACGTGATAAAGCTCTTTCCCACCTCCTCCAATCCCCACCCCCCCACCAAGAAAAAAGTAGGCATAAAATACTGTTGTCACGCCAGCCTCTGGAAATTGGCTAACCAAAGGGGGAAAAAAATTAAAAAAAAAAAAAAAATATATATATATATATATATATATATATATATATATATATATATACACACACACACATATATATCTCAAGAATGAGTTCTCAAGATGTTACATATTTAGGAAAAGTTCTGTGGGTCCAAAGACAACAATAAAAAGTAAGGCTGCTTTCTAGACACTGTTACTCAGTAGGAGATTCCCGCCCAAGGAGCAAGGGAAACATTCCCACTCAAGATCGAGCTGGGATGAGGACCCTAGACAGTGGGTTTGTGAAGGGAGCAGGACTGCTGGGAGCCAGCCAGGGCCACATGGGGGAGGGAGCTTCTGTGTCTTAGTCTCCTAGGTGAGAGCCAGGGCTGCTTCTGGGAAGCACCACCACCCCCACCACCCCCACCCCCGCCAGAGACCGGCCCCCAGGAGGGTGTGTAAGGAGTGGCCAGCCCTCCCTCTGTGTGCTGGGAGGGGAGGAGAGGCACAGCACTGTCACCTGTGAGGACCTAAGGAAGCACCCCCTCACCAGGCATGGAGGCAAAACACGTGGCACAAGCGAAAGGGCATGGGTAGGGAAGAAATGATACATGTAATTACAAATGAAGCTGGGCTGCGGCCGGGGGGGTTGGGGATAAAACACACGTGACCCCCACGAAACTTCCACAGTTCAGGAACTAAGAGCACCTCCCCTGCCTGGAACCTCTGGGCGGGCCTCTAAACTGCCTTCCTTCTTATCAGATCCCTATCACACAGAAACCTAAAACCCCTGCAACTCATGTTTTATTAAAACATGTTTAGCATTC
Organism: Mustela erminea; assembly: GCF_009829155.1. Classification (NCBI taxonomy): domain Eukaryota; kingdom Metazoa; phylum Chordata; class Mammalia; order Carnivora; family Mustelidae; genus Mustela; species Mustela erminea. Next base: position 38,875,550 of record NC_045614.1, read on the forward strand.
TTCTTAAAGATAGGTTTTAACCCCAAATACCCATGAAATTAAATCTCCTATGCCACTTATCTGCACTGCCGGGCAAAAACTAAAGTTGAGCTAAACAGAGAGATAGCAAAATCAATAAATCACACGAAACAAGTAGCAGTTCAAAAGTTCAAAGATATGATGGCCAGTTCAGTGCGTCTTAGCGTGCACCCAGTAATAACTGGTCTCCGTCACTCCTCACAGTATAGACAATTTCATGGCATCATTTTCATTAGCCTGTCTCACGGAAAATTGCTAGCTATTTATGTATACGCTAAAATAAATTAGCCATTTCATCGAGCAGTGTGATTCTTATAAAATACATTAACACAATACTCGATTTTCCAGTTGGAGTAAATAAATAAATCAATAAATTCAATACAGGGTGATTCTTTTATGTGGTGCTATAGCTCTCAGCATAAATGTTTTTATTGGGTTTATTTGTTTCAATAAAAATTGAAATGGGCCAGTGATCTCAGCACTAGCATCTTTAAAAAAAAATCCATCCAATATTTGGGAAAGTACTGCGTGGAGCACTCCAAGTTAGAATTGTATTCAAAGATCATCTTCATGATAATTATTACCCCACAACCCAGTTCTGATGGGGAGTTTCACAAAGGGAAAGAAAGGGGGAATTCCTCCAGGTGTTGGACTCTCGGGGCATTTCTGTGCTCCAGACCGGAGGCTGGGGGTGAGGCTTCTGAGGGACAGCAGCCCCTCACTGAGCTGCGACCTTATGGCTCAGACGCGCCTCTTCCCTGGACAGGGAGAAACGACAGTGGGACAAGTGCCAGATGGCCTCTTCTGTCACACCTTACCGAACGCCATTGATTGTGGCTCAGAGAAGGCCATTTACTCCAACCTCTGGGGGAAAGACTAGGGTATCATGGCTGCAAGAAAGAAGAGAGAGGTGTGCTGATGTTGTAAATAAACTCGGGCCAAGTCCTGCAAGCTGTTCTGGAGGCGAGAGGGAGACACCAGCAAGCATGAGATTTTTTTTTTCCCCCCTGGGTCATCAGTGCAACTGAAATCAAAGGAGAATGGGGTGATGGGAATGTGTTGTTTACGCCTGCCAAACATCCAAGCTCCTCTTCCTCTGATAACACCAGCCCTACTTTTCTTGGGGAAATGCCCCATTTCCCAATCTCCCACTGGCGAGCGGCGGCTCTTGGCTCCAGAGGGTAGAATCATAAACCAGATCCGACGGATCCCTGCGGTCACCTCTCCTGGCTGCCCTGATTGGCTGATGGACAGATGTGTCCCACATCAGAATTGGGAGAGAGAGAGAGACTGTCCTCCTGCTTTTGAGAGTGCCGCAAGCGTTGAGAACATAGAATGGGCTTGCCCCCACAAAAAAGAAAGAGGCCAGGCCACTGGCCAGGACTGGCTGAAGGAGGCCAGGACACAACAAGTCAAGGGTGAGCCCAAGGGCAGGACAGTTTCCTAACGGTGCTCACAGAGGGCCATCCAGCTCCTGGACTGCTCCGTTATGTAAGCCAATGAATCCTCTATGTGCTTAGCCAGCTCACTGGTGCCGCCTTGTTTGTAACTAAGCGGTGCCAACCAGAAGTCAAACTAAACATGTGTTTTACAGGTAACTCTGTAATATATGTGAGCCCTCATGAGAAAGCAAACCAAATAAAAACACACAAGTCAACAAACTCCCACAGCTAATAGTCAAAATCTGTAATCCTCACAGATGCTGCCTAACCTGATCATCAGCTACGTTCTCTTCTCTGCTGTCCCTGGAAAGAGCTAGAAAAATGAGTCAGGACCCACAGTCAAGAACACAAGATGATCTCAAAGCAAAGTACACTGGAGATCCAAAATCAATCCAGCGTGAGGTCTAATACAGACTTGATAAACTCTCTTCTCTAGGCCCCTGGTGGTAGTGGTTCAGGTCAGGGATGGACCAATAGTGCATCATCAGTTCAGGTGAACAGCCGGTGGGCTCACACAACAAGCCTTGTGTCTTCTGATAGGACTCATGGACAAGGGATGAAGTTGCGGTTCTTTCCTTCTGTGATAAAAGTTCTACTGTGGTGTGGCGGTGGGAGAGCGAGGTCCTGACAACCTGCCTGGCTTTTCGCCCTGGCTCCAGCCCAACTAGATTGGCAAACCAGGGCCCTGACTTCCTCCATGGACAAGAGAGGACCCCAGATTCATACAGCCAGGCTTTCTTGGGAGTAGGAACCATAGTAACACAAACAATGAAAAACAGAAAAAAAAACAAACAAACAAACAATAATTGAGACACTACCAATGACTTCATTCTTAATATGCCAGAGACCATACTAATTACTTTACATGTATTTCTTATTTCATCTTTAAAATAAGATTTTAGGGGCGCCTGGTTACCTCAGTGGGTTAAAGCCTCTGCCTGCAGCTCAGGTCGTGATCCCAGGGTCCTGGGATGGAGCCCCGCATCGGACTCTCTGCTCAGTGGGGAGCCTGTTTCCTTCTCTCTCTCTCTGCCTACCTCTCTGCCTGCTTGTGATCTCTGTCTGTCAAATAAATAAATAAAATCTTTAAAAAAAATAAAATAAAATAAGATTTTAAGACGCACAGTGTTACTACCCTCACTTTATAAATCAGTAGAGGAAAGTTCAGAGAAGTTAAGGAACCTGCTCTTGGCCACAGAGCAGATAAGTGGTGCAGCCTCAAGAGCCTGGTGGCTACTCCGCTGGACAGTGGAGATCGTCCACCGAAACTTCTATTGGGCAGGGTTTCTGCAGATGTGTGGTTCTCATCCAGGAGCGAGCTTCCACACCAGAGAATATTCGGCAGTATCTGGAAACACTGTTAACCGTCACAGCTGGAGTGGTGGAGATGCTCACTAGGAGGGCTGGTGAACACCCTACTGTGCACAGGCCAGTTCCCACCCTGGAGAGTTACTGGCCCAACATATCAGTGGTGCTGAGGTTGAGAAGGTCCACCCTCCCGCGCGGGTGGACCCTGGTGGGCCGCAGCTCCTCAGGAAGAGTTTTACCAATCCTGCCAAGATGCAGACAGCCTGGGGGTGGACGTGATATTGATGTGCTGTAGCATTCAAATGTGAGGCTAAGGGGCGCCTATGTGGCTCAGTGGGTTAAGCCTCTGCCTGCAGCTCAGGTCATGATCTCAGGGTCCTGGGATCGAGATCTGCATCAGGCTCTCTGCTCAGCGGGGAGCCTACTTCCTCCTCTCTCTCTCTCTGCCTGCCTCTCTGCCTACTTATGATCTCTGTCTGTCAAATAAGTAAATAAAATCCTTTAAAAAAAAAATCTAAAAAATAAATTAAAATTTGAGGCTCAGTCTAGAAAAGACTTGCCCAAGTCCTGCAGTCCTCATTACAGGCACGGAAGGAGCTGGAGCGCGACCTGGGGAGGCCAGCTGATATCACACTGTAGCTGAGTGGGGAGAAATAAGGGGGCCATGTTGTTGGTTCCCCTTTTCCTCTCCTTTCTCCTTCCTCACTGTCCCTTCTCCCTGAAAACCTAGGGGAGCCAACCATCTACATCATAATGTCTTGGGCGGGGTGGACTGACATTCCACTCCAGCCTGTATCAGCAGCCAGGACGTGGTGTGAGGAACCAGGGCTCACACCAACCATCATTCTTGGCAGCAGAGGAAGGCCCTTATCATGTCCCGGAATCAGGTGTTCCATTCCCAGCCGGGTTCAGATCTAGGCCCCCCTGTTGGAGGGTCCTGAGCGCTTGAAACCTGGCTAGTACACTAAATTCTTAAACTTATGTAAGTTTAATTAATTTGAATTTAAATAGCCACGCGCATCTAAGGGCTACTATATCTTGGACTGTGTGCAGTTTTGGAAGTGTGGCAAATTTTCCATATTCATGAGAATCCAATCCTCAGCAGATGGATATCTGGTTCCCAATTTGAGATTTTATATCTTCATTAAAATTTTTATTTTGTTCTCAGTGGAAATGGTTTTGGTCATGACTTTTTAAAAATGCCACTCTTCTATGAAATCTCCTAATTTTTCTAAAGATTTTCATTTAATTTTTGTATAAATTCTAATCACGATTTTGAGTAGAATGGTAGACTAATTTAGTTGACTAATTTGGGTGAGAGACGTATACGTGTGGATTAAAACCAAGTGCCTGGGGGCACCTGGGTGGCTCAGTGGGTTAAGCCCCTGCCTTCGGCTCAGGTCATGATCTCATGGTCCTAGGATGGAGCCCTGCATCGGGCTCTCTGCTCAGCAGGGAGCCTGCTTCCAGCCCCCTCTGCCTGTCTCTCTGCCTTCTTGTGATCTCTCGGTCATAAATAAATAAAATCTTCAAAAAACAAATACAAAAAACAAGTGCCTTCTTTAAAAAGCCAGTAGCAAGGTAATCTTTTTCACTGTTGGGAAAACATTCTTGGCACTCTCTTTAGTACATGTTGCCCGTAAATGTCAGGTCTTCAGGGATGTGAACTATCCTGGAGGAAGATTCTGGAAGAATCCTCTACCCGTTTGAATCTCTCAAGCCATTTGGAACAAGAATGGCATTCTGGAAGATTTCTTAACACAGTAGGATACCTCCACTCTGTCTCTCCCCTGAAAACTCCAAACTACACACGGTCAGGTGGAACCTTTCCTTGTAGCTCAAAGTGTGATGAATTTTTCAGCGTAGGGAGAAAGATTAGTATTGATGTAACAAAGTGACTGGAAAGCCAGCTGCATGACATTATAAATACATCACAGCTGTCAGGGTGTTTCCTTCACAATGGGCAAATCCAGAAGCACAGAACATTTTCAGGGTGAGGGAGAGTAGTCATATCCAACACTGTGTGCAGGGTGTGAACCGTCCAGAACTATGGCTTTGGGCAGGAAGCTGAGCCATCTACAAGGTATTTCTTGGGTGATATACAGAGAGCTAGAGACAGGATAAAACCTAATGATGAATAAAGTAAACACAGGGTTTGGCTCACTCATCCTCTCTGGATACCAAGAAGTTTCAGCTTCAGGAGTAATGTGGGAATCCAAAACTGTACTGTCATTCTCAATAGTATCAAAAGTAAAAAAAAATAAATAAATAATAATAATAATAATAGTAATAATAACGTCATATCCTTTGCCGGGCACGACCTAGATTTTTAAGTTGATCTTGGCTGGTGGAGAATGAAATGTTACTCCATATGTAGACAGCCCTCCTCCTACTCCTCAAGCTGGGGGGAAAAAAAGACATTGTCCCCTACCCAGCTTTCTTTGCAATTAGGGAAAGACATTTAATGAAGTTCTAGCCAAAAAAGACAAGGGATATAAGATATTTCCCTCCTTGACTGAAGGAAAGTCATACAAAGATTTCTTTCTCTTGCTCTCTCTGCCTTGCCCCCTTCTCCCACTTGGTGCCTTTGAATGAGACTGTGTAGGCAGATAATGCCTGGAGCTGTAGCAGCCATCTTGTAGCCATGAGGAAAAAGCTGAAAGAATCACAGAGAAGCCGACCCAAAATAGTTAGCTACTACTCGGGTTCTGAAGCAGTCTTGACTGCCTACGTTTAGACTTCTGAGCAAGTAAATGATAAACATCCTTATGTTTTCAGCCACAGTTAATGAGGTTTTCTTTTATTAACAGGTGAACACATGGTAACTGATAGATCCTAAATCCTAGAGAGAAATCACTTCCTTGAGGGAACTTGACTAATCAGAGTGTAATTACCCAATTCTCCTGGTATCTGAGATGGTTCCCTTGTCACTTGAGAGCTTATCACTGAAGAAAATGACACTTAGTCTTTAGAAGCTCCCTGAAGAAAAACACCACCACTTTATACCTACTATGTGTCAATTCTGTGTGAGGCTTTTACCAAAGTGACTTGCTTACACTACGTCATCCAGTCTTCCAACAACTCTATGGGGTAGGGACAATATTTATCCAAGTTTCTAGGAAGAAGAAACAGAAGCAGAGGGAGGTGCAACAGAATGTCGTAGGCCAACAGCTGTTACAGAAAACCTGGTCGCACCACAGGGAAATGGTTATACCCATGGCTCCAGCTATAAAACGTAGGTAACTCCAACGGAGGGATAAACATTTCTTGTTCTAAGACATAATGGTGGAAGCCTGGGCTCAGAGCATAGGACACACAGTCGTATGAGCTGTGTCTGGGGTGCAGCCACTGCAGTGGTGACTGGAGAACAGATTCTTCAGCTCAGCTACAAGAGCTGTGGACACTCCCCGACAGCTGACAGTAGGATCCACCACCATCACAAGCAGGCAAAGGTGTCTCTTTGTGTTGCCTGTCGCCATGACCTGGGGATGGGGCAAGGCCTGTAACAGACTGCTGGATCCCCCCATGTTTTAACACCAAAGGAACAAAAAAGGTACAGATAAGTTCTCAGGGAAGCGATAAAGAAGGACTCATAGGTTAGGAAAAAACAGCTTGAAAATACTGGAAGGCTGAAGAATCATCGGCCAGACTGGCTTTACACTTGCTAGCTGTGTGACCTTGAGTAACTAGCTTGACTTCTCTGAGCCTCAGCCTTCCCATCCATATGTGGAAATAAAACAAGTATCTAACCTTTCCAGTTGCAGTGAAAATCAAGTGAAATAATACATGTCAAAGTTGTCACCTAGTAACAGTAAGTGTTCACTCATTGCTAACTATCCTCCTCATCAATACTGAATGATAATGAATTGCAAAATTATTGTAAAGCACCTAGCATAGTACTTGGCATGATCTAGGTGCTCATTTCTTGGTTTTCCCATTTCTCTTCCCTCCACAAATAATTCCGATGTGATGTGCCTAATGCAATTTTTAAAAATATTAATGAATTTGGGGCGCCTGGGTGGCTCAGTGGGTTGAGCCTCTGCCTTCGGCTCAGGTCATGGTCTCAGGGTCCTGGGATAGAGCCCCACGTTAGGCTCTCTGCTCAGCGGGGAACCTGCTTGCTCAACAGAGAGCCTGCTTCCTCCTCTCTCTCTCTGCCTGCTTCTCTGTCTACTTGTGATCTCTGTCAAATAAATAAAATCTTTAAAAAATATATATTAATGAATTTACCCCACTAAAATGGTTCTGGGTTTGATGCTAAGGTAAATTCAAAGATCAACAAAGTGTCTACGGCCACATGCTTCCATGATAAACAGGGTAAATAAAAAAGAACACTATGACATTAAATATATGCAAATTAACACATATTTTCATATGTTATACACATACGAATACCCCTTTCATTTACTAAAGTCTCTGTGTGCTGAGGACTGAGTTAACTTTAATTTTTAAAATGTTTCTTAGCAGTTCAAATTTTCTGCTATAAAAGTGTACTGATTATATAATTTGGAGAAAGGCATTACTTTTCAAAAGATTAAAAAAGATAAGACTGATCCAACTTCTACCCTCTTGAATTGGTTTTCTAACAGTTGCTAATTTGTCAACCACATAAATGGCAACAAATCTATAAGAAATAAATAATTTTCTAGACATTTGACTAACCTAACCCCCATGCCCTTAATAAGTTACTGGTCACTGTTTTTCTTCCTCCCTAACTTCCTCCTCTCACCGGGAATGAATTCTCCCCCCAGTTTCAACCCTACCTTTCTCTTTCCAAAAATACCTGAAGGGACATCTTTGACTTCCCCCACCCCATCTCACTCATGGTGTGAGCTAAAACCCACAGATGGGTTGGTAACACAAAAATAAATAACTTATTAAGAGTCATGACCACCGTGCTGGCCTCATTCACAGAGGTTTCGTGGACAGGCGTTTGCTAAAAAGTTTTTCCTTTTTGGTTGACTGGCCTCATAGAGCCCTCTAAATGCCAGGACTTATGATAAGCAACGACACACTTAACTGTTACATATTAATGTTCATGATAATGCAATCTTTCATTTGGGTGATTTAAAAGTCCCTCTAGTCCGACTTACAGTTAGATATACACTGAATGCTTCATCAATCATAACCATTTTTATTCTCAGTCTCCTGCAAAATATTAGAGAAGGTGAATTTCAACTACATACTGAAGAGGGCTTTCCTGTTAGCCCTCAAAAATTTCTCTCTTGTCATTTACACACTGGATTCCCAGAGCTCCTGCCTAAGCAATCGGCTCACCGGCACCTTTCACTACAGCAGATCTTATCTACAGAGGAAAGGGAAATCCACGTTCGTATCTCTTCTGCATGGCCAAATCTTCCTTATCTTACAAAGAAAAGAAAGCACGTCCCAGTTATGAACTAGACAAAAATGCGCAGCCTGCCAACATCAGGGAGCGAGCAGCCTGAGAGGGTCGGGATGACTTGAACTGAATGTCAAGCAGGATTTAGCACAAATTTGCACCACGAACCAATGAGCCCACCACTGTCAAGCAATAAGCAGTGATCACAGCGACCTCTCGTAAATGCACTTGAAAGAGACGACACCTCCTCTCCATTCATGTAAAGGCTTGTCATAGTTTTAGGGCCAAAATCTTCCCACAACTGACCTTGTACCCATAGACCATGAGGCAAATCACAATGGAGGAAGGGATCAAACCAGTCACCATGCAGCGTGGCTCAATCCTACCACAATTCCAATGACCCTCTAAGTTAGAAACCCAAGCCCTTTAGGTGCCAATACAGTAGCCCCTTATGCATCCTGCACGACCCTCACGAGTGACACACGAATTGATGCAACTATGAACACATAAAAATGTGTCCCCCAAGATGCTCAGCTTGGGGTTCAGGAGAATTAAGTCTGTCCCTCTAAAAAATTTTTTTAATAAAATGTAACATATACTCAATATCTATATTTTGATTTTATGACTTCCTTCACTTTTATCCTCTTAAATTCCCCCATCTTAACAAACTCCTTTTAGGCTAACAAATTTATGTTTTTATTCTGAGGTCGTTTATAGATTGATCTCTTGAGGCAAAGAAACATTGAATTATTGGAATTCAGTGTGGAGATGCTTCCAGGGTAAAGGTTCTCTGTTTATTAGCAGAAGAAATGCATTCAACTAATTTGACTTGTAAGTCTGATAAAATCTCCCTGGAAAAACTGCTTCTATTATGATGAATAATCCTTTGAGGTGAAAAATGAGAAATATACACACTGGGTTTTATTCTGTATTAATTCTAACAGGGTCTGAAACGAAACTCAAGTAAGCCATCTTTTAGATGTTAGAAAATGGCAAACTTGCCTGCAAACTACATGCAAGAAGTAATTAAAGTAAATGAACATGAAATTAAACAGCACCCCCATAAAGTAGGATATAAAAGTAAAGATTATTAGGAAAAAAAATTGTCTTCCTCCTCTATATTAAGCTCATGAATTGTGCGTTTACTCTATTTCTCTTTTATTATTTGATGACGGGTTTTTAGAGCTTGGGTTTTATTAGGACTTGCTGGAGGAAGAAGTTCCTCAGTAGTGAGTCGACTACAGGTCTGGGTACATCATTACTTCCGAGACAGTAGATGAAGCCATACAAGGTAGAGGTAGGCTCGCCAAGCTCGCTGTGATGCAAAACTGGAAAGTTTCCTGATACCACTGATGACTGAAACAAGATCCTCATCAGAAAGGAGATTTAAAGCTACAGTAGATGGGACTTTATTTATAGAGAAAAACTGTGCACCTCTCTTCAATAAACTCTACTATTCATGTAAAATTCAGGATTCAGGGACAGCTGGTATTTGTTGAATTTTGGGGGCTATCCAGAATCCATTCTTAGTTCAATTTCTTTTTGGGGAATTACCACCCTCCCTCACTGTTCCAAGCGGGGTGGGAATCCTCAAAGTCCCCTGCCCTCTCAGAGCCACCAAGTAGCCACGTGATGCCAACCGCGCCCGTCTGATTCATCTAAGCAGACTGGTGTGCGGACAGAAGAACGAGTAGGGAGCACTGGTTTCAGCAATGACGGTGATGCGCTGGGCCAGTCTTTTAAGCTGCTGGTATGCTGGAATTGTCCTGCTTCCTCTCCTTTCCCAAAGTGCTGGTCGCTCTTCTGTAAGCTACTGGCTATTCCTCCAACAAATTCTTTTAAGTTGGCCAGAGGTAATCTCTGTTGCTTGCAACCCAAGAATCAGCCAGTCTGATGGGAAGAGCCTGGCTTGACACTGGCTCACAGGAGACATGAGCTCACTGAACCCATGCTCAGTATAATTCACCATATGCGATGCGGTGCTCCTAGGTTATATATGGCTGCTCTGAAATTCAACATAAAATTTCAGCCAACAGTCATTCAAGCTATTAAAGACCAGGGTCCAAATCTACCGATCAGGAATCTTCTTTCCTATTTTTTGCATCACAGTGTTAGAGATAATCAAAAAGTACAGAATGGGAACAGAGAAGAGGTGAGTGATAAGCAGTGTGCAGAATGTAGAAAAGTGAGGAAATCTAGCCTTAGGAGCATTTACTGCAGGGACGTCCGGGAACCGTAGCAACCACTAGGACGTATTCGTCAGGTGTCATGGGGACATTCACAGGGACTTCACCGGCAGGCAGCCCGGAGTGAAAATGCCCGCCCCTCCTTTTAGCAGCTGACTCTGAGCAAGCTACATAATCTTTCTGGATGTCAGTTTTCTCATCTGTAAAATGGATAGTAATCACATCGGTAACTCATAAAATAGTTGGCAGGGTCAAATGTGAAAATAAATAGGCAACATCTAGCAGTCCCGATGCACAGCAGACCCTCAACAAAATACGATTCATTATAACCGAGCTTTGAAACATCCGCAGAGTCCGTACCATCTACCTAGCGTGCTCTGGGGCACACAAAAATAAGTTACTCTTCCTACCTTCAGGCAAGAATGTGCGGCTTTCAAATCTGAAAAGGACACACTAAAATACAGAGCAGACTTGAACAAAGGTTATAATGAAATACAAACACAAACTTGTGGGAGTCCAGACAAAGGAATGAGTCACACAGGCTAGGGTAAGTTGAAAGGCTCCATACAGGTAATATCTGAGCCAAGCCTTGAAGGATGAGTAGGATGTTAATAGGTAAGGGAGGGGGAAAAAAAAAGAACATTGGCACCCAAAGTTGAAGGCAGCAATAACATGAGTGGCACAAGTTCAAGGGCAGGGCAAATACAAAGAATAGAATAAGCAGTAGGATGCCAACTCCACAAGGCCAGGCACCATGCTGGACTCCGACATTCCTGTAACTACCTTTAACTCCTAGAGGAGGGCCAGTCCCACAAGAGGCACCTGGTTATTCTGTGGAAGGCTGAGCCAGAAGAACAAAAGACAGACAACATAAGGCTAGCATAGGAAGAGCCTGGAAGGCCACGCTAAGGACCAAGTCTTCATTCTCCAGTTGGGAAGGCAGGGAGCCTGATGCAGGGCTCGATCCCAGGACCCTGAGATCATGACCTGAGCCAAAGGCAGAGGCTTTAACCCACTGAGCCACCCAGGCGCCCCGAGGGAACTAGTTTTTTTTTAGCTGAAATGTTCCTCTGTCCAGAATTATCAAGGATTCTATCCACAAAGTGGATTCTGACCACGTCCGCAGTCCTGAGAATGGAATGAGCTGCCCCAGGAAGGATTAAGCATGCGTTTCAAAGCCTTCCATCAGAAACAAGAAGATGCCAGGTTTCAGACCAAACACACTTGGGGGACCTTGCAGAGGTTACTCCGACACCTCTTTGTGTCTTAATTTTATTACCTATAAAATGGAGTCAAGAGCAATACATCTTCAGTCTTCAGGACTAAAAGAAAAGATCTACACCAAGGATTCACAATGCCTCCCAGCACCTACTAGATGCTCCTTAATAGCACCAGCTATTATTCCTCTTGTTTCTCTTCTGTCTACCAAGGATGGTGAAGATGGAGTCAAGGGTCCAAATGACGGAGTTCACAAATGCTTAGGTTGGAAGAAAAGTGAGCCCCATGTGATCAGGTAAGAGGGGCTGACCCCAGTCAGCTGCCAATTTCCTACAGAGAGACTAGGGGGGTTGTGGGTGAACAACAGGTCAGAAAAATTAACAGAGAGAGGGTTGAGATGCAACAAAAATGCCTACAAATTAATAAAAGGTCTCTATTCAAGATGGCGTCAGTCACTGGGAACTATACATTAACCAACAGACACCAAGGTAACTGCTTCCGGATGTGGACTCAGCCTTGCAAGTGATGTCCAATAAAGGGGTGATAAGGACAGTCCTGCTAGGGGCTCCGGATGCCAGCCCACTGGGTAGGGAAGTGAAGGACAAGGTGAGGAAAGGGCAGCAAAGCACAACGAGGGGCACTTGTTAATATGTAGGGAAAGGGGGGAGGGATGAAGAGAAGAAATCGGCATACCACACTCTCTGTTGTTGTTGCTGTTTTAAACAGAGGGCCTTTTTGACCATGTTTTGCCAATTTTTAATCTTTTTAAAAAAGATTTTATCTATCTATTTATTTATTTATTTATTTATTTATTTGAGAGAGAGAGAGAGAGAGAGAGAGAGAGAGACAGCATGAGCAAGGAGGAGAGGGAGAAGCAGGCTCCCTGCCGAGCAGGGAGATCAATGTGGAGACCGATCCCAGAACCCTGGGGTCATGATCTGACCCTGAAGGCAGTCACTTCGCTGACTGAGCCACCCAGGCACCCCTCATCAAAGAATTTCTGTGATGGTTCATTTTTCTCACGACTCTACATGTCTGTGCTCTACACTTCTGGTTGAAGCCTGGCGAGCACTCGTACATTCTTAAATATTGTATGCAATGTTAACTGACTTACTTAGACTGATTTTTAACCCACAATTTGGATTATCTTAACAAAACTAGAACTCCAAGGACAGCGCCTAGTATAAGAGTAGCAATGCGAGGCAAAAATAATGAAAAGCTTGACACAAGATTTGGCCATGACCTGCATGGGTGGTTACAGAGGATGAAAAAAATTTCTTGAAAAGCAAAAATGACAAATCCAGCTGATAGCCTTTATTTCCATGCTGGAAATACAAGCAAAAATGGGCTTTTATTTTATTTTATTTTATTTAAGATTTTTTATTTATTTGACAGACAGAGAACACAAGTAGGCAGAGAGAGAGGAGGAAGCAGGCTCCCTGCTGAGCAGGGAGCCCGATGTGGGGCTCAATCCCAGGACCTTGGGATCATGACCTGAGCCAAAGGCAGAGGCTTTAACCCACTGAGCCACCCAGGCACCCCCAAAAATGCGCTTTTAAGTTGGAACCTGACGCAGAGTATTTTCTCGGGGTCGCCCCAAATTTGAAATGAAATCTTTCTCTCTTGGGGCAATAATGCATCATAGAGAAGGAATGATGTGGGCAGCTGTGAGACACTGGACATGTGGCATCATTCCCATCTGCATACACCCATGGACTTGCCAGAGGTGGAAAAGGACCCTTATGAGGGTCTAGCACAACAGGCTCCCACCTTCCTATTTATTCAACAACGGAAGGGACCAGAAGGTGGGGCGAAACCTGCATTAGAATTTAGGCACATCAACTCTCAGGCCCAGAAGCTTTCCACCATACACCACCTGCCTTGCTCCTAAGTGCAAACTGCTAATAAAGTTTGGAATTTGTTAAACCATTAATCGCATTTCCTTCTTTTGGGTGTTCTTTTAAGCGAAGTAGGAGTTTCCCAAGCACATTAAGGTGAAACAGAAAGAGCCCCTGATAATATAGTTCAAGATAAGAAAGAAGGTGGAAGAGTACAGAACCTATCATTTATACCTTTTACAGTATTATAGGTCCTTGCAAAGCTGCCCCGTCGTCAAAGTAACTACCTTACAGCACATTAAGTTCTAGACTGTATTCCATATTTAAAAGTCTGTATAAATAATGCCACCCTTTAAAAATTATTAGTAAGGTTTCCACAGAATATAAAAACACAAGATTTTTTAAAATCTTCATTTCCTTGAAACTTTAGTTTCCAGTTCTGCAATCAAGAAAAAGGCCAATTCTTGTCCTTTCGCATACTTAGGCAGGAAAACGTAAAACTGAGCAGAACTGGAAAGCCCAGGGAAAAAGAATTTTCTTTCTAAAAAAGCTGGGTCCAAGTGTTGTCACAGCCGACATTTGCTAAGATCCGATGTAATGCTATGATCAACATGGTATTTTTTCCCCTTAGTTACCCACGTCTACATCTCCACAATAAAAGCAGCATAGGAGAACAAGCCAGGTCATCAGGCTCTGGAGGCTAAAGCCGGATTGCTAGGAGGGAGTCTAGGATAACTGTAAAAATACTCACAGACTTCAAAATGGCTTTATCTTTGGGGGTCTGAGCGCCTGCCCAGGGGAAGGGACACCAATGCTACCATCAGCAAGGGAAACCAGGCAGAAGACTTTGCACTGTGAAGGACCTCAATCTGGACCATCCCAAGTTCAAAACAAAGGCCAGCTGCACAGCGGGTAGATTATCATCATTTCTCAATGAGAAGGCACATAGGTTATCTGGAAATACACTTGTGGAAAGGCCCTCTACATAAGTCCTGAATCTCAGGGACCATTTATTAATTCATTCATCTGTTCGTTCACTCAGTAAATATTTGCCAGATCCCTACTATACACCAGACCCCAAATGCTGAGACTTCAAAAGAGATATGAACCCAGGCTGTACCATGAGTATCAAAGTTTGAGGGTGGGGGAGAGAGGATTAGGAGATGTCTCACACACCCAGAAATAAATAAGCAATATAATTTTTATACTCATGGTTTACTTCCAACATCAAATTTATGTAGAAAAGAAAGAGGCTGCCCTTTAAAAGAAAAAAAAAAAAAGTCAGCAGATCAAAAGCGTCATTAATCACTGTCTCTTTTAAATTAAAAGGTTCACGAAAAGGTGGGCATGGAACCAACGTGGGAAACAAATCAGTCCCCTTGCTGAGTGAGGGTCAGAGTCTAAATGGGAGAGTCCTCGGTATTTACCCAGCTCATCTCCTGCGTAATGGATTTGGAGAAGAGATTTCCGCTGGAGCTCTGCTAATTTGAGGCTTGGCTTTGCTTTTTAAAAATGACACTTGGGTGGCTCCTCTAGCATTGTGACTGGTTTCAGAAGTAAACCTTCCAAGGTTTCCCTCAATGAGGTTCTCGCTTTCCTGATGTGACCTAATAAATCCCGAGCCACTGCAAAGGTGCTCTGTTAATGAGTCACAGGCCTGGTTCTTTGGGTGGCCGTTCGCAGAATGGCCAGCCCTGGTAAAGCAAATGCAAAGCATGCCCTGAGCCCTGGAGAAACGGCCTCTCACACAGTGGCTAGAAGGGCTAGGGAAATGCCCCAAAGAATCCTGGGCTGTCCGCTGCATAAGGAGTGCTCAGGGTCAGTGGCCTGGCCCCTGTGCTCTTCACAACTCCTCTGGCCACACCTGCAGTGGTTAAAGCAGGTCAGGGAACGGGGAGTGACCCCCGCCCCCGGTGGACACAGTGCAGAAGGAACTCAGCCTTTGACAGAACCAGACTTCCTGTCCATGGAATGCCAGCCCAGAGGGATTTAAATATGTTTAAAACCTAAAATAAAATAACACAACCTAGTCTATGCAAGACCATGAAAGCTGGGGATTTCAATAGCTGCCGGGAGGGTGTAACCATAGCTAGGGAACTGGGATTTTATTGTTCTATTGTTTACTGCAAACTTTGCTGTCCAATTAGACTGGGGCCTGTTCTGAAAAGCTCACAATCCTCCCCGGGGACTACAGCTACACAGAACCACCCCCGACCCCCCCCCCACCCCCGCCCCCACCCCCACCCCCACCCCACCAACTCTTCCTCAAGTCCTTAGTGGTTGGGAAGCTTACATTCATTTCTCCTCCATTTTCTTCTGTGTGTGTGTTTTAATATACATATAAATACAATCCATGACGCAAAGAGCAAGAGGGGATAAAAACATCATCTGTACATTTACCCTAGTGATGACGGTGGCACTCACTACTCCCTGAGGGCTTACCACATGCTGGCACGGGCTACTAGATGCTTCTTCTGCCTTCTCAAACTTACGCCTCTCAGCTCCGGATTAGGTACTATTCTTATTCCCCACTTTATAAGTCAAGAAAATGGAGGTCAAGGTCATTAGGACTGTAGTAGAAGAGCTGATACCTGAACTTGCTTAAGCAGTGCTGCTTATGCTTAATACATCACTAACCATGAACACAAAGTACTTGGAGAGGAGGGGAAATGGGGGAGGTGGGGGCTCAAACTCCCAGCACAGGAGACCTTGCTGGCTATTTCTACAATCTCTAGGTGCACTCCTTCCTCAGCACCAGAGTCCTTGATTTATTTGGGTGCCAGGGTGCTCAATTAACTTACTTGCAACGTGGGGCTCCCTTGTCACTGCAAGTATCCATAAAACACAGTCCTGGCCAGTAAGACAGAACCCAAGGAAGGGCATTCCTTTTCAAGGAATGGGGCAAATCCAGGAGGATACACTCCGTTTTATGAAGAAGCAAAATCTAAAGAAAAACAATTTCTTTTTCCCCTGTGCTTTCACCTCCTTCCTGAGCCTGGAAACACACTTTTGGTACCTAAAGGTATAGGGGCCATTGTGTGACCATGAGAATGAAAGTCAAATGCTAAAGATGGCAGATAAGCTGTAAGGAGCTCGTTCTTGGAGGATCAGCGCTGAAGGTCTACTCGTAGACTTAATCAAACAGAATTATCCCGCATCCCCATTTGATTAAGCCAGATGATACGGAGGGTGGTCCCCAGGCCAAACCTGGAGGCTATGTGCATAAAGTTTCATTGCAACACAGCCGTGCCTATTGATTCGAGCATTGTTTAGGGCTGCGCTCATGCTGCCTACAGAGCTGGGTACTTAGGAGAGACTGTACAGCCTGCAAAAGCCCCAAAGGCTCTTTTCAGTGAAAGTTTGCCAACCTCTGGATTAAGTCGCTATCATCAGGTTTCTGCTCAGTGCACCCGATGCAATCCTATCTGAAACATAGCCAGTCGTGGAAAATTCCCAATAAGTGAAGAATAAAAATGCTTGCTCCCACTTACTCAATCCATGTTCAGTACATGTGTCCATGTCCTACTACATTCCAGATCATTTGTGATATGCTAGATCTGAAGAAGTGACTATGTTCCTGACTCTTCAAGAACTTGCCATCTTTGTAGACTGCCATATATGCTTAATGACTAGCTTCAGAAAAAATCATTTGTAATTTTAAGGGCTAGGAAAAAAATACAGGGATGCCATATGAACACACAGTCAGGAAGCCTAACCTAATCTACAAGAGAGAAATCATCTCTGAAAAAGTTCCCTGCTTCTCCATAAACCCGCCCATCCCCCCCAGCTGCTAGCCATCCATAAGCTGCTCCTTGGTGGAGACTGGGTTCATTTTCAAAGCTCCACTGCACAACGGTTGAACAACAGCTTGAGTTCCCTCAGACAAAACCCAGACTTCAGAAGCTATTTGTCTAGAACCATCTCCTTTGGTGACTTTAACACTTCTATGTGATTACGAGTTCTATATCTGAAGAACATTTTAAGGTGGGGGAGAACATATGGGTATCTATACCTGCTGGGTAATTTAATCCTCAAGGTAATTTCTACACCAGTGTCCCCAAGATCAAGTCACCTATGCCTACCACCTTATCATGGATGCCAAACAGTCCAGAAGACCTGCCTTGGGGTGATCTCCAGAGAGAAGAGGGCATTCTACTCTGACAGGAAAGCTAAACAAACGTGTTTTCCAAAACACATCAATTCGTAGACCCACAGAGTATCGGAGTATCGATGGTAAAGCACCAACAAACAGCATCTGTATAAAACCTGTAATTCCAGAAGCTGGACAAATGACGATGAGAAAGGCAAGATCCATAAAATCTTGACATCAGGAACAGAAACCCATGAATGGTGTTTTCGGGAGATCAGCTCAATCCTTGAGTCCCAGCACATTTGAAACCAGTGCCATTTAAAAGGGATCCCGCTAGATTCTCAAACGGCTTTGCCACCTGTCCCCTGTTCTCCCACTGGATTGTTGAATGCTCGACAGAGGGGCAAGGAGCTCCCCGCTGTTCTCATCACAAGCCTTCTACTCTGGATTTCCAAGCACACATCTCTCTGTTTCTCAGCTATGTCACTGTAATTCAGCTGGACATAGAGAACCATGCAACTGTACGAGATCCTGACGAGGTACGCAGAACCTGTAACCTGTCGGTGCTCGGCATGCATCAGGCCCTCCTGTACGGCTCTTTCATTCATTACTGCATTTCATTCTCAGCGCAACCTTTTACAACAGGGAACAGTTTCCCCCACTCAATCTATGAGGAAAGAGAAGCTCAAAGAGGCGTGCACACGATCACAGAGCAAGCAAGCCAGCAAGCAGGGAGGCAAGACCCAGCTGGTGTGATTCTAGAGACTGCCGTCCTTACCACTGACACGGTAGAAGCTCCCTCTCTAAGCTTCAGGGCAAGATTGGCTCTTCTCTGTGAGGTACTAGCTCTGACTCCAGGAACCTGGGGGTTGTGGGCAAGGAAACAGAAAATAAGAAAACAACAAATTCCAACATCCTTTCCTCTCTCAAGAAGTTGCTAGACTACTTCTCTTTGGTTTAACCACCGCCACCACAATTTGGCCAAAAGCAATGCCATCAGCCCAATGCATTGAGAACCGTGTTAGTGCTGTCCTGCATGTGGGAGACGAAGCACAGGATATAAGATAGAAAAGAGAAGGGATCACTTTGTCTTCCTGATAGCAATGAAGATCCAAGAACTGAACCAAGAATGACTCTGAGTTCCAGAAATCTTTCGGTAAAAAGCCCTAAGGCAAATCCCTGACCAGATGGGCAGCTCCCAAGGCTAAGAGTTACTCAACCATTACCTCCTCTCTAGTCCTCTGCAGCCAAGAAGGTTCTGCCACAGGAAGAAACAGTCCCATGTGATCAGACACCTAGGCAAATAGCTAACCGGACAAATATCTATCTCTGTCTCTCTTTCAAGGAGACATAGAAGAGAAAACACAGGACACTGCAGGAGAGGAGCAGACGCAGGCTTCCCAGGCTGGCTACCGTCCCAGTAACCTGTGAGCTTGTTAAGAGCACAGGGACGACGCACAGTAGTGTACACGATCCCACAAACAGCTGGACCGACTCCGCGAGAACTAATCAAGTACAAAGGAAACTGAGAACAAAGTGACAAACACGTGAAGATCAACCGCATCAGAATCCTACAGGGGGAAGAGGGAGAAAAGTACAGGTCACCTTCTGGCCATCCAAAGCTAGGAGCTCATTTCACAGCTTGGGAAACAGGGGAGAGCCCGAAGCTGAAGACGAGGCTCCAGAGTACAAGAGGTTGTGGAGAGGGAATGATCTAGGGGATCACCAGGACTGACCATGAGACGCAGAGCAGGAACGAGGCTGGTTCCGAAGACCACCACGCGGCGGGTTCAGTTCTTCCTCGGGGTGGTAAGGATAGGTGCAGAGCCCCAGAAATAAGCAAGGGAGGAGGAAAGGAAGAAAGTCGTGTTTCCGGTACCTGGAAACATGGCAGTCATGGGGGAAGGTAAGAAAGTCACCGAGGCCATGACTCGCATCCACAGAGCATCATAAATTTGGGGTTTTGGTGCTCTCTCCAAATCAGATTTAACCTCCAGTCACAGACATACAGCGACAGGACTGTGCGTAGTCCTTCATCTAACTTCAACTTTTAGCTCCGTTAATGAATCACAACACCTAAATACATCACAAGTAGTATTTTGGAGAAATCATGAAAGTCTTGCCATTATATTGCCCTAAAAGTGTGGGGAGTGTGGGGGAGGGAACAGCAACTTATTTAAGGTAAATGTTGAGAAGATACTACAAGTTTCCTCAAGCTGTTTTTGGTTTACAGTATGTGTCAGAACATTATGAGCCGTGACATCATGAAGTGGCTCGGGTCTCTCTCGGCTTCCGGGATCCTTCTTCCTTCACAAATATGTATGAGAAAGACACTCAATATTAGGAAAATTTGTAGAAATTACAGTAGTTCCACATACACGGGAATCCAAAAGGAGTATCTAATGGACAAGACCAATGCCTAGATGCTCTCAAAGCCAAGGCCAGGGAAAGACGGAAGAGTCGTGCCCAAGAAGACCAAAAGGGGACTGAGCCTTGACCTACTGTGGGAATGGAGAGGCCAGAGAGGAGGAAATCACTTTGCTGATGGGAAGCCCCAAAAATAACAGCTGTTGGAGAAGGAACAACAAGGCTGTGGAGCCGAAAGCAAAAACTGAGACACAATTTGCAAGAGACAACAGGTGGGGTAAGAGGACATACCTGGGTAAGACCAAAGAAGTCACGCCAGGCCAATATGACTCCTTCGGGGCGGGGCAACAGACCGCTTCCAAAAAGCTCGCCATTAAATAATTTTGAAATTATGTCGGTTTCTAAATAGCCATCGGTTCGGTGAAGAAGGCAGAATATAATTGCACAAGTCAGATAAGGTCGTTATCACAAGGACATGAAACTAAGTCTCCCAAGGTGCCTGAGAAGTGACAGATGTGATTTCAGAGATTCCGAGGGGGCACGCAAGCCCCCAGAAGACCGTGGAAAGGTGGAGAGGGCAACGAGGCACCCCTCACAGAATGATGAGCCGAGTGATTAAAACAGATCTTCTCCCCTTCCACACCACAGGAGATACTGGGAGGAAGCAATCTTTTCGCCATCAGCGTGAGAAGCACGAGTTACCAGGCAACAACCAACACGGGCTTTCTGGAGTCACGCCATCCAGCCCTTCCGACCGAGAGGCAAGTCAGGTAGATAAAGGGAAAATAGGAGATGCAATCTTGGAGAATTCTGTTAGTCTCCTGATTCTGTCCCCCTGACATTCTCATCAACCGGCGAGGAAGATGCAAGGAGGCAGGCCACACCCATTGGGCGGCTATCGCTGGTGCGCTGTCAACCTGGGGACGCCTAACAAGTGATGTTCCACAGGTGTCCACCTTCCCACCAGCTTTATTTAATATCTCTATCAATGAGAACTGGTAGAGCTTCCTGTGCCCAGCGGACCAGCCTGCAATCAAATCCCAGGGTCTCTGTATCGCTGTTCTGTACCGCTGCTACGCTTATTACCCGAGATGCAGCCCCGTGCTTCATCTCTGCAGGGCGAAGACAAAAATCTGCAAAGGTACCCGGGCGCAGAGAGCTGAGAAGTCGCTCTGCAGCGGTCCTATTCATGCAGACCCCTCCCAAGCTCATGGCGACTTCGAAGGGCTTTTGGGTTTCATTCAGTGGCACATGACCGGGCACATACATTTCCATTTCCAGGAAGGTGACCCAGAACAGTCCCGGATGCCTCCAATTCAGAGTGGCCTCCAGGGAGGCTAACCAGCCCACAGCTCCCACTGCAGGATTTCTCCCCAAAATACTAGCATTTAGAGATCCAGCTCTGCATGTCCTCTTGTAGACTGTGATTCCTGAAGAGGCAGCTGACCTCACCCCAAAAGTGCCCCAGGAAACAAACATTACCTGGCAAAGACCCTGGGAAAGCAATGGTAAGATCACTTAATCGCAGGAAAAAAAAAAAGAGAGAGAGAGAGAGAGAGACCACAAAACTGAACTTAATGCGCATTCACCTAGACCTAAATTAAAAATAAAATTCCTCCACAGAAAGGAGTTTTCAAAACGTGGGGTTGAGAATATGGCCGTATTGTTCCACTCTGAGGAAGCCGGCTGATTCACTTTTATGACTAGACTCCCCCTGCTTCCAAGTCCCTTGCTATAAACATTTACAGATTTCATCGCAGCGTTAGTACTAAACAATATTCATTAAGAATCCCACCAAAGTGCAACATGTAAGTAAATCAAACCTTTGATGCTCTATTTTGCAAATTTCATGGGCCACTAGGGATAATTAAAAGGGCAATTATATAAAGTTGGTGCAGTTTTGAGAAACAAATGACATTTTCTGCTTTAAAGCACTTGATAATTTGATATTTTGCTATTAGGACCATCATGTGTACTTTTATAGACAGGCAGCCAAATAAACAATAAATGTTCCTTAACAGCCTCTAATGATTGTTTTTGCCCACTGATATCACTCACCATTCCAGTCCATAAATCATACGCTACGAGATTAAGGTAAAGATAATGAAAAAGAAGTAGGAGCTATTTAAGCTAGAGGAGGAAAAAATAAGGCTAAAAGCGTTGATTTCTTCTGTGTTTTCTGCAGCGACGCCCAGCAAAGTTGGAGCTTCTGAGGGCTGGAGCGGGGCTCAGTGTGTCCCTGTGTTTAACCACCGTTCTGAAGCCAGCAAAGTACATTACAGCTCATGAAAAATACAGCGAAGAAACTGCTAGTGGCAGAAGCATTTAACTTCCTTGTTAGCAGCCTCCCCCAAGTGGCACTTTTTCACCGGCAAGTTGTTTATTATGTTCCGTGCCAGGCAAAACTGATTAAATGGGGCTCTTAAGAATCAAAGCGTTATAAATTCATGGAAATACAGCAAGCAATAAATTCCATGGAATTAAAAGCTTACTAGTGCTATTAGCATTTCAGGGTGTTTGAATTGTTAATACTGATGTGCAAAAATGATGTGCCTCTAAGACAAGGCAGACCGAGGCAAATACAGCCGAACAGCTCTGAATTTATTTTTATTTTTTATTTTTTTATCAAAGTGGCACTGGGACTTGGCAATGGTTATAGCCACAGGAATGGAGGAGGAGAGTAATTATCTCCAAAATTCTCATCTGCCCTGAGAAGTCAATCCCACTACAGAAGACACAAGCCACCAAAGAAAGGTTTACACAGAAGGAGGAAAACAAGAGTGAAAATATGATGCCAAGGATTTATGCTTTCGATGAATGGAAATTTCATCTTAACAACTAAGAGGCATGGGGGTCCAACGCATTGTGACTGGGTAGATCTTGGTTTTCCTATAGAGCACATAACCCCAGAATGGGCCCCCAAAAAGTTACCAAGTAGGGCTGGGTACACTGAAGCAGTGGCCACGAAATTTCCCTGGATTGTCATGTTTCATCTTCGACTCTTCCTGGGGGTTTATACAGTGTTATTCTAAAGTGACAAGGGGTAAGAAAAAAATCAATTATTATGCCATTAAGCAAGTGATATCCTCCCAAGTGCAAGACATGAAGTAGTAATTCTATTGCACCCATCTATTTAAGGAATACTTTGTTCCAACAGAAATGCATCTCAGGATTTTTGCTAGGCAAATACAAATGTGAGACAGAGAAAGAAAAAATATTAATCAGTGCTTCATGAAGACTTAAAAATTAAAAAAAAAAGAATGAGATATATTTCCTTTTTTTTAAAGAAAGAAATACTGTCAACAAACAGTGCGATCACTTGAAAACACAATTTAAGAGAAAATTTACTTGAGAATTACCGAAATTCATGAAAAAAAGGTAATCCAAAGGGATCTAGACAAATACCCAAAACATCTATTCATCCATCAGCTCTAGAGTTGGCCAAAAGAGTACTATTTTCTAACATATCAAGAAAACTTAATTCCTTTGATAGAAGGGTCACGTGCGTAATGGAACGTACGGACGGATCACTGGTACATGTGATTATCTCTGGGGCTATGTTCCATGTGGATATAACATTTGTACTCACTGAAGCTGTCTGCTGCTTCCCCACAGAGAGACAGCCTGCTCATGTACCAAAAAACAGAAAGGAGACAAAGAGGAAAAACCTTACAGACAGAAACTCATATTCATTAATACGCTTTCGCTGGGCTGAAGTCCAAAACCATGCATTGTTACGGGAGCAACATTTTACAGGGCACCTGAATTGTCAGCACGGCTGTTCACCGTCTGCCCCTAGGACAAGACCTACTATGTGTAGAACACTGGCAGGCGAAATGAGTAACTCTAAGACATGATTCTTGCACTCAAGAAAGCTTAAATGTCTCACTGGGGAAATAATCAATTATAAAGCACCTATTATATATTCCAAATCAGGAATCAAAGATTCTTAAAAGACAGGTTTCTCTATCCACTGGGATTTTAGAGTGACTTTAAGATAAGGCATACACCCAAAAAATAACCCCTGAACAAGGCAGTATTATATCTATCAACATTTTATACACACACAATCCTGGTGTGTGCGTGTGTGTTTGTTTGTATGTGTGTGTGTGTACACACGCACGCAAGGCTTCAAATACCAGACAGTGAAGAGGAAAACCCTGATAAATACAACATTGGGGGAAATTTAATAAGAATGAAAATGAAAAATAATATGTGAAATCTGCTGTGGGCAGTACCCTCAGGACCACGGGTCGGTCAACTGTCCACACGAGGCTTTGGTGGCACTGTATGCAATGGCCAATGGTGGGCAAAACCAATATGGTCCTTGCCCCCAGGGGTGTCACTGTAAGATAGCATGGGGCGAGTAGCAGAAGGTGACCCCCAAAAACAGTAAAGAAGACCTGGAAGCTTCCATGCCTGTGTCCCACACTTACCCCGAGCTGCCCTCCTCTAGTCTTCTCACACGGGTCTCTGGGGCCTTGTTCTCTTCCAAAAGAGAAATCCCCCAGCTCCGTCCTTCACTCTCACCGACCAACAACCCTTTCATGTCAGTGAGCTCCACTGAAGTGTTGGGCCAAAGGAAAGACATCTGTACTGTCAGCTTCTGATACCTAGTTGGGATGAAGAGCTCTGCCCTTTGTTAAAGGGGCACTCTGGTGCACTCTTCGGCTGGAGTTTAGTTAGAATCAGAGGAGGGCCCTTCTTGCTGCTCGCCTTTCAAAGGTAATGTCTTCCAGAACTGCTACAAAAGAGCTCTGTTCTGTCTTATTTCCAGAAGTGGAGACAACGGTCTTATGGCCATGGTCTTCCTTGGTTTGCGGGCTGCAGTGCCCGCAGAAGAGAAATCGCTCTGCACTCGCCCAAGCAGAGCCTCTCCCTTCTCACTTAATGCAAGTAAGGATTAATGAGAGCCCTCAATTCCCCGGGACAGAGGTCCCCTCCCTGCCTCGTATTCAGTCCTCTGTGTTGAGCAACGAGCAGAGGTGGTCAGGGGCCTATCTCCTCCTGGTCTCATGGGGCTCCAGTGGCCCACCTAAGAAATGGCCTGAGTATAAGAAAGGAGCCCCTTGGGTGCAGGACTGGACCAAGTCCTCAAGCTCAGATTTCAAGAATTACCTGCAAAGAGATGCTGGGAAGAGACCTGCCCAACTAACAATCAATCAATGATTTGCTTTCCACTCGCCTCTGCCATCTTGCCAACACATCCGGCTTACACGAAGAAGCAATGTCACCTGACCCCAATACCACTGTCACCAAGTGTGACTCTGACTTCAAATACAGGCCCTCCCCTCCTCCTTACCGCCTTAGCCATAAATCAAGCTGCTTTCCTCCCTAACCTCCTGGCTTTGTCAGGTTGAAGCCTACCTTATTGTGTTTTCTCATACAAAAGTTGGTATTTTCATGCAGTACCTACCCCCTCTTCAGCCTTCCCTGAATGCAGCCCTCGGCTGTTTCCATTATTTCCATAGCTGGAAACAAAGTTTCTGATGACAAAGTGTGTCCTTGGAACACAACCTCTTTGCTAATGGGGTGGGGGTGGGGGGGACTACAGCATGATAATAGGGCACTAATTGTGCACCCCAGACAATGCGCCAACAAGGGACCTGGAAAGGGAGAGAAGTAAATAATAATACGAAGTAATAAACGCCTCGGCCAGTGAGTGTAAAGAAATAAAATGCCCTTATATTCTGAAGATGGGGCGGTGTGTGATTATCTTGGATGGTCTGGTCAGGGTGGCTGGCTACCCACTGAGAAGAAGGTGCACGGGCCATGTCAAAGCCTAAGAAACAGAACTTGATGAGAATTAAAAAGAGCTCATGCTCCTTCCCTCCTCCAATGCCTCTCTCTACCTTATTCCTCGGCCCCGTCTGCCACGAAGCAGATGGACAGCTCCCGGAAGCCTCACACCTGCTGTCCCTTCTCTCCCGGGTCTCCCACTATGATTCCCTGGCGGAGGTGAGCCCTCCCGAGAATTCCTGCGAATCCAGTATTTCACATCAAAAACAATTTTCATATTAGCTTCTGCATCTTCTCTATCACGCCATGAGCTCCCCATGACCTACAGAAATATTTTATTTATCTTGGTGATTCCTCAACAATCCAGGATAAAGAAGTTTGAGGCTTACTGAATTTAATTGCTGTGTGAATGGGAAAGAGAAGAAACAGGTTAAGTGGCAGCTCACCCTCCAGGTCCCCCAAGAAGCAGGTGACACAAGACCAACCTGAGAACAAATGCTGGAGGGGCTGGACCCACAGCGAGACCCTCCCTGATGCCCTTGAAGTTGAGAAGTTGCAGGGACGGAGCTGTTGGGGCTACTCAGCATCAGGAAGAGCGTCCCACTGGCAGTGGGGTCAGCAGGGTGTAAAGTGGAGGGATAGAAGGTAAAGGCAGGGTCCTCAGGGCTTAGATTGGGTCTAACAAGGCCCAGACCCGACTGATTCCATTACATGATCAATCAAATACAATCTCTTTTTGCTCAAGTCCATATGGGTTGAGTCTCAATGACATGCGACTAAAAAAAAAAAAAATGTTCTAGATGATACACAAGATAATGAAAGTCGATAAAATAAATTAGCATTACACGGGAGACAAGCCCTACAGAGTCAGGAGTCCAGAGTGACGATGTGATTGATCAGGGCTCAATCAACTGTTTGTTATCACGGGGTTTTGAGATCAATCAACAATCCCACCTGATCTTCTTATGTACTAAAAGCAAGGATTCAAAAGAGACATCATCAAAAATCCAGTATCTGATCTTTCCCAGCAGGGCTTGCTGCCCATTACGTAACACACTTCACTCTTTGGCATCCCTGAAACAGCTGTGTTCAAAGAGGCATTAAACTCATACATACGTAAGCAAAGGGCGCAAACGGGGTACACAGGAAAGGAAATTCCACACCCCCAACCGCCAGTTTTCTCTTCCAAAGGGAACCGTTTGTTACCGGTGCCTTGTCTCTATCTTCCAAAAATTTTCTACATACAGACGATCACATGTGCTTTGTACGTCTACTGCTTCTTCCCCTTCCAACTCAGAGAGCACAGTAATTACTCACTTGGCCACCAAAGCCATCTTGGAGAGATTCCCACGGTAGCACCTGTGGGTCTATACAGTCTTTATTCATTGCCTGAGTAGCAGGGTCCCCAGGTGTGCCCAACCACCACCCTAGAGATAAGGCAGGATTTAACCATTCCCTCCTGGCAGACATTTAGGGAATGTCATTGCTTCTGCTCCCAAGAGCACCGCCACAGGTTAGATCCCTACACACTGGCCTTTCATCAGCTGGGGAACTATAAATCCCTAGAAACAATAGTTGATCTTTGCGGCTGCATTTGTGAACTAAGAGTCAACAACCTTGCCAGTTGGGAACATAAATCCCCACTACCTTCTTCCCTACCCTATACTTGGGCTTGCCTCTTACTGGCATCTTTCTGATAGGATCAGATGACCAGCTGCCTTTGACGGATACTAAAAACAACACAACACCCAGAGACGAGGCACGATGCTGCAGTATCAGCTGCTGTCCACTACAGTGGGCCCCAACAGCCTGATACAATATCCCCCCCATAACACACTTTGTAAAATTAAAACATTTTATAGTCCTATTAGAAAATGCTGGGGGCGCCTGGGTGGCTCAGTCAGGGAGACGCCTGCCTTTAGCTCGGGTCATGATCTCAGGATCCTGGGACTGAGCCCCATGCCCGGCTCCCTGCTCAATGGGGAACCTGCTTCTCCCTCTCCCTGCAGCTCCCCCAGCTTGTGCTCTGTGTGTGTCAAATAAATAAATAAAATTGTTTAAAAGACAGAGAGAGAGATAGAGAGAAAGAAAGAAAGAAAGAAAGAAAAGAAAAGAAAAGAAAAAGAAAATCCGACATGCCTACATTACAATGGCACACATGAGGCTTCTGGGTCTAGTCTCACATTCTGCGGGTTACAAGTGGTATGGTAATCACATATCCGTGTTCCTAGAAGTTGGAGGGGTTCCCCACTCTCTCCCGTGTATCCGTTCTGCATGTTTTTCCTATTTCTTCCCACCTTGAACATATCCTGGAGCATTCTTTCAACCTGTTTTCCTCCAGTCTAATTATTCTTTAATTTTAAATAATGTAATAACTTTGACATTTTCATTTATAGTTAAACCCTGCTAATTTGCACAAATGATGGGTAGACACAGCACAAATTAAAAAGCCTGAAAATATAGCAAACACAAAAAAGCCAATGATTAAAAAGAAATCAAACTGCGGCATTATGAAATACACATTTATTCTTATAAGCAAATTCCGTAGGCTCGAAAGCCAAGTACGGACACTTGGCTGCTTTCAAATATTCTCTCTTTTCTAAGCTACAGGGTTACCTCCTTTCCATGGCCTCCGGGGATGATGTTTTCTGAACAAAATATCACAGCACACGGTAGATGAAGTTTCTCTGAGTAACGACTAAGGCTTAAAAAGCAAGTCTATAAGCTCAGTTTTGTTGCTCAAAGAATTTCTGGGCTGTCTGGTGAAGGGAAGAAACAGCTACGTCGTGACAGTGGACTAGGGCTGCCACAACAGAATGCCAATGGAAGACCAGGTGGCTTAGAAACAGAAAGTTATTTCTCACAGTCCTGAAGACTGGGAAGTCCAAGATCAAGGAGCCAACAGATTAGGTATTTGGTGAGGATGCAGCTTCTGGCACGGACACGATCATCTTTCTGTGTCTTCACACGGCAGAAGCAAGTGAAGAATGTGGCACCTGTTTTCATGGGCAGTAATCACATTCAAGGGGGCTCTACCCTCAGGCGCCGGTCCCCTCCCAAAGACCCCACCTCCAAAACTGTGATGGTGGGTGTTAGGATTCAACCTATGAACTTGGGGTGAACCCAAACATTGTCTGTAGCATATAAAAAGTGGCTGCATCCTGAAAAGCCCCAAATGTATCCAAGCCAATCTCATTAGCTTCCTTTCTATTCCACACTTGGGCTTTCTTAACATTCTACTGACTCAGCCAACATGACCTCCATCTAGAGGTGTGTGTATCAGCAATCAACGTGTCATCTTGAGTAATGCCCTCGATCATATTATTTCCTCAGTCCATCGTGACAGCTGCCTAATTTTCACTCCTCCGTCTCTCTTAAAAGTCCTTTAGATATCAGAGTCTAAATTACGGTCTTCTCCAGCTTGGTCTTCAGGAAGAGCTGGCCACATTCACCCGTCCCATGGCTCCTGTCACCCCCTCTTCATTTCTAGTCTTTACACACCCATAGACTCTGCACTCGTTGGTGCCCTATATGGCATGCATGGTCCCTAGCCCATGCCTGGTTCCTTCTTTTCATGGCCACTTAAACACTACCCTCTTCACTGGCACCTCTCGACAGTCCCACCGAGTCAGGTGGCCAATCACCTCCCAGCCACTGTTAGGCACGAATTAGCCCTACTGCCAAGCCAATGACACCTGGCACGGCCCTCATATTACTGTCTCCCTCCATACGGTCAGAAGAGTGGGAATTTAGCCCCACGATAGGGATCATGTAGTGCTCTATTCTCAGTGCCGTGGATTGCATGGATAGCCTCCAAAGCTGTCTACCAATTACCCCTCCCATTCTCATATGCAGGAATCCATTGAGAGGAGGACTGTCTTCCTCCTCCCCTTGAGTGTGGGGCGGCCATGGGACAGGCTCTGACGAATACAGAGCAGTGACGGGGTGCTGGGCCAGTTCCAGACCTAGGACTTAGGAATCCTGGAAGTGCTCTCTTACACTCAAGCCTGTCAGGATGGAAAGGCCAAGGAGAGAACCAGGTCATGACTCCTGCTAAGTCCTACCCAAAGGGAAGAATCTGGCACCCATGATTATTGTTTTAAGTAGCCAATTTCAGGGCAGTTTGTGAAGCAGCACTAAATAAGCAAAGTGAAGTGGGCATTATTTATTGAGAATCAATGACTGCCCCCCTTGTCAGGGTTTCTGTATCTACTCCCCACTGCCCCCAGGGGGAGTAACACTTGGCAGAGTGATCCCCCCAATGCCAATCTGATCCTGCTCTTCCTATTCCAACCCATCTCTCAGGACAAAAACAAACGAAAACAACCTGTTTGGGAAGCGCATATCCAAGTCCGTGTATGTTCTGCCCACAGCCTGCGCCCCTCACCTCACGCTCACTCTGGCACCTTCTCCACCAGTCCCTTCCCCGACACATCATCACCAGCCCAGCCCAGGGGACACCCTGTTCCTTCTCTGTGGCTCCCACACGTCTCCTCCACGCTTCTCCCTTTCTCCAGATCTCATTCTAACCATCGTTTCTCCGGCCATCTCGGGTTAGGGCTCTCTCCCAGCTGCAGGCTCTAAGAAGTGCCACGCATCTCCATTCCTGGGCCCTCCTCAGCCCTTCTCAGCCCCCGATGGTCTCCGAGCTGCATGAGGCCCGAAAGCGTCCTTCCTAACTCACTACTACAAACTCCACAAAGATTACTGTGGCTGGCACAGAGGAAAAGTTCAAGTATTTGTTGGAAGAGTAAATAAATGAATAGTGTGCTCACTCGGACGGCCCACTTCAAATCCTGGCCATGTCACACAGTGCAGATGTGACCCCTGACATTCTGGATGAAGGTCTGGCAGGTCTTGCCTGGGGAAACCAGCAGCTCTCACCCAACGACCAGGTGCTCCCGAGGCTTAAACGAAATTACATGTAACGGCGCTGAGACCAGTGCCTGATACAGAGCAAACATTCAATAATCAACTGTCATTACCATCACTTACTAGTATTCATTTTTCTCACTTTAAGAAAAGTCTAGAATTGTGAAGTAACAGGTTTTTTCTCTAATGTCCTACCCTCCCCTCCCACTCCCCACCCCCACCTTATGAGCCCAGAAGCCCTGTACATGATGCTAAGTAGAGATGGCCCCTTGCACCTCCTGGCCAGCCTGGCCTCCCAGAAGAAAACACCTACACTGCCTCCCATCAAGGTCCTGAAAGACCCAATCTCAGAAAGCAACCTGATTAGACCAATTCCCCCAAAATAAAACAACAAATACCCAACCCTCCCTTCTTAAGCCTCTTGTAGACATGCAGTGAGGATCTCTGTTCTCAATAGATGCATGCACTGGTACCATTTTTCTAGAAAACTGTTTGGAAACATATATAAAATTTTCAATGTGTATCAATATCTAGCTAGCCGGCTAGCTACCAATCAATCTAAATTTTAAATACATATACCTTTTCACCCAACAATTCCCATTCTGATCATCTGTGCTAGGCCAGTACTTCCCCACCGGGACAATTTTGCAAGGGAATACATGGCAATGTCTGTGGATGTTTTCCGTTTTCCTGTACTGGGGGTGGGACTGGGGAGGGTGTGCCACAGGCCTCTAGTGGGGAGAAGCCAGGGACACTGCTGAACACCCAAGATTCTCACAGCAAAACACTTTCCAACCCAAAATGGCCATCATGCTTCAGTTGAGAAACCTACCCTAAAGAAATAATCACACAGCCTTTTCCATTCGAAAATACACGCTTGTTCACCAGCATTGTCGTGCACATCTTTTTATATCCAACAAAGTGGGACTGGTTAAATGAAGTGTGATACATCTATACACAACTAGAAGGTAATAATGATGCTGCCATATACTAATTGTGACAGAAAGGTACTGGTGATCTATTTTTAAATTAAAGGAAAAAAAATGTGCCCAAATTTCCAAAAAGTAAGAAAAAACGCGGCATGACCCTCTGAAAACTGCAACGTATCTCTACCTAATGGCAGAATAAAAATGTACCACGAGGGAGCAGCTGGCTGGCTCAGTTGGGGAAACGTGTGACTCTCGATCTTAGGGTGGTAAGTTCCAACCCCACACTAGGTGCAGAGAATAGTTAAAATCCTCAAGAAAAAAAAATACAACGTAACCCACAGATGGAATTAGCTTTCAGTGTACATTTTGGTTCATCCCATATACCTAAAGTGTTATCATTTCAACCTGTAGTCAAGATCTAAAATCTGGTGGGGATTGGACACGTGTAGCTGGTGTCGATTCAGACTAGCCCAGTTTCAACTGCTAAGAGCTGCTTAGCGACTGGTTTCCACACTGGACAGCCCAAGTCAACTCCGTAACAGAAATGTAATGTTATCCTGAAAACCTCAGAGACCCCTCTCTTTCTTCTTAGGATTTTCAAAGTTTGTGTTTTCTATTTGGGGGCAGGGGAAGGTATCAGGATGCCTCTTTCATTTCTATATCCATGAACTTGGTTCTCCCCCATAAAAACAGTCACTGAAAACCATTTTCATTATGTTTAAAGTTAATTAATAATAAAATATGTTACCATCCTTGAGAACTTACTACATTCCATGCACCATGCTAATAACAAAAGTAGACAATACTGAGCCTGAAGCACTGCTCTGAGGACTTTTTACTTGGAATAATGCAGTTAATCTTCCAACAACTTCCAAGTGCCTATTTTTTTAGACAAAAAAAGGTTTAGAGAATCTGGTCGCTTCCTCAAGATCACGAAGCCAGAAAGTAGCAGAGCTGGACCTGCAAAGCAGACCGCGAACCAAACTTCCGTATACAATCCTCACAGCACATCTACGAGACCGGTCTTTTCATTATCCCCACGTCTCCGATGGGGACAAGTGGCAGAGCATGTCGGGACCTGCCCAAGAACAGACACGTCCGAACTCTGATGAGGCCCACTCCAGTCCATGCCTCTGAGCGGAGCACCAGGACCACAACCCCGAGCTACCCCTTCATCATTTCAGCATCGGGAATGTTTATCTCAATTACGAATCAGTTGTGTTTTAGAAACGGTGGTGACAGGAACCAGGCAAGTACACAGACGGGGGATGGCTGCCAAGTGCATTCCCAGGAGTGGGACAAGCCAGAGAGAAAGTGAGTGTGGTCCCGGGGCCGAGGGGGGCCTGTCTTCCCCCACTCAGTGCAGAGTTCTGGAATCCCAGAGAACACTCAGAAATCCAGAGAAAGAACACATCCCTTTTTTTTGTTTTAGATTCCTTCATCCAGGGGTTGATGAGAATCAGCTGGTTGAGCTCACAGATTGAAGAGCCAAGGCCCAGGGATCACCCCTCAGCCTTCAGCAATACCCCTACTAAGAGGATATAAAAGGGAGGGGCTCCCCCAAAGTCCCTCGGTCTGTCCCCAGGGTCTTACTGTTCTACTGCACAGGGCCCAGCTTCTCTACAGGCTTCCTGCCCACATGGCTGGAGGAAAAGAAAGAAAGAGGCTAAAAGAGAAATGGAGAGAAGCTTCTCAGGCTGGGGGACAGCGGGCCTGTGAGAGCGTGCCTTTCCTAAGTGTGACAGGAAGACCAGAGAAGCAACCTGGCTGGACACAGTTTCTTATCTGAGCTGCTGCTGCTGATATAGAAACAGGAGAAGCAGTAAGAAGAGAAGCAAGCCTGACTCTCACTGTGGTAAGTGTTGCATGGAGAACTCTCCGTTTGCCCTCATTAGAGAGCAATGAGGGAGACTCACCACATTTAAAGAGCCTCTCTTTTGTTGTTTACTAGTATATCCCCAGTGCCTAGAAGAGTGCTTGAAACAAGTAAGCATTCAGTAATTATTTGGTGAATAAAGGAATAAATTTAAAATGTCCAAGTATTTGGAAAGCTTATGAGCCCCAGATCTCTCCATCTGGTTTCAGGAACATCTGAGGGCCAATGGTCTGGCCTTTTCTAATTTTAGCCTTATACCAAAGCTGTAGTGTAGTACTCTGAATTCACTCTGTGAATTTGGCCATAAGAGCCGCTGGTCAAGGACCCTCTGAATGACAGGATCCCTGCCCTCTGCTCTCGGCACTCTGGCTTCCTCATTCCTACTCTTTCAACCCCTGGCTGCTCCCAAAATTATGAAGGATTAAAAGAAAAAATGGGGACACCTGGGTGGCTCAGTGGGTTAAGCCTCTGCATTCGGCTCAGGTCATGATCCCTGGGTCCTAGGATTGAGCCCCACATTGGCTCTCTGCTGGGCAGGGAGCTTGCTTCCCTTCCACCCCGGCCATCTGCCTCTCTGCCTACTTGTGATCTCTGTCTGTTAAATAAATAAATAAAATCTTAAAAAAAAAAAAAAAAGTTAAGAAAAAATGCAAACAGCTTAAAGAAACAAAATTCTGAACTTCATTTATAATCAAAGAATTGAACAAGAAAAAAATACATATACTTTTTTTTCTCCTATGATTCAAACGACAACTAAAAAATGTTGATACTCATTCTTGGCAAAGTTGCAGTGAAATCAACACTCTCAAGTGGTGTTAATAGGAGTGTAAATTGGTTCATTTTGAAAAACAATATGACAAGATATAAGGAAACCCTCTAAGAATTCCATAAACTCTCTTCTAGTACTTTCCCCCTCTAGAATATATCTAAAGTAATAAAAATAATTGACCAAGACCTATGCACAGATATGCCCACTGCAATAACTATATTACAGAAAAACTGGAAGCAACCTCCACACCCAATATTAAAGAACAGTTAATTAAACTGTATTACAAGCAAAGGGATGATAGAGCATGTAATCATTTAAGATACCTTTAACAATACTTCATGATACAGGAAAATGCTCACTGAGTAATACTAAATTTTAAAAAGAGACAATTCTATATACTGAATGACAGTAAGTTTGCTAAATATGTGTATGCTCAGTGAAAAAAGAATGGCAGAAAATTTATGTCATTCTCAAGGTCAGAATTCTAGATTATTTTTACTTTTATATTCGGTCTACTTTTCAATAATTTCAAATTCCCTATAATGGGCTGGTTTTACATGTATCATCAGAAAACAAAACAAGGTTCATGGGAATTTCCTACTCTATTTCTATTACTAATAACATAATAACTTCACTAGCTAAGTGAAGTTCCCAGTGACAATTCTATATTGGTCTTCATGTATTTTTATCCCTCATAAGGAAATAAGGAAAGGGTGTCAATGCCATTCCAGAGCTGGGGGAACAAGACCTTGGAGCAGAAGTAGCTCCAATCAAATAGACAGTGTGTACCTCAAGAAACACAAACAAAACATAATTATCCTTCCCAGTGCCTCAGCCCTGGGCAAAGCACATGCCACACAGGAGGTGTTCATCTGTACGCATCAGTCAGGTAAGGGCAGTGGACACTGAAATTCTCAGGCTACACAGAAACTCAACAATTTTTAAAATGCACAGCAGTAGTCAACTGGCAGGAACATTCTACTTTATATACATCTTCATCGAATGGCCTTGTTTTAAAAACAAAAACGTTAGCCTTCAGAGGCAGGAGACAGAAAGGGAGAGATGAGGAGGGTGGAAGCAGCAAAAGGGGGGGCAGGGGAGGAAGGAGAGGGAAAAATCGGCATCTTCTGAAATGAACATTTTTATTTTTATTTATTTTTGTTTGCTTCAGATGAAGGTATTTTGGGGATATTTCTCACAGTTAATACGCTGAAACACTTGCAAATGGTGTCATTTCCCTTAACATTGCTGGAAAAAGGAGGGAGCACTGGAAATGAAATCCAAGATAAGGACCATCTACATGTAAAAAAAACAAACACGTTTTGGCTTTTGTCAGGTCTACTTTTTTAAAAGCCAACTTTTTAACAGTCGTATTTCTATCATTCCACTTGTTTGAGGTATCATATCATAAAAGGAAGGAAGAGGTGTAGGAGAAGGGCAGGGGATTCCCGACACGGGGGGCCACAACTGTGCAGCGGCCTGGGGTCTGTCATGTCCCTTTCCTGGATGTCGGTTTCATCTTCAGTACATGACAAGGAAGAGACCAGACAAGTCCCACATTCTTTGGTCCTCTCTGAAGTTCTAAGACTACTTCACTGAAAGGCCGTTTGGGGGATTTTAGAACTAGATGGGGTCACGGCCACAAAGCACAGCGGTGTACAGCCCAATCTTAAACACACAGCGAACCTCACGGGAACTCGAACATTTGTTGCCTACACCAATAATGACGATACTGCCAGGGTCCGGCGCGCAAAAGAAAAGAACTTAAAATGTTAGACTCTGAAAGTTGCAAGTACATTTTAAGTGACTGAAACGCAACCTAAGCAAATTCTGGATTTGCAAATGTGGACATAAAGCCATGGCTTGCTCTGGGGAAAGAGGAGTGCTGTTTGGGCTAACAAAACAAGGAGCGGAAGAACAGCTCACCCTTGAAAGAACACAAAGTTCCTAGCTCACAGGCTGAGAATTAAGTTGGGAGTGGGAAAATACCATAAGTAATTCAGATCAGGAAAAACAAAAAATGCCTAGCAGCTTAAAAGTCTAGAAATTTTGAAATCAAAATTAAGGTGAATTGTACCTCACCTAATCGTGCAAAATACATACAGTTGCCTGAAGGGGTGATTATGTGTGGCTCAGCTTAGTTTTAATATTACCTAGAAGTAGAGGGAGAAACTAGGTGGTAATCTATAATCTCAGCATCATTTATAAAACAAATTCAAGAGACCGAGCTATCTTGAGAGATCCAACATAGACACTCTGGCCACCGTGAGTGAGCAGAAAAAATCAGAAGCCCCACCAATTTCAGGGATGGACAACACAACAACGGAGGTCACCAAAGTATCCTAAAATAAGATTTACATATAACATGTAATGACGTGGAAAAATACTTGTGATAGCATAAGGGTAAAAATAGGAAGCAAAACAGTATATGCGGGACGAACACACATAGACAAATCTACAGATACAAAATCCCGGCAGGATACTGATAAAATGCTGAACTGGTTAGGGGAGGTCACCAGTAGAATTTTTCTTCCTATAGATTCTTCTTCTAAGAAGGATCTTGATTATACTCCACAGACAGACTATTCTTACCAAACCCAATATTACCTTAATGGGATTTAGTACCTAAAAAGAGAAAGCATATTTGTTATTATTTTACCTACACTTTTCCAGATGCTTGAAGATTTGGGACCAGCCTAGAAATCTCGAGAATGTTCACGGTATTTCACAATTTTTGAAAAAGCCAGACTCTTTGATGCTCTTAGTTGAGTTGAAAGGCAGACGAGCCCATCAAAGACTACCTAGATTAGTAGAAGGTGAAGGTGACAGACTGGTATGTGGTGTACACACAAACTCGTAGTTTACTAATCTGGAGACCATGTTAACCACGCCAAGCTGTGGTGTACTTCAGATGATTAAAACAGCGTATTTTATGAATCTCCCTTTTCCTCTGCCTTTTCTTTATTTTCTTTCTTTCTTCCTTTCTTCCTTTCTTCCTTTCTTTCTTTCTTTGCCCAGTATGGGGCTTGAACTCACAACCCTGAGATCAAGACCTGAGCTGAGATCAAGCGTAAGACACTTCACTGACTGAGCCACCCAGGCGCCCCATCTGCCTTTTCTTTAAACAATACTATCTCAACCACTGGAGTAGGGAATGAACTGAAAGGGGCAACATGCACAGAACTCCTTTGTGCAGCAGGGAATTTTTTTCTGATCACTCTCGCAGGCTGTACCGTGACCCAAGCATCACAGAGTTAGCCTCCTGTCCATGCGGGCCTGCAAGAGGTGGGGGTACGTGTGACGACCTTAACAAACAGCAGTGCTGAACAGGCACTGACCCAGGAAACATCATTCACCATGCCTACCATAAGCACACTGATAGCTGTACGAAGCCGGCATGAGTTACGGGGGTGAGAGTCCAACATTTCTGACTCTGGTTAAGGTTATCGATGACTTCCATGTTGACAAACACAATTGTGCATTCTTTGTCATCATCTCTTCTGACCTCTTAGCCACTTATGATGCAGCTGACAATACTTTTTTTTTTTAAGTATTTATTTATTTGAGAGAGAGAAGGAGTGCAAGGAAGGGGGAGAGGGAAAGAAACCCAAGCAGACTCTGCGCTAGCATGGAACCAGACGTAGGGCTTGATCTCATGACCCAAGCCAAAACCAAGAGTCAGATGCTGAACCGACTAAGCCACTCAGGCACTCTCTTCCTTTAAACAATGTCTTCAGTGGGCTCCTGGTTCACTCAAATCTCCAGAATTTCCTGCCAGCTTTGCCTCTTTTTCCTCTATAACCTGTAATCAAATCTCTTAATGGCGTTGGCTTCATCTTGGAGCCCTACTCTCCTCTACTTATACCATGGCTCCCCCGGTGAGCTCACCCGGTTCATGCCTTTACAGACCACTTAGATGGTTACAGATCCTCAGTTTCTCACCTCAGCCAGGACATTTCTAGATCCACCTATCCAAATGCCCACTTGACAGCTCCATCTGGATGAAAAATAAACAGCTCAAAGCCTGTGTGTCTACAGCTGTACTCCTGGTTTCCCCTGCTTCCCTCATCCACCCATGATGAAGACTCCTGGCTTGACCAAAAATTAGTCAGGCTCCTGAACCCACCTGGGCACCTCCCTATAAAATCTAGTTTTAGCAAGAACCCTGCTAAGTCAGTTTAACTGCCAAGTCCCTCTACCACCTTCGGTATCTGATGACCACCGGTATCTGACTGGTTTCCTCATCTTCCATCATTCCCCAGGTAGTGTCTGATCACCCTGGCCTGTCTTCAGCAAGAGCCATGTTAGATCTGTACAGCTCAGACCCTCTGCTTACCCATGATGTTTTCTCTTGGTAATTTTCTGTCTACAGACGCCCACTCTCCTCCCTGGCTCTAAATTCCTACTTGCTTGGGCTGGATTCAGAATTGAGCCCAATCTCACTCCTGTATAAATAAAATCTCACGAAGTTTTCCCAACACCTGCTGTGATGGTCCTGAATAAAGGGTGCCCTGCCACCTTTAACAAGTAAGATTAATTTTTTTTCCTTTAATACCCTCGAACCTGCTCCCCTATTTCAGTTAATGGCAGCTCTGTCCTTACAGCGTTACTTGGCCCCAAGGCTTCCATCTTCTTTTCTTTCTACCCACAAGCAGTCTCTCAGATGATACCACCCCATCACTCAGCACAAAAATCTTGGAGTCATCCCTGACGTAACTTTTTCAAATTCCACATCTATTCCTCCAGGAAGCCCTTTGGCTCTTCCTTCAAATCAAAAGCCAGTCTACCTCTCACCAGCTCTACTCCCATCCTGATCCTGCCATCATCCTGTCTCACTGGGATGATTACAGTGGCCTCCTAACAAGTCCCCCTCCCTATCCTCTCCCTTTGTTCACCCACAGGCAAATTTCAAAACAGCTTCCAGAGGGATCCATTTAAAGCATGAGTCAGATTTTGACCCACCTCAAAGCCCATCAGTGGTTCCCTATTTTACTAAAAGACAGTCTAGTGAGTTTTCAAGCCCTACTCAGTCTGACTCTGTTACTTCCTTTTTTGTTGTTTTTCAAAATTTATTTCACTTTTTTTAAGTAATCTCCATACCTAACATGGGGCTCAAACTCATGACCCCAAGATCAGGAACCACTTGTTCTTCTGATCACACCAGCCAGGCACCCCCCCAGCCCTGTTACTTCCTGACCTTGCTTCCCACTACTCTCCTCCTTGATGACTTGACTTTAGGCACATGAGCCAACTTGCTCCCTTTATTTAGAACAGGCTCATTCTTTGCTCCCGTGCTACCACACTTCACAGCCAGACTTACCCCGGTTATTTAGAGTTAGAACCCCTTCCTCAGGCGATCTGATCTGCCTCAGCCTCCAATATTTCTTCCCTAGAACGTATCACTGGGTATTTATACTTTATTTCCCTGCCCATCCCCATCCCCTAGAACCACGAGCAGAGGGCTTGACAGCGGTATCGTTCACGGAAAGATCCCCCATAACTTGAGCAAAGGTATCCATTAGAAATATAA
Organism: Mustela erminea; assembly: GCF_009829155.1. Lineage (NCBI taxonomy): Eukaryota > Metazoa > Chordata > Mammalia > Carnivora > Mustelidae > Mustela > Mustela erminea. The sequence continues at coordinate 38,915,073 of NC_045614.1, forward strand.
CGCCTGTGACACAGGTAATTATAACCACACGGAAACAGTTAAAATTCAGGTTAATAATTTATATTATTTAACCTAACATAACAAAAACATGACCACTTCAATGTGTAATCAAGAGAGAATAATAATTGAAGTATTTCACAGCTTTTTTTCCCATACAAAGTCCTTTAAATACTTTGTCAAATGTACACGTTCAGCGCATAAAAGTTTGGGCTAATTGCACTGCAAACGTGCGGCTAGTGGTTTCCATATTAGACAGGGCAGGTTTACTCAATTTATTCTACTCTGCTGTATGCTTCTTCCGTTTCTTAAAAATCCTTGGGCACAATCCACTAAATAGATTTCCTAACCCACAAAGGAGTGCCGGTGCCCACTCTGACAATCTCTGTTCTGAATAAACTTTAAGTCATCTGTACTGAACAGATTTTAGGGCACTTCCTCTGACCTCGAGAGATAGCTCAGGACCCTCTGAGAGAGAAACGGATTTTCAGAAAAGAGAGGCCTGCAGGGATAGGCCAAGGAATCAAAGTACCATACCAAGCCACAGACTGAAATCATCACCGTCCATCCGATGATGCAAGACTGTTTTTTTAATTAAAAGGTAATTTTAAATAACTCATCGCACTGTCAGATCATTAACAAAACATCTAATTACTTATAATTATACACTACATACATGCTAATATACAAAATTCAAGGGAAAATGTGCGTGATTTTCACACTTCAAAAAGAGGACATTTGAACAGAGCATAAAGACTTCAAGCTTTTTCACTCCTCTCCCCACCCCAGCCCCACCAGGCAAAGGCTCCAGGAGTCGAAGAGTTCAGATCAAGGCCAGAGAAGTACTAGCTTACATGATTAATCTTCATTTTTCAATTGAGAACTCCCACTCGCCAGCAGTCTTTTTAAAAAGTACTACAAACTTCAAATCCGAGCGCGACGCTGGACGGAAGGTCACCTTTTCAAATGGACTCAAAATAAGGGTCCTACCACCAATAGAACGTTTGCTCCTTTAAGGTTCTGGATGTTACTAGATACGAGGGGGTAATGCAGTCAAGGTTAGCACAGATCTGCTCCCTTAAACAGGGTTTTGTTTTTGCACAGTTAAGCTTCAGATTCCTTCCTGAGGTTTGTGAATTACGAAAGGAAGGCAATACTTCCTACATCTCGTTAAGCTGTTATGTTGTCACCTAAACTGAGAATCTCTTTTTCCTAAGATGCTCAAGGTGAGCAACGGGATATCCATGCCCTTGGCAGATGGAGGAACAAAAACATCATTTTAAAAAGATGAAAAAACCATTTGTTATTCGGTTTTGTATTTCTGATGGCTCACGGTGCAAACTACGGCTAGTTGATAACCGCAGCAAAGATCGCCTTTATGACTAACTGCGCCTTCGTGTACATTTCAACAAGTGACTTCTGCTTGAAAACGAACTCTATTGAGCATATTTCTCTGGAAATCAATATTTAAAAATTTTTGTTCTTTGAAACTAACATTCAAGAGAAACAGCCCTTGTTTACAGAGTAACTTAGTTTAGCATTATGGTTAACAATGTTTAAAAACAGCTAACTTAAGATGCAAACATTTAAATTTTGAAGTTTAACTGTTGGGAGGCCAAGTCAGTTCTAGGAAAATGCAAACAACATGAGGACAGTCATGTTTTCCCCAATCCCAACCCCTGTAAGAATATTTCATGTCACCCTTTTGTTGGGTTTAGGAGTAAGAACTCAAGGTTGTATGAGAGTTACAAATTTATTTACGTATTTTTTTGATAGTTGCAGATTTAAGTGCTTGGGATGAGCCTTGAAAACATCATGCTAAGTGAAGGACATCACTCACCAAAGGCCACATATTGTAGGATTCCATATGGGAAATGTCCCAAATAGGTCAGTCTATCCAGAAAGAAAGTAGATTAGCCATTGTCCAGTGCTGAGTTGAGGTGAGTGACTGCTAACAGTTAAGGGGTCTCTTTCTGGGGTGCTGAAGATGTTCCGACACCAGACTGTGATGATGGTTGCAAACTCCGGGAATATACTCAAAGCCATCGAACGGTATTCTTTAAGCAGGTAAATTGTTTTGTGATATGAATTATAGCTCAGTAAAGTTATTAATAAACTTGACATGCTTGATAATGTTCATAATAGCACTGGCATGAAAGATAACAAGAAAATCAAGTTAAACTAATAAAGCTTCCATATAAGGCTAAAATACATAAATCCCTGATACCCTGGTCTCCCCACTATAGATCACTTTCCCCCAACAACCAGTACTTGCCCTTCCGAACCCTGGTTATCATCATTGTTCATAATCTGGGTCTTCCCCTCTCTAATATAAACTCTACGAGGACAGAGACCATGACCTTCTTATGTAGCGCTATGATCTCACAACTAGCACACAATGATCAGTAAATACCTACAGTAGGATTTATGTATGTATGCAGTATGCACTTTCATATGAATCAATCAATCAATCAATTAATCAATCAGTCAGTGAAATCATCAGATAGAGGCAATTCAACCAGTCAAGTTGTATTCGAACTGTCCCCTTAAATCTCTTCTCTGATTCTCCCATGTTCCTGGCCACCCTAGTACACACACTTCCCAGCCGCCGCCACAGCTTTTTGCAACCAGGTGACCGTAATCTTACAAATTAAAGGTTAATGAATGGGATATGTGCATTTTAACTCATTTGCACCAAAGACAACTGCTTGGCTTGGACTTCACTATGCTTCAACCATGTAAATAATGACAAAGGCCCAAGGTAGGAGAGCAAAAGAGAGAAAGAACCTGCCCACGTAAGCTAGACTGGTGAGACTGCTCTATAAGAGAGAAGGAAACCCCTATTTTATGTAAACCTTTGTCTGTTGGGGTCTCTATGCTGTAATACCAGCCTAGTCTTTACCCAGATTGTTAAGCCCAGGGATAGATGTATGGGGAGAAGCAGGGAGCAGGAAGGTTTCCAATGCTTCGCTGAAAAAGCCAGTGATTCAGTCAGTGTGGTCATCTGGTGGCTCAATGAAGACACTGTTATGTCTACACAACAATGTCCCAATACCACTCAGAACAGTTACAAGAAAATGAATTTTATAAAGTGAATCTGAATCTCAAGCAAAAATGTATGTAGGCGCAATGCCAGCATTCAGGGAAAGCAGAAAGAAAATGATGTATAAGCCTATATTAAACCACCAGACTAAGGCAGCCATGATAAAATGACATCAGTGTAACTATGGCCTAAATAAGATGTCTTTTTAGGTCTAGTCTTGACATTCTATGTGACCGTGGGTGAGCTCCTGATCATCTATGGGACCACCTTCCCTGTTTGTAAAGTGGGGATTATAATCATTGCTACCTATCTCTCAAGAATGCTGGCACAAACCCATTTTGTAAAGTGTTCTGATCTACTTGGAAAAAAACTGTTATATCGCTACAAAGGCAGATGACCGTTATTTATGATTCTTCAGAACTTTGAATCAAAATTTGAAAAATGGCTTCATCTGTTTTCTCTGAATTTGCTTGGCCCCTTTATGCACGTAAGTAGTTCTTCCCATAGTGCCAATGTAGACATATTTACCTACATCTATGCTATTAATGATTCCGAGATTTCAAATGTGACATGACATTTACTGAGAAGCACCCGGCATCTGAAATCAACCTCTTTTTGATGCTGGGGAGATGTGCTGGTTTCTCCATCATAGCATGGATATGGATAGCATGATCGTCTCAGGTTTTTGTTTACTTTTGAGAGAGACTGTGCCCGTGGACACACATACAAAAGAGGGAAGGAGAGAAAGAGGGAGAGAGAGAATCCTAAGTAGACTCTACACTCACTGCTGAGCCCATTACAGGGCTCAATCCCACAACCCTGAGATCATGACCTGACCAAAGTTAAGAGTGGGCGCTTAACTGACTGAGCCACCCAGATGCTCCACATTCATCTCTTTTTAAGACTTATTCCCTGGGGGGTGCCTGGGTGGCTCAGTGGGTTAAGCCTCTGCCTTCGGCTCAGGTCACGATCTCAGGGTCCTGGGATCGAGTCCTGCATTGGGCTCTCTGCTAGGCAGGGAGGCTGCTTCCTCCTCTCTCTCTCTACTTGTGATCTCTCTCTGTCAAATAAATAAAATCTTAAAAAAAAAAAGAAAAAAAAAGACAGACTTATTCCCTGGGAAGAAACAATAGCTATTCTAGCCATTTTATAGACTTTTTTTTAACTTTATATTTTTAATAAACCTTTTTGAATATATGAAAATATATAAATAAATATATAAAAATGAATAATATATAGAAAAATATATAAATATAAAAAATAAATAAGGATTAGTTTTCCAAGGGTCTGTGAGTTTGTTAAAAGGTTAAAAAAAAAATTACATGTGATTTATTACTTAAGTCTCTGTATCTTCACTAATTTCTAAAAAAAAAAAAAAAAACCCGCCTTGAAATGAGGGTTAAATAGGATGGAAGTGATATTATAGAAGAATAAAAATAAATAACCCAATGTTAATTGGGGTAGGAAAAATGAGGTTGATTTTAAAAGATCTCAATCACAAAAAGCTGGAGTGGAAAATAATTATACAGAGATTGAACAAAAAAACTCTTAACTCCGAGCTTCCTAGCAGTCAAGTTTAAAAGAAAAATTATATGAATTTGTTACTCAGCTTCCTTTGTGTGACGACAGTAGCCAACAGAAGGATAAAATTTTTCACTGTTCCTGAACTTTGACAAGGAGTTCCCCATTTGCAGCATATCATATCATATAATATACTGTGTCCTTGACATTAATTATAAAGAAAGAATTCTCTCTCCGTGGACTGCCTCTCTTAGTCAACACTAATGAAAATTTCTTGGAACTTTTTTTCCCCCCCAAACTTGCCCCTGTCTCATGATATTTTAAACTTTGAACAATATCACAGAATTGGAAACATATCATATCACACACATTCAAGTGGGCCCATTTTCAGGTCATGGGTGTTAGCACAGGCATTATAAAGACATCAAGTCAGAAGAAAAATAATTCATGCTTACAGGTGACTCCAAAGAAAACAATGAAAAGTGCTCAGGATGCCCTTATTTGAAGCTGTCGGGGTAATACAACTCTCAAGGTGAATATTTCATCTTTTCAACCATGCTTTCAGCTTTGTTTAATCACAGTTTTGGGCTCTGCCAGAAATCTTTGCTAGTTAATGGCACAAGTTGAGTTAAACACCTGGCACAGCTTTGTATGAGGAACGTCCTGGACTGAGATCTCGCAGGGTTCACGGAGACCAGGAGACACAAGGTACAGCCAAGCTGAGCTGCTGTGGCAGAGATGGAATGGCCCACAAAACAGAAGATGTATCTTGCATGGCCCTTCACAGAAGTTTGTAGATCCCTGAAGTTAATTAAGACTGGACAACTGAGACTGGACAACTGAGACTCAGAAAGTGAAGTGCTTGGACTTGATAACCCCCAATACCAGTTGGAAATCTACCCCTTTCCATGCTGCCTCGTAGAAATGAGACTGTCTTCCATGGTGAGCAAGCAGGAGCTTCCCACAAAGGTTTTATTTAAACAGCAATGATGGTGAAATGCAGCAAGTGATTTTTTTGGCCTCCAATCAAGTGCACCAGAATGCAACACTAACCATGAATCCATACCTTTAAAAGGCATTCTAGAGTCCCAGAATGCTAAGATTAAAAACAAAAGTGATCCAAGAATCTTCACATTACAAAGGTTAAAAAAACAAAAACAAAAACCCAAAACGTGTGTAGCTAAAGAGTAGGAAATCTCTGTCTTACCAATTCATAAACTCAGTTTAGTCATATCTGGGTGGAGACCTCGTGCAACCAGGGGAGCAAGGAACCTGTTTTACAACAGACACAAATCCACGAACGCAAATGGAGCTGTTACTGGCCTAAATTCAAGAATCAAGTGAAGATGCTCCTTGACAAACCTCAGCCATGAAAATGACTGGCAAGATTAACTTGGGGCAGATGACCACGGCCTCACCAGAGCGAGACCTCTGGAAATCAAGAAAATACCGGAGCATCCGTAAGCATTTGAAATGCGCGTTTTTTGTTCCCCCTCCCCAAAGTGGGTTTGAGAAAATTTAATTTCGCTTTAATTCATCAAGTTACATTAGTCTCTCTGCAAACTTCTATTTTAAAATCAAATACTCATTTGATTTTCAAGCAAGGTCAAGAGAACGAGGCAGCCTAGCGCTGACATCACAGGGGTGTGCCCCATGCCACTGAGCAGTTGCATCAGTGCTCTGGGTTGCTACGGTGCTTGACTATTAATTTCTGAAAGAAGGTGATGATAAATCCGCCAGATGAACATCAATGGTATGACACCACTTCGGCACAAAACACCGACAGGCGCTACTTGACAGGCGCTACTCGTGGTCGCAGCAAGTTCGCTTTTATGAATCACCGCTTTTGTGATGTGCATATTCCTTTCTAACTTTAAGCCCACCGAGTCCACCACCAAAAAATAAATAAATAAACAAATAAATAAAAGTTCAGCTTCAACAAAGAGGAGAAAATTTGAAACCATTTGGGGGGGGGGTGTCCCTCTGTGGACCATTTCTTAAGGACAGTCTTTTCTTGAAAGATCTCCCCCAAAGATGCTACAGCATGCGGACTTATGCACAAATGCATACGTATTTTTGGCAGCTACAGAGATCGGAGAAGAGTTGAATTGAGATATATCTAGAAGGAGGGAGATATGGGCCAAGATATAATCCCACTAATCGTATTGCATTTACCTTTTTTGGCTTCTGGAAAGCAATCTTCAGGTATAGTCACCTCAAAAGGTCACTTCTTACCCTGAAAACAAAAGAGAACGTCACAATCTGAATGTCAAGAGACAGCACCAACCACCTATTTGCCTGGGACAGATGCAAGGGCAACAGAAGGACTCGGTTACGTTGCATGGCAAATGACTTTTCAGAGTTAATAAAAACAAGTCCCAAGACCAGTGATCTGGAGCACAGGCCTGTGAGCGCCTCAAGACAACAAAAACAACGTGGGTGGAGAAAGTCAAGGTGAAACATTTCGAATTTTGCAAGTTAACTTTTTCTCATCTTGTCATCGATCAATTTATTTTCTGGTGCAATAATACGTGACTCATAGGCCTTTGTTTTTGGAAACCAGTCTGCTCCTTGAACGTGTCTGTTTGGTTAACATCCACAACATCTCTGATTTCATTAACGCATGGGCTTGACTCCCCCCACCCCCACCCCCAAGAGGAGAGTGAGTTCTTACAGACGAGATGCTTATGCTACCCTGGAACCTTTCAAAATGAACAGGAGCACCAGGATCTTCAAGTTTGGGGAGGGCTGGGGGGTTAATCAGTTGGTGAAAGCTGTTCACACTGTGTTTTCCACTTAGCATTTATCTACCAGATCTACCAAGTTAAATAAAAATGGTTTGTGTCAGATGAAATAAACAATTGAAACCGAGCTCCCTAAAACACAAAGAAAGCCTGGAACATGTTTTATCCCACATCTACTCCTGCATCTGCATACTCTCTTATGCAAAACAGTGTGTAATCCTCTAAGAAACATTACAAGCTGCCTCTTTCTGCCCATGTAACTGGGATCAACATATGGCACAAGTGAAAAGAAAAACATTTGTTTATTAATTTAGAGCGAGATACCGACAGGGTACAGGACTCACTCCACATCAGCTGACCGAATGCTCATGTCATTTTTTTTGCAAGATGCTAAGATCGTATCATCGTTTTACTAAAATGTTAATATCCTTTTGCTCACTCTTCAGAACAATATGTAATGAAGTGGTTTTAATTTTATACAGAATATATCCCTGCTTATCCCTCTGCTGTCAGCCCTGAATGTGGAAAGGCAAACATTATTGAGAAGAGTTAAATCTTATTTCACAAGGGCTAAAATCTGAAAGTGGCACTTTGGTGAGTACTATCTTTGAGGAATTGATCTGAGGCCAATTTATGACATTTCCACAAGCAAGTATATGCAGATTCTTGCCATAAAGATTGGAAAAAAAAATGCAGGCTCTGAGTGAAATCATAATTTTCATGTTTACTGTAAGAGGAAATTGGAGGTTTTCACCATAAATGTTCACCATTTGGGTGGGGGAAAACCCTAGCCCTGGGACTTAAAATTACTATTTTGCAACCTGCCCCAAACCTTTTTGTTTTTACACAAAACAATTCAAATTGAAAATGAAAATTTTGAGACACACTGCTGATGTGTGTCCCCAGGATTGGTTTCTCCACTGGTGAGAACTCTGTCACAGGACAAATGGTGCTAAGAAAACAGGGAGCAATGATGTTGGGGTCCTCAGGGTAATGGGGGAGATCTGCAAAGCAGCCCCACTCCTCCCAAGTAAGAGGAGCTCGTTAGATACAAGGCACAGCGATAATCTCAGACACGAGAAATCTCCATCTTACCACGCGTACAATCTTAAATGGAAAGGAAGTGAACTCGGCAGATCTTACTGAATTCAAGGCAAGAATGGCCATTCTACCTCCTTTTTACTTGACATACCCTCCAATGGGCATGCTCTAAACTAATGTTCGTGTTCATCCATTGAGTTACATTTATTTTTGCATGTTTGGCAGTCAGATCTATAGTATTAGACTTTGCAGTGCAGATGAGATTGTTATCATATAGGCCTGGCAAAACAACTGGACCTTATTAAAATTTAATTTAAAAGAAAATCCTGCTGAAAATGCGTACTTTGAATCAAGTTATCTTGAGCCCTGGATTCAAACCTGTAGAAGGATTTCAAGGGAAGAGCAGGGCCTATTTCTCTCCACACCTGTCTACACAGTACAGTGTGTAAATGAACAGAACAAAAATATATGCTGATTTACCCTCACAGATTTTACAAGTATAATTTTCCCCTAGGGAAATTAAATTATACAACTGACCCTCCAACTTATAATTACTCAAGCAATACAAAATCAGCTACATTTTATTTTTATTTATACAAAAAGAAAGAAAGAAAGAAAGAAAGAAAGAAAGAAAGAAAGAAAGAAAGAAAGAAAGAAAACTGGCAGTGGGATACAAATCATGTTTTCCTCTATTGTGAAAGTTCCATAAATTTTAATGCATATGCACATTTGACCAGTCATTAATTTATTTCTGTTGATTTTAGTTTTTAGTATACATTAGCCAAGTAATCTAAAAGATATTTTTCTAGCTTTGCAGAGAAAAGATTAATAGTTCAACAGCTGTTTGCCATCATGCTAAATTAAATGAAATGTGTCAATATAACAGACAAGAAAATTAGGGAGTAGTACTGGGGCCTGAGTCTGCATCATGACGAGCCTGGAAGAATCAGAAATCAACAACTAGCAGAACAACCTGTATTTCATTTTTTTTCCAAAATGTAAAACTTCCGTTTCCAGAGTGGTTTGCAATTTTTTTTTAAACAATTACTTTTACTTATCAAATATATCAACTAGTTACCTGAATGCTTACTCACCCCACAGCATCAAAACTAAAATTAAATGGTTATGTAAAGCTTTTTAATATAAAAAAAAAAATATTCCCCTCCAGCCCACGCATCTTCTTTTAAAATGCTGTTACCATCTGAAGTGCATTGTCTTTTTCTATCTTTCCGGAGTTTCCCATTGGTTGTAGGTTTTAAAAGTGAGCCAGGAATATGGTAAATAAAAATGACTTATTCTCCTTTGTGTCATTCTCTGTACAGTTAGGATCCCGTGAACACTGGAACTGTTCCTGGTGTGGCCGCCTCACCATTGTCTGCAAGAGTGCTGTCCACCGGAATCTACGCGTTGACCATAAAGACCTTGAGCAAGACACCAACCCTCAGCAGCAACCCGTTCATTAGAAAGCTCACGGTACTGTCCTCTTCCTCTACCCCTTCCCACGTGCCACCCCTTAAGAACTCCCCACTGTCTGCGGACATCTCAAGTTAAACAGTGCTTCAAAGTCACACTTCATAGGGTGTATTTTGCCCCCCAATTTCATCAATGCAATAAAGAATACATAAATGCCGGCTGGCGTGGAGCCAAGCTGCAGGTAAACACGGAGGCTGGACTTCACAAGACTGAAAATGAACAATATACACTCGACTTTTCCCACTAAGATGTTGTCCCCCCTTTCTTCCATGGCAGCTGAAGGAAACGATGTGCATCAGGATTTCTGCATTAGGTTTCATTTTGCGTGATCATACAAAAGGGACGGGGAAAAAACACCATGTTTTTCATCTTAACCTTCAGTCCACCAAATGAGGCCTGAGAAGATACTGGGCACCAGTGTCCCCAGCGATGCAAGGATGTCACAGCCAGCTCCAGGCCCACGAGGAAGGTGGCGATTTAGTAATTTGTATCTGGTTAGAGAAGACCTTCTCTGAAAGCCCAGGAACATAGCTCAAGCTTCTCATACCCCAAATACTCCAATCAAAGGACACGTACTTCATCTAAGAAAATCAAAGGTCTAAATGGGCCAATTTCCAAGAGACGCCTGTCTCTTTAACTAGAGACTCCTAACTCATGTGGATTTTCGTGTCTTGTTTTTCAAAGATTTCTTAGGAAAACAGGAGCATATCAACACAAATTTGCCTAGCTGAAAAATGATAGTACAAGGGTCACTTCGTTTTCTGCACTCGAGACAAGAAAATCCACTCAGAAATCAACCGCAGAGGGTTTTTTCTCTGCTCTAATAACTTCAATATTGAGTCAGGCTTACAGAAAGAAAAAGCAAAGAGGGCAGGAAGGAAAAGAGAAAAAGAAATAAGAGGGGAAAAAAAACCTGGGAGCGCAAAAGAGGAGAAAGAGGAAAAGAAGGAAGGGCCATGGGAAGGAAAAGGCCCAGCTGTACGGTTCAGGCCTTTGGGACACCAGCCAGGCTCGCTGGTTCACAGTCACTACATTGCTGTTACTTCTGTCTACCAAATAAACCCACCGTCCCCAAAAGTCCCCTCCTGTGGCTGCGGGGCACATTTTGCTTCCTTTCTCCTCACCCTCTGGGACTCTCACCAAACCGTGGCACCAAACCTTGGGGTCCATTCTCCTAAGAAAAACTGAAAATACTAGAAGATAAGCCAAGGGGCAAGGACAACCTGAGGCGAGGCAAGGCATGCCCCAGGGAGGGGGTGACTGCTGCAGGCCGGCAGCCCCCACTCCTGTCCCCACCTACAGCAGTACCACACTGGTCCATCTCCTCTGGATAAACTCCTCTCGCTTACCTTACAGAAAAGTAAAACCCTGGTCATGGTCATGTGAAAATATTTTATAGGTATCCTTTAACAGCCTTTAAATGTTGAAACCTAAAAACAATATTTGCTGTTTTCTCTTTGAAGCTCTAACAAAGCCTTTGTTTTAGATTTACCTTTAGTGTGCAATAAGAGTTAATAATCAAATCCATCCCAACCCCCACAAATGTTAAACAAAAAGATAAAAGAAATGCAAATAGCTATTGTCATGGAAAGTTAAAGTACCTGTCTGTATTTTTAAGTGAAAACTATTATCTCTATCAATCAAAATTTAAGAATACAATAGCGCTAATCACAGAAGGTGCTCTGACGGAGTTACTTTTACTCATAAAAAAAAGTATTTTTCCCCTTAAAAACCGAGTATAAAAGTCATACACTTACAATTAGATAAGGTATTTGTAATTTTATTATTAAAAACCTACAGCAGCCTCACTGTTAATAAATGCTTCTAAGTCTCTAGACTGATTTGTACCCAAGAAGACCCAACTCCCTACATATTTTAATAAGGTTGATGAAATTTTATTTAAATTCTCACAGTTTCCAACCTGCGGGGGAACAGCACACTCTTCTGTTGAAAAGAGTTACTCAAGCAGAGGCAACAGTTAACTGGTAATGCAAACTCCTTCTTTTAGACCCTGGACACAATTCCTAGTGCCTGAAATATCTTTACATAGGACATATCTTCCTTGGGTGGCTCGTCCCTTCTTTGCTGTGGCAATTCATTTTTGAAATTATAATACTGTAAAAGAAAGCCGAATTCTACCATCATAGCCCAGAATGATCTAAGTGCACAGTACATCAATTTCTCTGAGTTTTTTTTTTTAATCCACTTTTTAAAAAGACTGGATTAGACCCTGAATATGGTGCTTTCTAAAGACAGTACGGGAACAAAAAATAGCAAGACCCCAGATAGTAAAACAAACAGCTCAAGATTAAAATTCCTAGAGCAAACAGTTAAGCCAGGATGCCATTATGCAGGCTGAGCCTGGATGGATGTCTCCTCCACCGTGGGGCCAAGAGGCTGTCATCCCCCCCACCCCACCCCACCACCAGCAAGATCAGATTTCCTTCCCTCCCGACCGCCTCTCTCAGCATCATGGCCAACCTCTCTAGTGTGCTATTAATATCAATGAAGAGACGATTCGATTTCCACTAAAGAAAACCCTTCCTATTCCGGCACAGACCTTCGGGGAGGACCCTGGCCCGGGTATAGACAATACCGCAGCAGAGTTTCACCGCTTTCTTACAGTTCGGTCTTACACACTGTTTGAAGGCTTTTAGCAAACAATGGCAGCATTATCTCCAGGATAGTTACAAAACAGGATTTGTTAGGACAAAGAATAATAAAGCTGTTCCTCTCTCTCTCTCTCCTTCTCCCCCCCAACCCACACCCCCACTCCCCGCCCCGGTTCCAAGAGGCTCTCTCTCTGCCAGTCCAAAAATTCAGCCCCGGTTCCTAAGAGGCACCTGTACTCGTCTATTTCAAGGCAGCCAGCAACTGACAACGGCCCAGGAACCAGGACCCAGGTCGCTGTCGCTGGCGGGAGGCGCCCAGAAGAGCAGGAAAGTAGCCTCTCAACATTTGTAAAATGAAACAAAGTATCAGCCTTGGCTTCGCACAGACTTACCGGCTCATGGTGAGGAAGGAAAGCTTTGGGGCCGGAGAGGCAATTTTCACACAACGGAAGAAAGTTGAGAGTTTGTAAGGGAGAAACTACAGGGGCTTGGAAGCCTGCGGGCTCGCAGGGCTCCCAGGCTGGCGGCAGTGTGAGGAAGGACTGAAGGTATGTGGGCTAAACACAACAAAAGCCACTGCCTTACTCTAGATTAAATATGCAGGAAGAGGCCCCTTTGCATAAACACAAACACTCAGCAAATGAATAACTCGCTCAATCAGACGCCTGCTGTGCCTTCTACCTGTCCTCTCCCTGACAGGAGACCCCGCCGGTTGCAGGGCACAAGCACTAAACAGGAGACAGTTAAATGCTATGTTGCTATAATAACAATTAAAATGAATTGCATTCATTAGTAATTAAGAACTCACTCCTGGAGTGGGGGGGGGGGGATAATGGGGGAGCGAATATAGTGCCATTGTTTTATCTCTAGCTACTCCGAAAAGAAGTTGGCATAAGACCCATCACTGGAGATTGACCTTAGCTTGCATTTAAATCTTAAAATTCAATGAGAGTTGTCAACAATCACATTTTTCAGCCACAATACACCTTTTGTTTTTTGTGCTTTGCCACACTATAAACCGTTCCTTGAGACCCATACCTGTGAAGGGTCTATGTTATCTATGTACAAAAATTGACAGATATAAAATATACACACACCCATACATACCCATGTGCGCGCATATACACAGGTACACACAGGCACGCATGTAACACTGACCCGTATTTAATTAAAGGAGGTAAACAAACAAAAAACCCCATGCCACCTTGCACTCTTTAGTTCACTAATGATTTAAGGAACATAATTTGAGTCTTCCAAAAATACATCCCAAATGCCTGCCTTTCAAATATCATCAATCCATGCCCACTCATTTAAAAACATTACCCATATATTAGAAAGGATGCTTTTAACTGAGTGGCCTCAACCACTTATAATTTCAATTAAATAACATAATTACAGTCAACAATTTTCTCCATTTCGGCAGAGAATATGCCATACCTCAACATAATTTGTCCTTAGAGCCAAGGAATTTAAGCAAAAGGAAAAACACACAGGCCCCAGGAATTCACTACTGCCTTTTCTCTCAGCCTAGGGAGTCAACACACTCACCTCTACCCTCCTACTCTATGTTCCAGCTACATGTTGGTCTTAGTAACTTAATTATTTTTTAATAACTTTTGCAGTATTAAATGATTTCGATTGAAACATAAGTAAGATTATGGTCCCCTACTTCCTTCTAATGCCACTGAGTACTATGGGGGCAAATCCAGCACGGCTATGCTATGGGACGTGTCTACATTATTACTTGGACCAAAAAGGGTAGGTCACAGATCCTTCCCAGCCTCAGAGAATGTACTGCAATTAGGCTAGCCAAGGGAAATAAGGCAGCTTTCTATTTCAAAACCAAGTTCTATTTTATTAACACAACACTGCTCTCGGGCTATATCATTCTACTGCAAAAGCAAATGAATATTATTGAAAAGTTTTTTTTTAATTATTAACAAGCAGAGGAAGCCTATCTCAAACATATATTATGACATAACTTGGAAAAAATATTAAAAATTTTTTAAACTTTTGCACCCCCACCCCCCAGAAGAAAAACACAGGATCTCCCTAAGAGGGGTTCCCAAAGAAACTAAAGATGCCTATTCTGTTCACTATTTTGTCTTGAAATGACCTTCCAAATAAGGTGTTAGATAACCTCCTTCCACAGACGATAGTGATCTAACCTTGATGCAAATAAACCATAGAACAAAATTTAATCAGTATATCACTATGAAAAAGCCTTTGTCCATCCCCATGGAGCTTCTAATGACTGTTTTGGCAGTTCTGGCGGGTAGTTATGCTTCCTAGCTCATCTATATCTCATACTGGTTGAGCAAGCTAATGGAAGTGCTGTTAGTGGAATCCAATATTAATGCTCTCTATCGTGCAAACCTGGATGCAACTGAATATATTATACAATTAGAGGTAGTATCTAATTCCATAGGTATTAGATACTATACTCGAAATTAATATTTTAATGAGGAAAGTGAAATAAGACGACGAGCCAGGTAAGGGATGCATGCATTGTGGCCCAGCTAAGCCTCTTGTGGCAAGAGGGCTGGATCCTGGCGCGAACGGCACAGACACGGGGATTGTGACAAAGATCCGTATGCAAGCTTTAGATGCTGAGTGACACATACTGATGCACAGAGTCAAAGATGTCATCCTCACACAAGCGCCCCTGGCTGTAAAGCTTGAGAGAGAAGGAAGGAGGCGAAAATGGAGGCGGGGGGAGTTGCAGCGAGACCTCCAGAAAATAAACAGGGTGTACAGTTTCAAAGGCTGCAGACACAGACATTTCATTGTTCAAGCCAATTATCAGTGGAAAATAATAACAACAGATGGATTCAGAGTCACTGACTTTTCATATGCACTTCATCTCAGCGGAACAGATGATGAAACGCGAGAGCTATCTCAAAAAGGCAAAACATCTTTCAGTAAAAGAACTCTACAGTCCAGATGGGGACCTTCTAAGGCTGCTGATTATCTTCTTATAATGTTGTAAGATAGACTTACTAAAACATTTCAGGAACTGATCAGATATGATGCGTACAATGGCCTCA
Source organism: Mustela erminea (assembly GCF_009829155.1). Lineage (NCBI taxonomy): Eukaryota > Metazoa > Chordata > Mammalia > Carnivora > Mustelidae > Mustela > Mustela erminea. The sequence continues at coordinate 38,930,551 of NC_045614.1, forward strand.
TTATTGGGAGGAGTTGCTTCAGACTTGTGACTAAAGCGGGCAGAGATTTCAATAAGGTTAGGACTGTGAGTTTCCTGTTTTCTCATCAGGGGCTGCAGGTTCCAACTAAAACTGGAAATCTGTGCACAACAGAGAATAAACCGGCACCCAAGGACCTTGTGCTTGTGCTCTTCTCTCATTTCAGCAAAGAAAAAAGAGATAATAAACCGGGACTGCGAAAAGGGCATTAAATTATTCTGAACCATTCTATCACAACGGGGCGGGCTGCTCCAAAGCAACTCCTTATTAAAAGCATTCAGTGACGGGGCGCCCGGGTGGCTCAGTCGGTTGAGCGTCTGCCTTTGGCTGAGGTCATGACCCCAGGGTCCTGGGATTGAGCCCTGTTCAGCGGGGAGCCTGCTTCTGCCTGCCATTCTGCCTGCTTGTGCACTCTCTCTCTCTCTCTCTATATATATATATATATCTATATATATATGTGTGTCAAATAAATAAATAAAATTGTAAAAAATTCCTTCTTAAAAAAAGCATTAGTGATAAAGTATCATCGCTTACAGGCAGTTAGAACATCTTAACTATCCCTTGCCATCAGTGATCGCAAAATGTAATTTGCTTTTAGTAGGAAATAAATACACATTTCAACGGTGGTATGATGAACAGTTGTACTAAATGCCACCCAAACACCCAGGCTAAAGCCGCGGACTTATCCCAAAGCATTCTCACTTCACTTAAAGTCAGTCTGGCTGGAAAGACACAACAGGTAAACCACAACCTGAGAAGCTGCTATAAAAGTAATAGAAAAAGTTAAAATTTCTAATCAGGTAAGACTCATCACTACTGAAGAAACGGCATATCTGTTTTGTCTCCATCCGCCCATTCATCGTTAATTCCACATTTATAATTCTGCAAAAATCTTTCTCTGAATTGACATGTCATTTGAAATCAGCGTGCTATAGAGAAAAAGAAAAGCTGCTCCTCCCACTGTTTACTAACACACTTATCATTTAAAAAATATTTTTATGAGCACACTGTTGACTTCACAAGTCTAGAATGTAAGTTAAAAAAAATTTTTTTTAAGAGCAAGGCTTTTCTTTCAAAGTACTCTGACAAAAAAGTAAATTCATAGCAGAACATACAAGCACGAAGAAAATATCGCCAAGGGCAAAATTCTGCAACTGCTTTAAGAAGCAAACAAGAACACAAAAGATGTGTAATACAACCATCTGGCTCTCCTCGTACTATATCAATGCCTCAACTTTATCCCCCACCCCCTTAGCCAGCCCACACCAATGCCACAAAACCAAATGGCTTCACTTATGTTTCCTGCACGGCAAATTTACACAATGCACTGAGAACGCAAAAGTTGATTTTCACACATAAACTAGCATCTTGAAATTTTCCCCCACTTCAACTATTTGGTTGAAACTCACTATGATGAAGATGTCCCCACAGGTAAAAAAAATATGCTTAGGCTCAAGAGAAGCCCCTTGCAAGCTTTCATCTCTACCCTCTTGTGTTTTCTATTATAATCAGATACTAGATGAGGATATCTGAAAGATGAATTCTGAAATTACTCCCAGTAAACCTTTACTCTTTTTTGTTCTTTTGGCTCTAAATGGTGGGTTGTTTCCCTTATTATTTGAAAGAACCTCACTCATTTTTTTATCACCACCCTTGGAAGTCAGCATGCTGACTAAAAATCGTCCTCATCTGGCTCATTCTGCAAACATCAACTGAGCAACAATTGTGGGGTCAGAAGTCTGCTCGACTACAGATGACCAAAACCATTATTTTCCCAAAGAAGAGCAGAGCCTGCCTAGTACATGAAACCAGAAACTTTGGTATATCTATCTATCTATCTATCTATCTATCTATCTATAGATAGATAGATAGATAATCCTCTACACATAGGTAGGCTAAAGCATTTTATTTATGTATGTACTCATTCGGAAGGTGGATATTTGAAAAGTTACGGCACACTGCTTTCAAAGGTGGGAACTAAGACTTTTAATGGAAATCTCTGGGGAAAATCAACATAGGCCATCATAAATGGGTCTCACAAAGGGGCAACAATCAAAAAGTAGTAACTGGGAAAGAGAGGCTCTCGTGGGCCAACTCTTGGCTTTTCTGCAGGGCATGTTGGAGGCAGGTGGTCCGTATCAGGCAAGCACTCTTGGTTGGAATCAAGACGTGCACGTGGGGGGCCACGTCTGGTTTATTTCTGTTCTCTTGCTGACGTTGGTTTGTACCTCCCCTGCCTCCCTCTCCATGCTCCAGGATGAGAAAGCCGAGCCTACTTTCTCAGGGAGCTGATTTTCAATTCCCTTCTGGGTGTTTCTGCCCCAGACCACAGATGCTCCTGGTCTGGACAGCAGTGGTAATCTTAGGACACACACAGCGGATCTAGCCACCGGGCAAGGGATTCCACTAATTGTTTAAGCCTGCTCTAGGGTCTGGCCACCAGTTGGCAGACGCAGCTCATGGCTGTCTACCAGACCTAGGTTAACACAGCTGGAGCCAGATGACAAGCTCTCAAAGAGAGTCTTCCCATGGCCACATCTGGCTCCTGGCGGCTCCGGTCTGCAGCTAAACAGATTTCGTTTGGTTTTTCTGGGAAAGTTTCGGCAATGGATAAAACCAGTCATGTTAATCTTGACCGTGGACACTTCAGTGTGGGGCAAACTATCAGAATGTAAACTCCATGAAGGCAAGCACTTCATCTGTCCTGCACGCTGTATGTCAGTACTGGACAGTGGCTGCATCCAGGGGGCGGTCAATAAATGCATATGGAATGAATGACACTAACCAGTATGGTGATCTCATTCCAGCTCCTCTATTCCTATTGTTTATGCACCACGGCTCACACCTGGGTATATACAGAAGGGACCACCCCTCCCCCGCACAGCAGTGGCTCCCTAGTTAAATATTGTGGGCCCCATTGTGGGCAGGCTGACCCATGGAGAAAGACACATGAGAATGAACCCACTCACATAATCCGAGGAGGGGGAACCTCTTGAACCTCTTCAAGAACCCTGAAAATAACAGCCTCCTGTCTTATACCCATTTCCCCGCTTTACTGGGCCGTAGACTACACAACTTGGCAGCTGTGAGCCCACAGTGCTTGCAAGTGACTCAAAAGGAGAGATTTAACTTTTGACCACCAGAAAAATGCCAGAGAATGAGGCAACGTTTCCTGGCACCTCTTCATCCCATTTCCCTTCCCATGCCTCTCTTGCTGAATTCTCTGACATTGGCAGATCCCAGTTCCCTTTTCCACTCAACTCCGACCCATCGCTCGGCTTTTCCGCACTTCGTCACCTCTCCGGGTCCCAATGGAAACACACTGGCAAGCGCCAATGTGATTTAGAGCCAGGTTGGACCCGCCCTCCTGGCTCCTTAGCTAGGAGGGTTTCTCTGTACCAAGAGGATGCTATGTTAATAATGCTGATGCTGGGCGGGGGGGGGGGGGGGGGGGGGGGGGGGGGGGGCTTTAATCCTTAGGACAATAAAGTTCCACTGAATGCCCTCCCAGAACTTGACAGAGGACCAGGGATGTTTGGCAGAAGCCTGGCATGGCTGTTCACATATGATGCTGCTTCCCCAATACAGCAAGTTAACGTTCCTAAAACAAGAATGGCTGAAACGGGCAGATGACTTTGACAAGCTCAGCATATGGTCTTCAATGAAGCAAAGCTACTCAGAAGTGCACTAGATGAAGCTTTTGCCTGAACCCCCTCCCTTTTCCATCGTGTAAAGCAGCAGGGGTAGGGGTGGTGGGGGGGAGTCCTTTCAGCCAAGTGTTTAAGTTTCTGAGAGTGGCATTGTGTCCACTCCGGAGAACTGGGGCTTCCAGTTCCCCTCGGAAGAAGCCGCGTACTCCTAAGGGGTGAGCCAGGAAGACCCACCCTTAAAAACCCCTCTCCTCCTTTGTCCCTACTTTCTGGAATTACTTTAAAAATGGGAGAACGGCGTTCCAGAACTCCACGATCACAGTGAAAATTTAAGATAATCAAGGGAGAAGCGGGACAACAGGATGAGGATGCTTGATGCCTAGTCCTTCCCTTCCCTGGGAACAGGCTAGAAGGTAAAAAAAACCACCAAAAGAAAACAGGAAAAAAATAAATAAATAAATCATTTATTTATTTATTTATTTATTTTTTAAATTAGGGGAAAATGTCAGGGGAGGAAGAGAGGACAGCAAGGCTGACCATGAATATCTTTATTTCTTAATGCTTCCTTGGGTTACCTCAATTAATAGTAAATACTATATAATATCTGACTGCACAGTCTAGTCCAACCTGGCTAGCTCAGTTCTCAGGAGCGAACTCAGCTCTGCTGCTTACCGGTCTCGTGATCTCAGGCAAGTTACTCAAGTTCTCTGTCCCTCAGTGTCCTCCTCCATAAAACGGGCTTAATTCTGGTGCATAATGTGCTTTTGAGGAAGAAATGTATTAATGGGAAAAGTGCTTACACAAGTGACTGGCACACAGTGAGGGCCACAGAAAGGATAGCCACTGTTTTCACAGGCAGGGATAATACAACTTATGTAAATCTCAAACTTCCTACGCCTCATTTCTGCCATCTCTACAAGCTGTTAATACGATCTGGTGATCTGCCACGCTCAAAGGTAGAAAAAAGGAGAGAATGTGTATTGGATTTGAAACTCCTTAAAAACACAGTGCTCAAATAAAATCAAAGGACTGATTTTTTTCCCCTCCATGCTGGGTGGAGAATCCTAGAGGTAAGACTGGAGTTTTCACCTCCTTCAGTAGAGGGTCGGTTGTTAGGTAGGAAAGAGCCCTAACCTAAGCTCAGAGTCACCTGCTTATCCCACCAATGACCAAAAAGAAATTGGGAGGGGGGGGAGTGGAACGTTCAAAGAAGGCAGGAGGAGAAACCGGCCTGGAAGCAAAAGGTATTGAAACACATTTTCTTGTACTTTTCAAGTCTGTGCATATAGATTCTGTTACTGATTTAGGATCTTAAACAGTTTGTTTATTTTTTAAATGCCTTTCAGCTCACCTTTAATAACATGTTTCTTTGACTTGGCTGAACTATGCCTCAGAAGAATTACAAGCGGGAATATGGCTGGGTGAAAGGTTCAGTGAACTAATCCACACCTGGTCCATGTGAAAAAAAAAGGGGGGGGCTCATATTTTCCATATAGAAACAAGTCTCTTTATATGAACCAGGCTTCTATTTAATCGGTAAGGCGCTTTCCACATCGTACAATCTTTCATGAGCTTCTTCAGTGGGGTGGGGAAAAGGCCACAGAAACACCACCCAGTCATACTGTGGAAATTTATCAGTGACAGTGGGGGCGGGGGGAAGAGGAGGAGAGAGTGGAAGAAAGAAAACCATAATCCAGTCAGAATAGGAAGTAGATTTATTTTACCAGAAATTCCTCAGCCAAGTTTTACCAATGACAAAAGAGGGTGACCTCAAAACGGACATTCAGTGAGACATATGTATGTCTTTGTGACCAAAAATCCATTTTCTCCCACCCCATCTGTGTGACCCAGACTTTGAGGTGGAAAGAATAAGGTTGTTTTTTTTTTTTTTTAAGATTGTATTTATTTATTTGACAGACAGAGATCACAAGTAGGCAGAGAGACAGACAGAGAGAGAGGAGGAAGGAGGCTCCCTGCTGAGCAGAGAGCCCAACGTGGGACTCGATCCCAGGACCCTGAGATCATGACCTGAGCTGAAGGCAGAGGCTTTAACCCACTGAGCCACCCAGGTGCCCCAAGAATAAGGTTTTGAGGGTGAAAAAAATCTCAGGTGAGAGAGAAGAACTAACACATTTCAGAGCGGAAAGTTACCTATGAGGGGGTCTAGTCAAGCCCCGTCCTCCTGGGGAGCAGACTCAGGGCGTGACTGAGGCCACACAGGTGGTGCAGAAGGAGCAGGGACGGGAGCCCCCGACTCCCCACAAACATGGAGAAGCAACAGACAGAGAATGTGGTCACTGGAAACACCCATCAGGCCAAAAGGACATTTCGGAGCAGGGTCCTGGGACCTGTCTCCCAAAGAGACGTAGAAGAGGGTAGAGGGCGTCACAAATGTCCCATAAATGCTGCCAGCCCACTGAATCTGAAGCTAGAATCCAAATGAGCTAGCTTTCTTCTATGAAGTCATTCACTACAAGGCTCCAACATCTTGTTTTTTCTTCAGTTTTATCCCTGAGGAAATTTATTTTCATCGTCTTTGGTTTGAAATAAGTGGAAAAAAAAAAAAAAAAAGATTATTTCTACACCCCAGTGAAGAGGGAGCAAAGGGAAACGGAAAGGACATGCCACTAGGAGGCAAGAGAGTGTGTTTCTTCTACTCCTGGATCTACTAGCAACTCACCAGGAATTTGGAAAGTCCCTCTGCGTCTCCAGACCTCAGTCTCCTTGCTGAGAGAGGAGCAGTACTCAGGGATAATGACCAACCATGACACCAACACCGTGGTCGCCTCAACAAGCGGTTAAAATACTGAAATACTGGTGTACGGGCTAGAAAGCAGCCTTTATCCCCAAGCCCTCGGCCATGACTATGCTCCCCAGGATCTTCCAGAGACAGACTTCCATAGTGCCCTGCTCTAATGCTAGGCTTACCGTCCCTCCCAGAAGATCAGTACCCCTGCTCCATCTGATGACTTCTTGAATCGTTGTGCCCGATGCCCTGAGACCTCTTCCAAGGCTGAGATGCAAGGACTCCCAGGGCCAGCCTATACCTGAAGGAAGCTACAACCTGGGGTCCAGCACCAGACAGAAGGGCCGAGACAAGCTGAACAGTGGACCCATGAGAGACCCACCTTTCCTACCACATGACTTCCCTCACTTGGGGCACCCGGATGTGGGCCTGGTGTCATGAGGCAAAGCAGTGGAATCGTAAGGCAAATTCTTAAGGCTAAATTGGTTTTCAAAAGCTGGAAAGAAATATATCACTGTGAAACTACACTCCGAATGAAATCCTAAGCTCTGAGGGAAATTACCAACACATGTAATCAAATTATATTTACCATGGAAATTTCTAATAGTTCATACTTTCTACTCTGCTTTTACAACTCTTTAGGAAAAGGAGTATTTCTCTATCCAACCTTCCAAATTTCCACAGCAGAGCTGAGGCAGTATGCATGCTGAAATACATAAGGGGAAAAAAAAATTCCCATTATTGTTTCCTTCAACCCTCTGTACCTTCCATGCCACCATTACTCACAAGTCACTCAAACATTTTGCTGGCTGACATGACGCATACAGTCACTTGATCAGGTGTGGGGTACCACATGGTATGAATAAATACTTATCCACAACCGCATATTAAATGGGAATTTGCAAAGGCGAGCTCCGGAGACAAAGACGTTTCTATATAGAAATATTAACTAAGAATTTAAGTAAATGGCCCCACTGGAAAAAAAAAAAAAAGTTCTGAGGTAGCAATATAAACTATACTTAATAGCAACAAAAAATATTTTCCTTTTGGGAAAGCAATTTGGACTTCTAAAAGTTACTGCCTTTCACGTGACTTTGGTACAGTATGGCTGAATTCTCTCATTTCCTAAAACACAGATGCTAGGCCCCAAAATTCTACTTTGCGAGAGTTAATTTTTTTTTTTTTTTAAACTCATCCTCTCCCAAATACAATACAACAAATAAGAAACTGTTTTGGTACCTTCCTCCCCGCCCCATTGTTATTTTCCTCAGCGCATGAGTATCACACGTCCCAAAGAACATATGTTCCCAAGGAAGAAAAAAAAAAAAGAAAAACAGGCTCTAGAACTAATACACAATGAAAAATAAATTTAAAGCAGCCTTCTGGTCTGACATAAGAATATAAAAATGATATGAGCAAGAACAGCTTAGTTTACATACTTTTCAGTCACAGCTGCTGCTCTGAAACCACAATACCTTTAAAATGACATTTTAAGGAAACAGATACGGCAAGGCTTTAGCCATAGCTAGACGCAGCTAACACCGAATTAACAGGGCTTCTCTCTTTTTGCCTGTACCTTATGTAACCCCAAGCAATGCCACAGTTAAAGAGAGAAGAGTGATTCAGTTCTAAATAATACAGTGATAAACACAGTGAAGTTACAAATAATTCTCCCCAGCAAGACATTTTTTCTTTTTTCTTTTCCCTTTAAAACACCAGACTCAGATCATCAAAACAGAGTTTTGAGGGGAGAAAGAACAAATCCCTTCTTCTTGGTTAATATTTAATTGGGTGCTAAAGATTTCTTGGAGAGACCTCTGCACCCCCAGTGACAAGAGCAGAGGAGGCTCCTCCTATCTCTGCAACAGATGCAGGCTCTTCCCTGAATAAACGAAAATAACATACAATTAAATCAGACTATTCAATTAATAAATTACTTCGGTGGACCTTGCAGGCCAAGGCCTATTTAATTACATAATTTAAAAAATATTTGCACATTGCAATCACTGAAATTGGCTTTGAGGTTTCATAATACACACTTAACACATGAGTTAGAGAACAAATTTATTTAATAAATGCAGGCCTAAGTGCTGGAAGGCCATACCACTCAAACTGCAAAATCACTTAGCACATCCTCAGAAAAAGCAAATAAACTTTTCCACTATTTAGACGTAGGCTGCTGCTGAATGTCAGGAGAAGCTGGCTGATTTTCTGCATTTTCTCTGTCATGTGTTGCCTGTAAATCTGACCATTTCAAGAGGTCATTAGAATAGAGCTAATGGGCAAAATGGTTCCAGTTAAAGATAAATTAAAGATAAACTAAGGTGGAAGATGTCAAGAACCCAGTAGTAAAAACCTCTTTAGACTAAAACAAAGAGAAGTCGTTTTACCTTCCCATTTTTCACTCCTTACAAGTCCAAAATCCCCCATAAATTAACATGGTTACTGAATGTAGAGATGTGTTCCATTAGAAAAGCACACACAAATTTAGGGGTGAGGAGGACATTCATAAAAAGGATAGAATTACATGGTATCCACAAAAAAGGCAGAAACCTTTCAAAGTGACTCTTTTTCTTATGGGTGGATTGGGGGCCTGGATACTGCCATTAAGTGAATTTTCTAGAAAACCGTTTGACCCCTTTAGCACCACAACTTGTTCTGCCCTCATGTTTTCGATGGAAACCTTTGTCAAACACATAAACTCCCAATAATCACTGCAAGCTTCTTACCCACGAGAGCCCTGAGCTTTTCCAGCTGTGTGGGGCTAACTCCTAACTAACACCCAAAGCCACCCGACCCCCTTGACAAACTTGTTACTTGTGTGGGGGTGAGGGGTGGGGGTCTTCTCCTTATGGACGTCTATCACATACGATCCAGCCTGCTGTGCTTCCACGTGCCTGCTCTGCTTACCTCCAAAAAGCCTCTGACTTGCTGCTAACTAACCACTAGTGAGAGAGTTATCTAAAGTTGTGTGATTTAAAATTTCTGAGTAAGGTTTAAGCCAAAGATTCTAGTGAGGCCTTGAAATCTCCATTAGCAAACAGATCAAGCAACTTCTTCTCTTAGTCCCTCGTCCCCTTCTCCACAAACTTCTGGAGCCATCCACTCTTCTGGTCTCCATTTATTCACCTCCCACATCTCCCTCTGTTCGTACTGAGGCACTGAAACCTGTCACCAGGGTCGTTCAGTGTTGAGTCTTTTCTGATCTGGTCTGGTCGGCAGGGCAGACCCTCTCCTCTTCTCCATACCTCCCATGTGAAGAGTCTCCCCTGTGACTCTGTTCCTCCATTATCCACCAACTTCTTCAGCACCCTCTTTTCCTCCGAGGACATCTCCTGCATTGTCCTTCCTCAGGGAACATCACCACCATTCATCAGCAAATAAGGCCAAAGACTCCAGAGGCAGCACTGAGGCCTCCATCACTCCACCACACTAATAGCCATAGCCCTCCCATTTTCTTTTCTTCATCCCAAAAGAGACTCATGAGCCCACATAAGAGAGCTTCCCATAGGTCCCTGCCATTGCCACCTCAAAGCTCCCTCCCGGCCTCTGCACTTGCTCTCCCCAAACCTCCCCAAAGGGAAGACTAAGTCATCTTGAAAAATACAAGTGGCAAAGTTTATTCAGTTCAGTTCACTTCAGTTCAGTTGGCTTTTCTCAAAACATCTTCAGATTTTTGCTACTGGGATACATCCCCAAGTTGATACGGCTGCTTCATGTCGCCTACACCCCAGGTGCATACCCCACCCCTACTCAATAAGCTCTTAGCTTCCAAGGCCCAGAAAGCTACGTTGAAGTGTCCAAAGGTATCAGAGAATCCTTCTTGATGTTGGCTGCTGCCTGGCCTTCTGGCCGCACCTCCGGCTGCTGCCCGGCTTCCGTTCAACCACCAACAAACACCAGTGCGTGCCCTGGACTCTCTCATCCCCAAGCCTACTACCTCCCTCTGCCCCTTCTCTCCTAGGCACTTCTCACCCATCCCACATAACTCAGGCATAAATGCCACTTCCTCTAAGAAGAAACGAATCTCTCTTTAGATGTACACCCCTGTAATTTGTTCCATGTACACACAATGCTTGTCCTAATATAGCAATGATTCCATTTTATTACATTGCTCTGTCTAACCAGTAGTTTCTCCCGGGGACCTGTACACCCATTCTATTAAAGCCACTTAATATATCTCTTTTCTTCCTTCTCCCTTCCTCGTTTATTTTTTTGGATGAGATAGAAATGATACACCATATTATATTAGATTCAGATGTACAACTAATAGATCTTCCTGAATGAATAAAGTTATTGAATTCTAGTAAACAAAATTAATGACAACAGCTCTTTGGTTCCTTCATGAAATCAACTCTTCCCAGTCTTTGTTCCTGCCCCCAATAAAACCATTGGGTAAGGCAAGGTCAAGCAGATTGCATCTGCACAGTATTTGTTCACAACTGTGAAGATGTTAAGAAAGGTTAGCATGGCGGTTATTTATGTGAATGAGTGGGATATAATTCGAACAAAAAGAAAATTTTACGTTCCCTCAAAGTAAAATCACCTTATTGTTGATAACACAGTGAAAAGGAAATAGAATGAGCAAGGAAGCTATAAGGATTTAATCAAATAGACTTCTTATAAGTAAGAATTGAGATTCACTACCCACCAAAAATGCAATTACCCTCCCCCCACTAACAGAGCTTTAATTTAGACACTGCACAAAAAAAGCTTTCAGGTTATAAGACAATTTTACATTAAGGTCTGAGATGAACCTTAATGCCATTCCCTCTCCCGGATCTGTGGTCTGCTAAACTTCAGCTTTAATAATAGGATCATACATCCCATCTCCAGAAACTCTAACTTTGCAGTCTTCAAAACTGCATACAAGAAAGAACTGTCATTGGTCAAACTCATGACCTCTGGTCTTGGGCAGATTTAGTAATAGTATAAAAACAAGAGGGGCGCCTGGGTGGCTCAGTGGGTTAAGCCGCTGCCTTCGGCTCAGGTCATGATCTCGGGGTCCTGGGATCGAGTCCCGCATCGGGCTCTCTGCTCAGCAGGGAGCCTGCTTCCTCCTCTCTCTCTCTCTCTCTGCCTCTCTGCCTACTTGTGTTCTCTCTCTATCAAATAAATAAAATAAAATCTTTAAAAAATAATAATAATAATAATAAAAACAAGAAACCTGGTAACAGCCAACAGCCCCAGACTCAAGAAATGACAACACCTACGTGACCAAAGGATAAAAGCCAACCTATGAAATGTGAAAAGACCAGATGGGCTATAAGCAACAAGCGAGGCCACAGAACATGGTCTCTGGGGTTCATATTTTCAGAAACCCAGAACTAGAAGTAACAGAAGAAACGTGCTGTTCATAATGCAACTACAAATAAACAGAAAACATATCAGATTTATTTTTTTGTAATTATGGCTGAGCGGAGTCATTTAACTACTCTGATCCTCCATTTCTTCACCTGTGAAACCGAGTAACGAGACCTGGATTGACAGTCAATTGAGATTTCATGTGTAACGCTCATTGGAGGACTTTCATTTGTCTATTGGGTGTCTATAATGGTACGTGAGTCAGATCATGTGTTTTGATACAACTCCTACCTTCGTTCATTCGGTCATGAACAAACACAAGTGAACACCACTCCAGGCGACATGGAATGAAATGAAGAGTAAGATTTAGCCCCTGCCCTCAAGGAGGTCACAGTCAAATTCTGTGCTGTCCCCCAAACAGCAGTCATTAGTCACAGGTGGATATTCCAATTAAAATTAAATGAAAACTAAAAACACATGTTCTCAGCTGCACTAGTCACATTTCCACTGCTCAGGAGCCACATGCGGCTAACCAGCTCCACAGGGGAGCTAGCTACCATATCTGAAAGCATAGAATATCTTATCATTGCGCGAAGTTTTACTGAATAGCTCTAGTCTAGAGGGGCAAGACGGTCAAGTACGTAGCTAAATTTTAACAAACTGTGATAAATGATAATTTGGTAGCAGAAAGGATTTATAATGGAGCTGATCTTCTTCAAGGATAGGGAGCTTGTTTTTCTAGAGCAAAGAGGGAGAGCTAGATGGAGGAAACCACATGGGTAAAGGCACAGAATGATCAAGAAACATTCTGAGTTCCAGGAGGGGGTGTAAGCTACTCTTAGTGACTAGCATATGAATGCATGGGAAAGCAGTGGCCAGAGATAAGGCTGGAGGAATAGTTAGGATCCAACTCTGAAGGCCTCACAAGCCAAAGTGGGAATCAGGACTCAATTCACAAAACAGAGACACTGAAGCAGTGGAGTGACCCATGTGATGTGTTTTATAGAAAACCACCATGCAGGGGTTTTCAGCTCTGGAGATACACATGAGAACTCCTCTGGAAAGCTTCTGAAAATGCTGATGCCAGAGCCTTTACCCTAACTAAATTAAACCCATTTCTGGGCATCAGGCCCAGACCTAAGTCTTAGAATCCCAAAGTGACTAAAGGGCAGTCAGGGTTGAAAACCAGTGGAGATGACAAAGAACTGGGAGTGTGATTAAGCTAGCAAGAAGAAGTGTAAGAGTCTACTGCAATGGTCCTAACAAAAGGTGATGGTTCACCTAACAAAGGAACAGGGAGGATGAGAAGAAAATGCTGACATTTGTAGAAGTTTCTAACACAGAATATGGCCTAGAAATGAAGAACATGAGCAATCAGAGAAGAAAACACGGAACACAACACAACAACTTCCATTACATGGCAGTAATAGCCAAGATCAGCAAAACAGAAAACTGAGCAGGTTAGGGAGGGGAAGAATGACAATTAGCTCAGTTTTATGGGCACCGCCTGCTATATTCCTCAGAGCATCCAGTAGAAAGGTCCAGGGGTCCACAGGAAATAGTTACCAGGATTCTGCTAGAGAAACAGGCCAGACACTGGGGTACAGAGGATTTGTGAAGAGTGCGTACAGAATCTGTATAGAGTAAAATATATTCCTTTAAACATCAACCTGTCAAAACAATAGAAAAGATACATGTGCACTTTCAAAATTCTGCTCTAACCCTCTACACCACAGCACACACTAGGGCCCATATCTGCCTGGCATCAGCAACAGGCCACTGGTATCCTGTCCCAACATTACCGCCTACTAACTGTACAGTCTTGAACAAATCATTTGACTATCTGGGTCTCACCTTTAATTTCTAAACAGTTAAAGGCGAGTGCTGACCTAGACCTAGATGCTACCAAGAGGTCCCTCTAGTTTGATGAGTCTATGACATAATACATTCTGCAGATGAGAAATTATACATATCATTGATACTAATTCTGTCATTTATATATGTACTCATTTACTTTAAATCACATTTACTTATATGCCAGAAATATTATGTACTGAGATTATATACATACACTTCAAAAATTAGTTTCAAAAGTTTTATATTTCTCTTTCATCTTAAAGTTAGCCATCAAAAAGTCACACTCAACATACTGTTTACTCCAGAATACCAATTCTGTTTTGTTTTTCCTTTTCAACTTTAAAGAGGTTGCAAACCAATGCCAACAGGAGCAGTGGGTCATGCTGATGAGTAAAGCAGGCCAGAGGAAAAGAAAAATTTTAGGCCGCCCCCTTGGCTACAGCAAGCAGCCCCCAACCAGCTCCAGGACACAGCTAACATCTGAGAATGTGGGCCCCAGTTTTGTTGCACTTTTTCATAAGGCCCAGAGCTGCAGGGTTGTTTTAGATGGAATCCCTTGATATTTAAATGCGGGCCACCGACACAGGTTAGTCTAAAACGTGCAGACCAAACACAACAGGCTGAATCCGCCGGACTGTGCTCTTCTACAAAGCAAGTCATTCTGCTGTGGCTTTTCATCTTGAAAGACCTAAAACACGCACCAGAACAAGAAGCTCTCTTAAGTTCCTGGGATGATCCTGACAATGGGTTTGACCCTAAGCAAGTCTGACCAGCAGCACCAGTAAGGACCTGAAGCTCCCTTCACACTGAGTGCCTAATTAAAAAAAAAGAAAAGAAAAAAGAAGAAGAAGAAGAAGAAAGAAAGAAAAAGAGAATGCCTACAAAATGCATTAATTCCTATAAAACATCTGTGTGGAGTCTGAATGGAGAGAAGAACACCTGATAAAGGAGTTCTTTCTGTCCTAAATATCAGGTGGACTTTAGCACTTAGAGAGAAAAATGTGATGATTTATATTCTACTGATAGCAGCCATACACTCCTCAGTGCATTCTAAATAGAAAAACGCTTTACTTAGCAGCAACATCGCTCTATTTCTTGTGTTCAAACACGGGGGAGAAAAACCTTTCTCTTATCATTATACCTTGTTTGTTTGTTTGTTGTTTGTTGTTTTCAATGAAGCAGTCTGGTGTACATTAGCAGGGAGAGGCCAACTGTACAAGGAATATGCCATTACTCTCTTCTTCCAAAGCATAATGAAATGTGATCTTCTACTACGAGATCACCTAAAAACCCATGCGGAGGGGAGGTGCTGCTAATAAGAGGGGTTTTTATTCAAGAGGACTGTGCCGTACATTGGACTCAATGGTGGGAAATCCACGGGAAAAGCATCACAAGAGACAAAGATGAAAAACAATGATCCAATAATAAGGCTCCCAATGATGCTTTAAAAAAACACCTGGTAGCAACTGAGTTTTGACTTCCTTCTGTGACGACTGTGATGGCAGACTTGATGGGAGATCTAGCTCCCAACACAAAACCTGTAAGAGTCCTTCAAGAGAGAAGAGTATGTTTTCAAACCAAGTACAATTCAACAAAAGCATCCTCATAAACGTATCTGCCTTGAGAAAAGATTTCCTGTCATGCTCACTGGTTGTATGTCTTAGGTAGGTAAATATCAGGGTACGTTTCAAGCAAATCCCTAAACTCCACTAATAACTGGGAAGAGGAAGAAAACAAAGGATGCGGCAGTCGGAAGGATGACGCGTGCTAGGCTGTCTGCGACAGCAGGGTCTGGATGAACTCTAAATCTAGAGGGACCTGCAGGATGGAGTAAAAAGTGATGGTAGACCAAACCAAGAATAGCAGCAGTAGGAAGAGAAGCGATAGTGTGAAAGCAACACTTCCTGTGGACCAGGTACACTACTAGGCTGTCCTTTGTCCCATTTAACAGATGAGGAAACTAACGAATGGCACAGCACGGGTTTGAATTCTGCTGTCTGTGTTAGAATCCACCATCTCAACCACCATGCTATGCTGTCTCCCCAAATTGGAAACCAAAGCGCAGTATGGAACAAAAGCAGGTACAGACCAAACAAGAGGTGAGAAGAGAAAAGATGCCTTCAGAAATGCTCGTGAAGGGCTAACTCTGATGGGTCGATGGGGAGAAACAGCTGAAAGGGAGGAGGTGACAGCCTTGCTATCACTCCAAAGACAGAAGTGACGCAGACTCACTGTACTGGAAAAGGTTTCCCAGCCACAACATAGAGGTCACTTGCTTTCTTCTCAGTTGGCCAGCTGCAACAGAATTGAACTGTGATTAAATATATACTCACAAACCATGAAATCTGATCAACAATCAACTTCTAGACAAAGTTATAAACAGAGCAAATGACCTGATAAAAAGGGTAGTTCAATTCTGTAAGTACATACCCACGGATGGTGTTTACTGATCATAACATGTGTCTGAATCTTAAAATACCTCTAATCTCTCACTCTTTTGCTAATTAGCTCTTTCCAAATCAAGTGCACATACATGTTTATTTTAGTGAGACACACACATGCCTTTCGAATCAGAGATCCGTCCCCCCAGGACATTCCCTCAACCTTCCACACAGCAAAGAAGGCCAACAAGTACCTCAGGTATGAATCTAGACCAACACCAGGAAGTCTGTTCATGAGCATCACAGACACTTGAAATTATTTTCACTGGTGCAACAGCTGTGTTCAAGATGCAGGATAAGCTGAAAAGATCATGAGTGGCAACACCAAGGAGCCAAATACCTTCAAAACTGCCCCTGAGGCCCAGCTCTCATTTGGTACTATGAGAAAACACTGTTCCCTTTCAGTTAGAAACATGTCGATTCTGCCATCAAAATGTTATCACTCGCTCCTCATAGTACAGCTTTTTAATATGACGCCTGCTGGAGTACGTGAGGGCAGGAAAGAAGGACTCCAAGGAACAAGTTGTATGACTTTTCTGGGCTTACTTCCTGAAACGGCTCCGCCCATCTGGCAGAATTCTAGCCGAGACTTGCCTTCAGTGCATTCTGCCAAAATGACAGTGAGGTTGTACAAGGAGGAAACACATAACCCTGCCTTACTCTTAATTATGGCATCTACCATACTGACCAGAAGACCCTGACAGATTTGGGATGCTTACACTGATCCGTTCAGATCTCAGTACTGAGGTTGATTGGACTCCTTAGACCTGAACAACCAGCCTGAGGCTGTCTGATAAGGCGGAATATGACCTCACCAACCCACTTGGCTGCAATGGTTTAGACAGCTGGAACGATGACCCAGCTAAACACTGAGCTCTTGGTTCACAAAGTCTAGACCTATTAAATGTCAAAAACCAGGACTGCCCCACAGGATCAGAGATCAGGAACTACAAAAACAGTCAGAAACGATTAACAAAATGTTATAAGCACATACCTATCAACAAAGGATATTAAACAACATGCTGCTGAACAACCAAATGGGTCAAAAAAGTCAAAAGAAAAAGAATAATATACCTCCAGACAAATGAGAATGAAAATATAACATACCACAATTTATGGGATGCAGCAAAAGCAGTTCTAAGAGAGCAGTTCAGAGCAATAGATGCCTATCTCAAAAAAAAAAAAAAAAAAAAAAAGAAAAGAAAAAGAAAAGTCTAACTTTAAAAAGTCTAAAACAGGCTAACTTTACACCTCAAGGAGCTACAGAAGAAACAACTGAGCCCAAAATTAGTAGAAGGGAGGAAACAACAAAGATTAAAGCAGAATAAAAAAATAGAAAATTTAAAACAATAGAAAAAAAATAAATGAAATTAGGAGTTGATTCTTTGAAAAGAAAAACAAATTTGGCCAACCTTTAGATAGACTCATCAAGATAAAAAGACAACTCAAAATCAGAAATGAAAGAAGAGATGCTATAAGTGACAGAAACCCAAAAAGAGCATAAAAGACTACTGTGGAAAAGTGGAAGCCAACAAACTGGACAACCTAGAAGAAACAGATAAATTCCTAGAAGCACACAAGCTACCTAGACTGAAACTTGATGAAATACAAAATCTGAATAGACCGTTTACTAGTAAGGAGATTGAATCAATCATCAAAACACCTCTCAACCAAAAACCTGACAGGTTCACTGGTGAATTCAACCAAACATTCGAAGACTTAATACCAATTCTTCTAAAACTCTTCCAAAAAATACAAGAGAAAGGAACTCTTCCACACTTGTGTTACAAGGAGAATTACCCTGATACAAAAACCAGACAGGGATGCCAAAAGAAAAGAAGATTATTAGCCCAAATCCCTGATGAACACAGAGGTAAAAGTCTTTAATAAAACATGATCAAACTGCATTCAACAACACATTAAATGTAAACAACACACAGCATGATCACATGGGATTTATTCTAGGGATGCAAGGATGGTTCACCATGTGCAAATCAATCACTGTGATATACTACATTGACAAAATGAAAGATAAAACAACATATGATCATCACAATAGAGGCAGAGAGAGCATCTGAAAAAATTCAACATCTATTTACAATAAAAATTCTTTAAAAAACAGGCAGAGAAGGGAATAGACTCAACATAATAAAAGCCATATATGGAAAGTCCACAGCTGATATCATATTCAATGGTGAAAGGCTGAAAGCTTCTATTCTATGATCAGAAAAAGGACAAAAAATTACCATGGCTCACTCCTGCCATGATAATTCAACATAGTATTGGAAGTCCTGACCAGAGCAATTAGGTAAGAAAAAGCAATAAAAGGAAGAAAAGGAAGGAGTATACAAATTAGAAAGGAAGAAGGAAAACTCAGTATTTGCAGATAACATGATATTATATAGAGAAAATGCTAAAGACCCCAGCAAAAAAAGTTAGACCTAAGAAACAAATTAAGTAAAGCTGTAGGATTCAAAGCCAATACACAAAAATATGTTGTGTTTCTATACACTAATGGCAAACTCCCAGAAAGAGAAATCAAGATAGCAATCCCATTTATAATTATACCGAACAAAAAATAAGAATAAATTTATCCAAGGAAGTGGCAAACTCATATATTAAAAACTATAAGACATTAAGCAAGAAGTTGAAGGAAAGAAGGAATACACAAATAATTGGAAAAATACTCCACTCTCATGGATTAGAAGAATTAATATTGTTAAGATGTCCGTACTACCCAAAGCAATATAAATATTCAAAAATTGTAAAATTTGTATGGAACCTTCAAGGCCCTAAATAACCAAAGCAATCCTGAATTAGAAAAACAAAGCTGGAGACAGAATGCTCCCTGATTTCAAACTACATTACAAAGTTAAAGTAATTAAAATTAAAACAGCATGGTATTAAAAGAAATGATCAAACAAACAAAAAGCAGAAATACAGAGAATGAACCCATAAATACAGAGAACGAATAGACATTTTTCCAAAGAAGATACACAGATATACATAAGAAATTTATAGCAAAATTAGGTGACTAGGTATTGCCTGAAACACAAAAGTACAAACAGTTAAGGAAAAGCCAATGCTAACTACAAGTCCTGCAGATCAGCAACATCTGTGTGGAAAGGAGAGGGAAACAACAGGGCAACTGAAGGACTTGAGAAAGAGAACCCCCCAAATTGCAATAAAGTAGTAAATGGAAAGTATGATGAGCCAATTTAAAACAGCAGCAGAACCCTGGGAGGAATTTCTCCCATTCTAGGAAGGAGTCAGTACACAGGACTTACATGAAGAGACTGTGAAACGTCCGGAGTAGTCCGGTACATACAACCACTTGAAATGGAGCTGGTGGGACTCCATTCTAGCACTGGACCTCATACTCAGGAAAAACTGCTGGAAATCAAATCAAAATTGAAAAAGACGGAAAATCAAAAGGAAAGAAAGACAAAGTCCAAAAGTTGTAGGCAAGGGAGACAGAGTCAAGAAATTTTAGAAAGCAGGGCAGTAACCCCCTAGTAGAAACTAGACCAGAAGAGGGAGCTCCATGAAGTCAGAAGAACTATCTAAATCAAGCCTCCCTAAGTAAAAATTTAGAAAAACCACTTACACATAGAAATGAGCAACAAGAACAACAACAACAACAACAAAAATTCTGAGCTCAAATGCTACACAAAGTTAAAAGAAAGAAAAAGGAAAAGAATAAAAATGAAAGCACATGCCAGAAAGACATGCCCTAGGGCAGATCAAAACTGCAACCTATTTTAAAATGAGCTAAAAGACATTGGGTATAGGATAAAAAGGCATGAAAAAATAACATAAATCAGAATTAGAAAAACTGAGAAATGAGGGAAGAAAGAAGGAACCTGAAAAAAATCATTTTTAAAATGAGGCATACACCAGGACACAAGAACAAAGAAATATGATAAATAATGCTTTAAAACCTGAGAGAAAAAAGGAGAAAAATTCTAAAAATAAAAAAGAAATGAAGATAAAAAGAATTTAAATGATAGCATCAAAATGCTGAAGACAGGTAAAGAAGATCCAACATACAGAAAATAGGAATCCCTGAAAAGGAAATCAAAGGAAGTGATCTGTCCAAATACTTAAAACTATAATACAAAGAAATGTTCTTGACATTTAAAAAAATAAATAAATAAAATAAAATAAATCTGGGAATGTATGTCAAAGAGGACACTGGATACTAGAGCATTTTGACTCAAAATGACCAAGACCAAAACACACTGTGTAAAATCATTGTACTTAAGACTTACACCAGGGGTGCCTGGATGGCCTAGTCAGTTAAGCATCGAACTCTTGATTTCGACTTAGGTCATGATCTCAGGGTCATGAGATGGAGCCCTTCCCCTCTTCCTCTCCCTCTGCCCCTCCACCTGCTTACACACACTCTGTCTCTCAAATAAATAAATAAATCCTACAACTCCCCCACCCCCTGCCCAAGAAAAAGGTCTTGAGCCAGAGGAAAATAAAATAACACCATCAAGATACTTTAAAAATGTGAACCAATAATTTTACACCCAGCAAAACTGCCTTTTAAGTGTAAAGGGTACAGTAAACTGTTATCAAAATTCAAGAATTCAGAGAATATAGACTCCATGAGCTCTTCCTATGGAATCTAATAGAAAATGAGCTTTAGACAAAATGATAGAGATATCAATGTAAAGACTAGTGTTGAGTAATGAATATACTTACCTGCAGAACGAAGATTAAAACTGGGTTAAAGGGAGCAAGTATAGTATAAACAGCTGTATGCTCTGAAAAGACAAGCAACAGAACACCATTAAAAAAAAAAATAGCACAGAAAGAAATTTGGAAGAGTATAGGGAAAATGTTTAACTCTTTTTGGTAATTATAATTAGAGGTGGTAGTATTAGTATTGTTGTTCTGAGACTAATACACATATGGTGGATAAATAAGCAAGTTAGTGATTATGCGATATTCTAATTCTACCCTCCCCCATATTCTTTTTTTTAACTGAACTGTAATTGACATACAGTGTTATATTAGTTTCAGTTGTACAACGTATTGATACAACAATTCTATAAATTACTCAATGCTTACCACCCCATATTCCTGAAAACCAGGAAGAAAGAATATAAGTATGTAACAGGTAAGAAGCTAATTAAAAGCCCTCCAATACTGAATATGAAACAGAAATATCAACATGAATGAGACCTAGCACAATAATCAAGATAAAATGACCAAATCAGGAACAATGAGTGTTAACACTAAAGAAAACTCTTGAAACACAAATCTCCACTAAAGAAAGTGTTCTTAGACAGATGGCTTATTTCAGTTCTCAGGCAAGAAATTTGCAAAGTAAATCTGCTACTGTCCTAGCAGTGAGCAAAGACGCTCCCAAAGACTAGTAGGATCTTCTCAGACAGATCAAGGAGTTAACGTAAAGAAGTGCCATGATCAAAGGTGGACACTCTTCAATAAAAAATAAGAAATGTAATGGATTGAAACTGACTAACATTTAAATTCATGGTTCAGGAAGATATTAAAGTTTACCGATGGCTTTCCGAGAGTAATGTGGAACCAATTCATTATTTTGAAAATTGGCAAACAGAAGCAAGTATTTATTTATCCTGTATTTCCTATATGAAGAGATCCACTGGCTACCCGAAGAGTAGATAAGAGTAAAATTACAAACATACTGCAGCTAATAAACAGAATTAGAATATCACCATTTTGCAACTCCTAGTGAATTAATGGATCCGGGCAGTGAGCACTAATGGCTCTTACTATCACAAAAAGAAAGACAGTAAAATATTATTGTCCCTCCTGAGTGAAAGAACATAACACCACTTAGAGTCTCGCTAAAGGCATCAAATATAAGCCTCTGGATCCAGCCACCAATCTGAAGGAAATATAGAGGGCGGAGGAACACGTGCACTGAGGATGTAATCAGCAAAATCAGACTCTTGGAAACTCTACAGTTCAGATGACCAGGGTCCTCCCAAAGGTAGCGTGTGAAGAAAAGAACAGAGGAAAACTTGCAAACTGAGAAACTTAAAAGATGCATCAATTTATTTGTTTTTTTAATTAACATATGATATATTATTTGCCCCAGGGGTACAGGTCTGTGAATCAGCAGGCTTACACACTTCACAGCAATCACCATAGCACATACCGTGCCCAACATCCACAACCCAGCCACCCTACCCCTACCCCCCAACCACCCTCAGCTTATTTCATGAGATTAAGAGTCTCTTACGGTTTGTCTATCCTCCTGATCCCATTTTGTTTCATAG